>NC_081759.1:3509298-3846798 GCF_963082965.1 Carassius carassius
AGACTATTGACATAAAATGCATAGAAACATCAGTCATCACTCTATATCTGCCAATAATGTGGCTTAACATTTTATTATCAAAGTTCTGTAGTTTTAAAATATAATGCAATGCAGTGCAATACAATGATGCAAAAAAAAAAGATTAATAAGAGTAAAGCTAAAAAGGGGAAAGACCAGAAAGTGTTCATCTTGAAATATTATTTTGATCATATTTAAAATATTTAGAGATTTTAGAAATGTGCACAAATGTCATTGCATTAGATACAAATTATCAAACAAAATGGAATTAACTGCAAACAAGGATCACTAAAACACACATTTCAAAGCACATTTCACAGAAAGATGTTTGTTTGGTTTGAAATGCTAAAATAATAGGTGTACACCAGTGTGAACTTGAGGAGAATTGACTTCATACATCCACTAAAAATCCCCAAAACACCAGCTGCTTCAAAAACACTGAGCAAGAAGTAATGAAGTGAACAAGTAAAAAAGAAAAGATCCTGCATGCATATGGTTTAATATTTCATTACCTAATGATTTTCATTGAATAATGTCTCATAATGCTTGAACTGACCTTTAGCCTCCAGATGATCTGCTGAGGCCATCACAACCTTCAAAAACAGCTGAAGACACACATCCTCCTCCTCCACCAGCCTTTAAACTAATCCATAACCATAAATAAAACCACTTTCCATTAGCAAGTTCCTTTTCTTCCACAGTTAGACTTCTGCTTTGACTTTGGTTTAGCCTTTTTGGTTTAAACCTAGAACTATTTATTTATTTGCATCTATTTAAAAAATACAATTAAAACAGTGAATTGAATTGAACATTATGAAAACATTTTACAATTTGAAATAACTGTTTTCTATTTCACTATAATTTGAAATATAATTTATCCCTGGGATTTCCAGCAGCATTACTCCAGTCTTCAGTGTCACATGATCTTTCAGAAATGATTCTAATATGCTTTGCTGCTCAACGAATTTCTTATTATTGTCAATGTTGAAAGCTTTTATATCATGTATATTTTTAACATATTGCAACGATTATTCAAAATTCAAAAGACATTCAAAAACTTTTACTTACAATAGATTTTTGATGAATTAAATGCATCCTTGCTAAATAAAAATATTAATATCCCTGTTATTATTTGCCTTCTGCTCTAAATCCCAGCTCAGTTTCAATCAGTCTCTGATTGATCTGTATAAGCGTGTTTGTTCACAATATTGCTAAAGCATTAAAACGTTATCTGGCAGTCGTTTTGACATGACCCGGTTACTGTCGATATGAAAACCAGCTCGTTATTGACAGAACAACATGTGGAGTGAACAGAAACACTTACACATGGAAAGAAAAGATGGAGAGTGAAGGAGAGAGAGAGAGCAATACAAGCAAATGAGAAAATAAATGAGCATAAGGAACAAGGTTTTCGTTTGATCACTCGCTGATGTTTCAGGCAAATGTGTGTGTGCGTTGGCGTATGTGTGTGCTTGTGCTGTTCTCTCAGAGACCGACGTCTCATTAAATCCAGCAACTCTGACACAAACAGCTGATTCTTGAGCAGATCTGATACCACTGCTGGCACACTGATTATACTCAGTTCTGCTCTAAAGAGGACGTTTTCTAAATGTTAGCACTGTGCTTTTTCCACAAGTGGACTTATAATGAATGTACTCTAAGTCAAGATTTATTTAAAAAACAAATAACATAATTTCTGTTGAACACAAAAGAAGATATTTTGAAGAATGTGTGTAGTCAAACAATTGATAGTCCCTATGAGTTCCATATTTTTTTTCCATATTATGAGCAAACTATCTGCAACTGTTTGGCTACAGGTTTGAGGCTGAGTAAAAGTTGATAGGAATTAAAGTTTTTGAGTGAACTATCACTATAAGAATCAGAATTACTTTTATTTAATATACTTAAAATATTTTTTTTATTATTAAAAAAATATTTGTGTCTTAAAATACCTTGAATGTAACTTCACCCTTTACCACACTGAGTATACACTGATCTACAACCCGAATTCCGGAAAAGTTGGGACGTTTTTTTAATTTTAATAAAATGAAAACTAAAGGAATTTCAAATCACATGAGCCAATATTTTATTCACAATAGAACATAGATAACGTAGCAAATGTTTAAACTGAGAAATTTTACACTTTTATCCACTTAATTAGCTCATTTAAAATTTAATGCCTGCTACAGGTCTCAAAAAAGTTGGCACGGGGGCAACAAATGGCTAAAAAAGCAAGCAGTTTTGAAAAGATTCAGCTGGGAGAACATCTAGTGATTAATTAAGTTAATTGATATCAGGTCTGTAACATGATTAGCTATAAAAGCTTTGTCTTAGAGAAGCAGAGTCTCTCAGAAGTAAAGATGGGCAGAGGCTCTCCAATCTGTGAAAGACTGCGTAAAAAAATTGTGGAAAACTTTAAAAACAATGTTCCTCAACGTCAAATTGCAAAGGCTTTGCAAATCTCATCATCTACAGTGCATAACATCATCAAAAGATTCAGAGAAACTGGAGAAATCTCTGTGCGTAAGGGACAAGGCCGGAGACCTTTATTGGATGCCCGTGGTCTTCGGGCTCTCAGACGACTGCATCACTCATCGGCATGATTGTGTCAATGACATTACTAAATGGGCCCGGGAATACTTTCAGAAACCACTGTCGGTAAACACAATCCGCCGTGCCATCAGCAGATGCCAACTAAAGCTCTATCATGCAAAAAGGAAGCCATATGTGAACATGGTCCAGAAGCGCCGTCGTGTCCTGTGGGCCAAGGCTCATTTAAAATGGACTATTTCAAAGTGGAATAGTATTTTATGGTCAGACGAGTCCAACTTTGACATTCTTGTTGGAAATCACGGACGCCGTGTCCTCCGGGCTAAAGAGGAGGGAGACCTTCCAGCATGTTATCAGCGTTCAGTTCAAAAGCCAGCATCTCTGATGGTATGGGGGTGCATAAGTGCATACGGTATGGGCAGCTTGCATGTTATGGAAGGCTCTGTGAATGCTGAAAGGTGTATAAAGGTTTTAGAGCAACATATGCTTCCCTCCAAACAACGTCTATTTCAGGGAAGGCCTTGTTTATTTCAGCAGGACAATGCAAAACCACATACTGCAGCTATAACAACAGCATGGCTTCGTCGTAGAAGAGTCCGGGTGCTAACCTGGCCTGCCTGCAGTCCAGATCTTTCACCTATAGAGAACATTTGGCGCATCATTAAACGAAAAATACGTCCAAGATGACCACGAACTCTTCAGCAGCTGGAAATCTATATAAGGCAAGAATGGGACCAAATTCCAACAGCAAAACTCCAGCAACTCATAGCCTCAATGCCCAGACGTCTTCAAACTGTTTTGAAAAGAAAAGGAGATGCTACACCATGGTAAACATGCCCCGTCCCAACTATTTTGAGACCTGTAGCAGAAATCAAAATTGAAATGAGCTCATTTTGTGCATAAAATTGTAAACTTTCTCAGTTTAAACATTTGCTATGTTATCTATGTTCTATTGTGAATAAAATATTGGCTCATGTGATTTGAAAGTCTTTTAGTTTTCATTTTATTAAAATTTAAAAAACGTCCCAACTTTTCCGGAATTCGGGTTGTATGAATATGCAAATTAGTCCCAAAACTCACTCAGTTGCACCACTTTTACTCAAATAAACACTGTTGCAAATGCTACACAATGGCAGTGGCAATCTTGAGTTAATGATGATCGCTATGCCATTCATTGCCATTTTTAGAATGAATCCATGAGCCTAGACAGCATTAAGAGCAGTCCCCTTATAATCACTGAAAAGCGGTCACACTTGGTTCACTGCGATCTCATTTCGTTCTAATCGATGAAGCTCTATACTGCATGATCAATCTCCTATTTACATCGTGTCTACACCTTGTTTGTTATAACGTGAGGACTCGCAAGCATGCAGAACTCAGCACTGAACAAAACTCCTACACCTTGAGTGGAGAGTGGATTCAGACTAAATTAGACACCTCCAGGGGCACTTTAATGGGGGGAGGGGGGTATACCTCTGATTGGCCATTCTGTTCCACAGATATGAATATGATTGGCTAAATTGCTCAACACTGCAAAAACACTTTGTAAATAGAAACCTATGACCAGAGGTGTAAAGAGTACCTTGAGTAAAAGTATGGATACCTTACAGTGAAAATTACTCCACTACACGTCACCAATTCCAAATCAATTTGAGTAAAAGTATTAGAGTATCTGATTTTAACAGTACTGAAGTATTTTACTTATACTCAATATATGCTCAAAGGTGCACAAGTCAAAGAGACATGGCAGTCAAAAACTGTAACGTGGTGGAGAAGCAGAGGAAACAAGCAGAGGCAAGGATCTGTGTGGAGACTTTTAATGGAAAAGCTAGAACAAACAATAAAGCCAAAAACCACAGGGAACAAAGAACAGAATGACGGGCAAACAGACAACTATTACATTCAACAACCCACAAAGAACTAAAGAAACACTAGGGCTGTATATACAGTATATAGGAGGCTAACAAGCTAAGATAAGCTAAGCTAAGCTAAGATAAGCTAAGATAAGATTAGATAAGATAAGATAAGATAAGATAAGATACAAACCGACACACACACACACACAAAAACAACAACAACAAAACAAGAAAGAGCTGATTTGTGAGGATAGCAACTGAAACCTCAAAATTGCAACAACAAAAAAAACATCCTTCAAAAAGGTCTCTTCAGTGTAATGAATAAATAAAAAAATGTTAAGTTAAATTAAAAAGTCAAAGCCTTCTCACTGGATGTGCTGGTTTCGGCCTCATAGGCAGCTGCAGTCATGTCCTCATCTCATTTATAAAACACCTGTGATTCACAACTACTGGCTAAGAAACTCAAATTCACATTTAGCCTTGTTGACAATTTTGGGTAAGGGCAAAATGCACAAGAAATAGTACTTTCAGTGCCCTGTAGTTGGCAATGTCACATCTTTTGTAGCATAAATAAACTGCTGCAGAAAAGCTAGGTGACATGCAAAATGTAATGTGTAACTGCAACACTCATTCCAAATGTAGTGGAGTAAAGAGTAAAAGTTGCTAATCTCTTAAATAACTACAAAGTACCCGAAAACATACTAAAGTACAGTAATTACATTTACTCAAGTTCTTTACACCTCTGCCTTTGACCAGATATGGGGTTGGGGTTAAGTTGATCATGACATGTTACAACTTGTCAATATGGCGTTATGGTGAATTCCAATGCGAAGCGTCAGTTTAACGTTGAAACTAGACAGCGAGGTAAGATATGGAAGTCAACAGTTTTTTACACTGCGGCCTTGCGTTATCATCACCCTGTCATGTTTTGTTTTGTTATTAAAACATTATATATAGGCTATATATGCCAATGTGCATTAGAAAATAACTTTTCAAGCAGTAAAAAGTTATATTATGCTTCGAAATGTGTAGATTACTGCATATTTAAGTACAGTGTATAGTACGTAATTTTAGGCGCAGTTCGAGCAAATTTCATTGCCAGGTCATGGACAAACATATTGGCACTTTAACTGTGAAGATGTGAGGATGTGAACTCGTACACGTCTGATTATCATCCGAGCGTGTGCCGGTGACCCTGCTCTCGACTTGGCTTGCGGCTTCATTAAAATGACAGTTCTGTCATGCTGATGAAGTCCACCGGCGAACGAGTGCTGACATGACCCTCGGGTGAGCGAAAGCCTGGTTCAGAAGCGCTTCGCTCTATTTCTTGATCTCTCGTTGCTGTGTCTGTTACTCAGAGAGTAGGCTATTGATGTGTGTGTATGTGAGTGTGTGATGGGGTGAATCCAATCACAAACTCATTTTATGGAGGTAATTTTCTTCAAGGTGACTCAATTCGGCCTTTATATATTGAAGCTAAATGTACTGATGTAACTGTAAAAAAAATCTCAAACTCAGCACACACACACATGGAGTGAAGTGCTGCAACACACAGATACAGCAGACAGGATGCCAATCACCCAGCGCTGAGTGCCTGTCAAGTGAGGAGTTTTGCCGCAGAGTGATTTCGACAAACCGTAGGAGCGACCCAATCTCACTGCTATACAAATACTATGATGGTTACTTGCTTCTGTAACACAGGAGGGCATATAGCCAATGTTTTTGGGCATCCTCTGGGGTTATGGATGCCGGGATAGAATTCTTACCTGAAGAAACGCGCTGCGATCATATCACTGCCATAACTGAATTATCTCCACAATAGCGGCACTGATTCGGTTATGACCATGTTGAATAGAATGAACAACAGATAACGCTGGCACAGTGGGCTATCTGAAGATTGTGTTTGCCCAAGTCTATGTGCTTGTGTGTGTTTGCCTGCATATTATTCATCGCTATTGGATTTTGGAGGTGTGATGCCACAAGTGATATCAGTGTTTCACTGGCTGGACATGATTCCTCCACTGGAATCCTTCTGGTTATTGACCATGAGCTAATTTACCATGACCAACAGTAGTGTTGTTTACTCTGTCGTATGTGTGGTTTAATTGTTTCTTTGCGTTCTGTTTTGCAATAGAACAGTAACGTCATAAATACAATAAATATTGAAATCATATTAATATAACAACAGCTCATTCCTATTTATTTCATCTTTCTAAAGCTCAAGAAAAGCTACAAGAATACTACAACAATAAAGATTTATTTCTGGTTTTTATATTTTTTTATTTTGTATGGAATGGTTCAAGTAACTAAACCCTATACCAACTTTTTTCAGTTAATTATCTGTAAGAATGGGGCTTTAATAGTATTGTTCATTGATTTAAGTAACTTTTTTGACATTTGAGTATAAAGTGTTTTAATTCTACAATATATGGTGTAAAAACGTCTGAGTGCTGCCCTCTTCAGGTTGAACGGTGGCTACTGCAGTTGATTTTTCCTATTGGATGTTGCGGTGGCAAGTGATGTATGTGGTGGCAGGTGACGTAAGCAGTTTTACAGCTCACCACGCCCCTTGGTACGAGCTACCACGTGCTTGGCAGTATAAAACCATCTTGTTCCGTCAAAATGACTGTAGTGTCAGGAGAGATGGAATTGCGAGTATTGAAAACAACCAGGATAGACTATTATAGCATCTATTTAGCATAGCATTTATATAGTTATTTAGATTATTTCGTGTAGCTTATGTAGTTTTTTTTTAATTAGCATAGTTGTTAGTGTAACGTAAGTATTGTTAGAAGCATAGTTAGTTAGTAGCATAGTATTGCATCAGTTAGGATAGCTTCAAGTTAGCGTAGATTTATTTACAGTGGTCAGGATGGTACATAGGTGTAGTGTTGCTGGTTGCAACAGCACTGCTGGAGTGCATAGTTTTCCAGCAGACTTGAAAATTAGGCGCCAGTGGTTGCATGCACTTGGCCTGGAAGATCGCGAGTTCCCGCCTAGAGCTGGAGTGTGCAAACTGCATTTTACGCAGAATTGCTTCTCCAACGCAATGGAGGTGGAAATGGACTTCTCCACGCAGCTCGCGCTGAAAAGCAAAGCAGTGCGGGAGTTAAGACCGCAGTTTGAGCCAGCGGCTCGAATTGATATGGCTCAGGCCACAGACACCTCGATATCCTCCACTTCAGGTGAAGGTGGGGGAGAAAAGTCCTCTACTTTAAATGAACGCTCTTTTGCAAAGCTACTTGCGTCACTACAGTCACTCTGCATTTTAGTGACTCTGACAGCAGCTGTCAATCAATCCATCACTGCGGGTCTCAGGTTCACGCCCCACGCGCTTAGCCCCGCCCTAGGTTCATCCCCTCTATCTCCACTGTGCTCTGCCCACTTTTCAGCATTTTTCAAATATTGCCAGTGGGTGGAGTCAGGCTCTGACCAGGGGTTTAGTTACCCTTTAAGCTCTTATTACAATGTTAAAATTATTCTTAGGTCAAGTTATATGATTTTTTTTTTTACTTTAAGGTATTCTAAAGTTTTCCAAACAGTATACTCAATATGATTTTTAAAGTCGAACCAACAAGCTCAGCAGGTAAGTTATATTTATGCATTTTTTTGTTCAAATACGCCTAGACTCAAAAAACTTGTTTTGTAATTCAGTTCCATTCACCGTTCCTAGCATGCATGAATCATTAATACAGTCAAATTTGACCAGTTTTATTTACTTATGCGTTGATTTAGTTCCCATTTTTTATAACTTTTCCTTTCTCTTTCTTTTACGAGCGAGCAGCACATGGTGGTTCCATCATAACATCACTTTCCAAAACTCCCTTTGTTTCCTGGAGGTAGTGCCAGCCTCCAACCTCCACCTGATCTGCTGAGACCACAACCTTCTAGAAACAGCTAAAGACACCTCTTATGTGAGCACTTAAACCACCACGGTAAAAGACCTATAGGTCCTATAAATAAATTCCGTTCTAGATGCTGTTAGCCTATCCTATAAAAACCTGACTTTTGAGCTATTGCACGTATGGCTCTTGTATGATAAACTGCTTAAGGTTTTTTTAATTTGTAAGTTGCTCTGGATAAAAACCTTTGCTAGCTAAATGACTATGTACAGTATCCATCTTATTTTTATATAAAACCAGCCACGGTATTTGTAACTTTAATGTGTGAGATTTTCTGTCATTCATTTTTAGCTAGGCTTATATTCTTTAATTGTACAAAACAGCTGCTGCTTGATATTTCACACTGATATTTGTCATTATTATATTATTTGTTGTCATAATGTATTGCATTACTTATAAACATACCAGTTTGTAGCTCAAATAGATTTACCCTTGCCTTGACTGCATTTTAATTGATTCTATTTTATGTAGCCCCGCCTCTTTTTTAAATCACCGCTGTCGTTGTCTTCTGTCTTCCGGTTTGTATTTCCACAACATCGAATTTGTACGAATCTCTAAGTCGTACGAATTTATGAATTAACCGCTCCTTTAAAAACATTCCGTCAACTGACATGTCTTATGACATCCGATTCGAACATTACAATGAGCATGATATCTTTAGATAACTAGCTATACAATAAGTAAATTCTTAACTTAATAAGTAGCCTAACTAACAATTAGTAAATTCCACTTCACCAGCTTATTAATCAAGTTAAAAACAATTCTAAAGATGGCAGCGCACTTGTTTCTCTAACGCAAAAAGTCAAAAACGGTTAGTGAATCGGAAGTCTCGCACATTCACTGAAACTAGTTTACTTGCATTGTAGGTGGGTGTTGCAGGTTCACAGAAAAGCTCTCATTGAAAATTAATGTACGGTTGCTGATCCTTGTAAACCAACTTTGTTAAAATTACAAATGACCTGCTTCTTGCGTCAGATCAAGGCTGCATCTCATTTCTAGTCTTACTTGATCTTAGTGCTGCGTTCGACACCATAGATCATGACATACTCATAGATCGATTACAAAACTATACAGGTATTCAAGGGCAGGCTCTAAGATGGTTTAGATCCTACCTGTCCGATCGCTACCATTTTGTTTACTTAAATGGGGTGTCATCTCATTTATCATCAGTAAAATATGGAGTGCCACAAGGATCCGTCCTAGGTCCCCTTCTATTTTCAATATACATGTTGCCCCTTGGTAATATTATTAGAAAATACGGAATTAGCTTCCACTGTTATGCTGATGATACTCAGCTATATATCTCAACGAGACCAGATGAAACTTCCCAATTATCTAAGCTAACAGAGTGTGTTAAAAATGTAAAAGATTGGATGACAAATAATTCTCTCCAATTAAATTCGGATAAGACAGAGATATTAATTATTGGACCAAAAAACACCACACAGAATCTTGTAGATTACAATCTGCAACTAGACGGATGTACTGTTACTTCCTCTACAGTCAGAAATCTGGGTGTTATGTTGGACAGCAATTTGTCTTTTGAAAATCATATTTCCAATGTTACAAAAACCGCATTCTTCCATCTTAGAAACATTGCCAAGCTACGAAACATGTTATCTGTTTCTGATGCAGAAAAGCTAGTTCATGCTTTCATGACCTCTAGACTGGACTATTGTAATGGACTTCTAGGTGGTTGTCCTGCTTCGTCAATAAACAAGCTACAGGTAGTCCAAAATGCAGCAGCTAGAGTCCTTACCAGGTCAAGAAAATATGATCATATTACCCCAATTTTACAGTCTCTGCACTGGCTACCTATTAAGTTCCGTATCAGTTACAAATTATCATTACTTACCTATAAGGCCCTAAATGGTTTAGCTCCTGCGTACCTAACTAGCCTTCTACCACGCTACAACCCATCACGCACCCTAAGGTCACAAAACGCTGGACTTTTGGTAGTTCCTAGGATAGCAAAGTCCACTAAAGGAGGTAGAGCTTTTTCACATTTGGCTTCCAAACTCTGGAATAGCCTTCCTGATAATGTTCGGGGTTCAGACACACTCTCTCTGTTTAAATCTAGATTAAAAACGCATCTCTTTCGCCAAGCATTCGAATAATGTATCTCTTAAATTGTGAGTGTAGTTGCATCTGCATTTTTATTCTTTAGCTTGGGTTAAACTAATTTTACTTTGTTGGATCAGCAGCTATGCTAATGATGTCTCTATTTTGTTTCTATGTTTTGCCACGGGATTTACATCCCGTGGTAACTAGGATTTACACAAGCTCCAGTCTGGATCCAGAACACCTGAGAAGAGATGATGCTGACCCTCAGAGGACCCAGATGATCCTAACCTTGAATCAACAAACAGAACTAACAATTATTGCTACATGTGTGACTGCATCCTATAATTACTATTAATTAATAATATTGATAGTTCATCATCTAGCTGACTACGTCTTGTATTATTATTATTATTTTAATTTTTCTAAAATCCTGTCAAACGTGCACAAACTACTAGCTACTACTAAATATTGTAGAAACATAATTTTCTGTAAAGTTGCTTTGTAACGATTTGTATTGTAAAAAGCGCTATACAAAAAAAAAAAAAAAAAAAAAAAAAAAAAACTTAGTTTTGTTTAGCCTACCGTCTCAACGCTGTTGAAACGTTAGCCTATACGTAAACCGAGATCAGTTCCGTTCATATTTACGGTAATAGCGTATATAACCCTACTCCACGTGCTGCCATATATTCACTTATTTTATTATTAAGGAAAAATATGAATTAATAAATGATTCAATAGCGACATTAAATTACAGCATCATATCAGGTGCATTTCCACCTAAGTTTGGTATCATCCAGGTCGCAAAATCATCTATTTCAGCAGAAGATCCGTCGGTAAATCCGGTCCTAGTGTTCGCAGTAGCCGGTGGAGGGCAGAGGCGGGCAGCTGGATGCGGGTTAAACCGAGAAACGGGACTCACGCTGCTCATATTTGGCAAGCACCGAGCGCACATGCATGCAGCTGGGTGCTGGATGCAGAAAACCCTGAACGCATCCAGAGAGAGAAAAGCAGCAAAACACATCGCCGCCATTCATCACTCAACTCACGAGCAACTCATGCAGAGGAGTGTGAGCGCGTCTTTGGAGAGCGCGTATGGATGAGAGCTAGAGGGCGGCGAAGCATCGCTCCCCACCTCCAGTCCCGGGACCTTTTCCTGATCTCTCCGTGAGGAGCGCACGCAGAATTTGGGACGCGTAACGGCGTCGGTCCTCCGTTCACCGCCACAGCAGCTTCTCCGTAACGGCCGAAGCAAACCGAAGAAGGAACGAATACTCCGCGCGGAGGAGTTTCCAAACTCCGAAGTCATGGGGGAAAACGGACGTCAGAGATTTAGATTGGGATTAGTGCTTCTCTTTCTGTGGGTTCTGCTTCAAATAGTTGACGCGCAAGGTAAGACCACCTTCCAGTTATAGAGAGAGCCTATTAATGTCTTACTGAAAGTTTATTTTATTGTTGGCCTACTTAAATCTGTATCATAGGCTACATTGCGTTCATCATTTATTCACACATCACCGGAATATTAGCACATTATTTGATGTGTCTGTTTGTCGCGGATTTTGTAGCCTATGTGCTGATGTTTGGCAATTTTGCACACAAAACAGCCATGTCATTGAAGTACTATGAAATTGAAATGGAGATCTACTCTGAAGATATGATCTGGAATTATAGACCGCAAAGTCATGATTTAGGAGTACCCTAGTTTAATTTAAAACACTAACTATAGCCTACTTGTTTTCTGTTTATTTTTTATTAGGGTATTCTTTATTTTTATCTCTTTTACTATGGTCATGGTGTCAAAATTAGATTTGAGGAAATCATTAATAAATAAGTTTATGCAGAGCGCGAATTAGGCTATTCATTGACTTTTATTCGATGATTTTTCTGTCTGTTGTGGTGTCGTTGTTGTTACTGAAATGTTTTCGCTGCAAAACTGGTTCTGTAAATCCATTATTTGACCGTTTATCTCCCTGGAGATATGTCATTTATGAAGCATTCATGGTATTTTGTCATTGATCAAACATTTGATCAAAGATTTCTGTATGTCAGGGTTTCACAGCGAGATTTTCCATTCATGTATTCTTTTCGAGAAATAAGTTTTACTGTAAGACAGAGATTTTGGAGATGTATTTAAAATCTTTCATATTTCATCTCTTGCATTTGGACACATGACCTATAGGTAGTAATAATAAGAATAAACCATAGGCCTAATTGTTTAAAACTTATTTTAGATGTATAGGCTAGTAGTATTAAATAATTTTTTTATGTATTTGAATTCTAAGTTTACATTGAAACATGTTTGTTGAAAGTGTTATTTGACTTGATAATAGCATTTTTATTCATTGGCAGTCAAAATGATTATTCAATGCTCTCAAAAATGAATATTCACGTCAGCCATAATTTTCTCACTCTCATGTAATTCCAAACCCTAATGACTTTCTTCCATGGCGCACACAGTGTCTCTGCCAAGTGCCATCCTTGATATTTACAAAGTCTGAATGGGCACAAACACAAACGGGAATTTAGAGCTGTGTTGGAGGAGGAAATTTAATTAAACAACAACTACAGTTTTGGACCGTTTGCCACACAACTCTGTTGTATGACTTGGTAAATAGTGCATAAGTCATACTTTTAGGAAGCTTTTTAGAGTATGACAGCATAAATCATTAAACACTTCCGATATATGGAAAAAAGCAGGACAGACTTTGGGTTGCATGGAAGAAAGAAAGTTGCATATGTTAGAAATTACAGGGAGTAAACGATTCCTCTCTTTTCTTAGCATTTGATCTTTTTTTTGATTTTAGGTATGAGATAATGCAATTTTGCTCTCTTTTCAGGATTTACAGAAAGTTCTGTTCTAAATTTCTGCTCTAAATCACTCTATTATAGCAATGCGAAGCATTTTCCCATTTCCATCTGTGTGAATGCATGCTGTAATGTTGAGTTATGAAATTAGAGAGCGTCTGTCTTATGTCTCGGTCTTTGCAGAGTGTTTTATGAGTTCGTAATGGAATCAGGGTTCATATGTGACTCCAGTCTGCTGAAGAGCAAGACGTTGTTAGTGGAGTGAGGTTTCTAAGTCACTTTAAGGAGACAAGACAAAGTGGGAATGACTCTGTTTGTATGCCGTGCTTGTGTGTCTGTGAGTTTAGGGTAAGTGGTGGCCATCAGCTCGGAGACACAAAAAACCCAGCAGCCCATTAAAAAGCCATTAGCTAAAGCTGCCTCTCTTGCCACCGAGTTTGTGTTGTGTGTCAAACAAACAGCAGGGCAGAGCACAGAGAGAGAGAGAGAGAGAGAGAGAGAGAGAGAGAGAGACAGGGCTGTAAGATTTAAGAAAGAAAATCTAAATTCTGGTGGCGCACTTTTAAAGTCGGCATGAAATCAAAGTTGACTTACTACTTATTTTCTTAATCTATGACTCATTGTGAGCAATTCATTGGTGCATGTTATTAAAAAAAATATATATATTGCTCATGAAACGTCTTTCCACTTCGGCTGACATCATCAAACCCTCCCGTTGAGCTGTATTTAAATATGTCTCACCAGCCCGATCTCATGGCAATTCATAGATATTTTACAAGGTGGCTAATTCATACAGATTTATATGATTTTTGCTTAATCGTAAATATTTTACTAGTTGCAAAATTCATATGGATGTGTACGAATGACCTATGCCTAACCCCGCCCCTAAACCTACCCGTCACTGGGTGTAGACAAATCGTACAAAACCGTATGAGTGAGATCATACAAATTTGTATGAATTAGTTACCTCCTACAATACATACAAATTGGTCATGAGATAGCATTAGTAGCACCTGTTTTCATGATCCAATCAGTTTATAATGTATTAAATTAAGCCCTGCCCCAAATTTTATACTAATTTTATAATTAAATACCATTTGGAATTGTTACGATTTTTTACGTTTTTGAATGAAGTCTCTTATGCTCACTAAGGCTGCATTTATTTGAACAAAAATACAATAAATCAGTAATATTGTGAAATATTGTTACAATTTAAAATAACTGTTTTAGATTTGAATTTATTTTAAAATGTAATTTATTCTTGTGATGCAATGCTGAATTTTCAGCATCATTACTCCTTTCTTCAGTGTCACATGATCCTTCAGAAATAATTCTAATATGTTGATTTGCTGCTTAAGAAACATTATCTATATGTTGAAAATGGTTGTGCTGCTTAATGTTTTGTGGAAATATTAAGGATTGTTTGCTGAACTGAATGTTCAGAAGAACAGCATTTATTTAAAATATATTTTTTTGTGATATTATAAATGTATTTACTGTCACAGTTGAGCAACTGAATGTGTCCTTTCTGAATAAAAGAATAGTAGTGAATGTATGTAAAATGGGTTTCAAACAGTGTTACTGGTTGACTCAGGGAAAAACATCCACATTGTCTCCAGCACGTACACAAACAGTGAAATAACCCAATTTAGCTGTGTTCACTGGAGTGGTGCTGCTTGGATTTGTCTAGTACAGATCAGCAGGTCAGGCTCATTTTTCACACTGCGCTCACACTTTTCACACATCGACCCGTGAATGTGTGTGTTTTTGTGTTAGGAGTGACAAAAACGTGTAAGAGAAGCTCTTCGAGACAGGCCTAGAGTTCACGCGCAGTTCTTAACCTCACTGTCTGTCGTGAATAGTGACTTCTGTTCGGTAGAATCGGTTTAATGTTTTCTCCAAGCACAGCTGCCCACACATCATCTATAGAGACGGTAGATGGGCTGTTTACTATGATTGAAGAGGACATTCATTGGTGGTGTTTGCTAAGGCAAAAAAAACCCTGCTTCTAAGTATTAAACTTCGGAGTGTAATTTATACCGGCAACAACCCATAATGCTCTAGCATATATAAGTGGCAAGTTTTGCATGTGTGATCAGCACTTGTTTCCTAGGTAAGGAATAGTTCACTCAAAAATGAATTTTCTTCAAAAAACATTTGCTGGAAATGTACTCACTCTGTGGCCATCAAAGATGTAGATCAGTTTGTTTCTTCATGGGAAGGAACAGAGTTGGAGAAATGTAGCATTACATCACTTGCTCTCCTCTGCAGTGAATGGGTGCCGTCAGAAGCTGTGTTTCCACTGCTGGAACTTTACCCAGGAACTAGGGACTTTGGGCTGGTACTCGGTGTGTTTCCACCGTAAAAAAATGCCCCTCAGAAAGTTCCTGCTCGTGAGGTAGTACTTGTTCAAAGTTCCAGAACTTTCGGGGGCGGGACTTGGGTGCTAAACAAGCTGATTGGTTGTGTTCACGCAGCACTGTGATTTCAACCACCATTTATTCAGATAATTTTCAAAATATTACTGTTATTGTGTCCCGAAATGTAATTTTAAAAGTATTTCAGGTGAGAATGTAGATGTTTAAAACTCAAATCAGCGGTTTGTTTATGAAGACAGCGCCTATTTAAAAATGTGTTTCTCTGATTTCAGAGACAATCAGCTCCACGTGATCAGCGGGAGCTCAGTGATCATGTATCCGCCGAGAGCAGCCTCACCTCCGATAGTCCTTCTGATATGTGCTGCTGGCTCTGATGTCTCTTTAGTGGTTAAACATAACATAAAATATAATTTGTTTTGGGTTAATATAACAAGTAATCTTTGGTCTGTATTCAATTTATTTTTAAAATGAAAATAAAAAAGGCAATTGATATAATATTTCATTTAATTTGTTTCATAATGGCTATATATAAACATTTCCCTGAACTAAGTACATTTCTGCGGCTATTATGTTCAAATGAAAATGAAAGGAGGCAGTGGTAATATTTGATATCCTATTTCCTTTTATTGTAAATATACAATGAGGAAAACTGCAGTAGCCAATGCGAGCTGACTGATGTTATCAAGTACGCTGCTGTTGACAGAATTACAGGATTTGTGTCATCGCGGACATCACACTCCCGAGTCGAACTCGCAAAGTCCGAACTACCGAGGATGCAAGTCTGAAATTTGCATACTTTGTATTGCGCACAGACCTGTGTCACCAGTAGGGCTGGGTATTGTTCAAAATCTTAACGGTTCCTAACGATACTTTTTTAATACCATATGTTTTAAAATCCATTTCAACATCAACACAAATACATTAAACACAAAACTTTTATTTTTCACCTTAATTAAAACAAATTCTGGTAACACTTCACACTCAGGATAACATTATTAATACAACTGGTTGTGCTTTTTGGATAGGGGTGCTCCATTCAGGGGCGGACTGGGACCAAAAAGTTGCCCTGGACTGTCTGGCCCACAGCAGCCCACCACATCATAATGCAAACGCCCCTGTTTTGATGTCATTTATTAATTTAATATTTAAGTAAACAGTTTGGGGATTTTAACCAATAGGGCAACTGATCCTCCGTTAAAAAAAAAAAAAAAAAGAACAGCAGCTGTTCATTTAGCGACTCCTAGTGAGCGATACATGCTCATCACGACACAAACATTCTCCTAGAACTCACACTTTGCATTCATTTAGCAGATCCATACGAATCATGAATGAAATAGAAGTTTATAAACTCAAACGATAGCTTTATGTGCTTTACAGATGAACTTGAAGTCTTTATTCATTCGAGATGTTCAATAATAGATAATATTTGGCTCGGTAATACAAGTTCATGATCCGATTAGTGAACCGATGATTCTTTTGAGTCAATCTTTTAAAACAATAATTTATTTTGTTTAACGAAATCAGTGTGGAAACCAGTGTTTCATGAACTGGATAGATCTGAGGTGCAGGGCTCGCAAAATCGTTAGCCCCACGTCCCGGGTCTATTGTGTTTTCCAGTCCGATGTGCTATCGTGAATAGTGATGTAAAATTCCTAACTTGATTCACGTTGTTGACTTGCTTGAAGGGGTGAAACGGATCGTAGCTGATCGTTTGCGCTTGTTTCTAAATATTGCTGATTCAAGCGTTTTAAACAATTCGCGCGGGTTCGGAGCTTGCGCTCACTCATTCAAAGCATGCGCTACGAGCAGCATTTCAGACAATGCGCATACAGAAAATGATTTCAAGTTTCGCGTATCGTAACTTCTGAATGAACACATACACACAATTCTATCAAAATAATTGTATCTGCAAGTATTCTCGTAAACACAGTCGGTTATGTTTTAAGTGAATGTATACAGTGGCCTGCTGCTTAGAGAAATTCGCTGTACCGGATAAATCTGTCTCTCTCTCTCTGTTTTTTAGACGACGTCAAAGGGGGCGTGTTTCAAGATACGCAATGGAGTAGACCAACCTAAACAGGGAGGGAGGGCAAAACACTCATCCAAACAAATGCTTCATTAAGTTGGTGGTATTGCCGGCTTTGGTTGCAATACTCTTATCGCATATGTTGCACTTTGCTGACTCTGCATCCACTTTTCTAAAGTGTAGCCACACTTTAGACCTCTTTGGCATTGTAAAACGGAAACGTTTTGAGAAAAAACAACTACACTTGTGTTGTGTGACTGCGAGTATCTTCAGAAATCCTCCCCGTCATGTGACGTGGTGGTGGACAGTCAATCACGGCGAATGTAGGTCCTTACAAGCACGTATGCTACAAGCTCACACAGACACAGCCGCTTGGCAAAAAAAAAAAAAAAAAAAAAAATGGCCGCTTGGCTTTTGGAACCGAAATTTGGCACCGAAAGATAAATAATTTTTCGATACTCATAGTATCAAAGTTTTTTGTTCGATACCATAAAGGCATCGAAGTTCGGTACCCAGCCCTAGTCACCAGTCTATTTGCCTAATCCTCCCAGTACTTTAGACTTTAGAGGGTTGACTAAACAGCTGATAAAACCATCACAATAATCCACAGCCCATCAATTAATGTCTTTTGAAGTGAAAAACACCAGGATATTTGTTTAGAGCTGTTTTGGAATGTTTTAGCTTGTAAACGGTGCTTGATCTGTCGGCACCCATTCACTGCAGAGGATCCATTGCTGAACAAGTGATGTAACAAACTCTTGTACACTGTGGATGGCCTGATGGTGAGTACATTTTCAGCAAATTTTCATTTTCGGTTCAACTATTTCTTTAAATCTTGTTGAGATATGAAGTCAAGTTTGTGGTCTATTGTGACTGCTGCCATTTATACTTCCACTATTGTCAACTTAGAATCTTATCCTCAGTCGTAATATATTAGCAGATAAAGAATAGGAAAAGAAAGTGTGTCATTGCTTTGGGGAAAAATGCCCACGATCCTTTGCAGTGAGGGCTTTCAGCCAGTAGGAGAGTGTGGCTGACATTAACCTGCTGACCTGAGGGCATGAGTGTATCCCTGCACTCACTGTTGAAGTTGCATGTGTTTAATGTGAGTGTGATCCGTTTGAAGAATCGTGCTGAATACAGAGGAGTGTGTGAGTGGCACGGAAGGTCTTTTGTTTTATGCTGTTCTTTGTTTCTTTAATTGGATGAAAGTAACGCAACCATTTCGTCATGCACACAAAGACTGTCAGAGATAATGTGTGTGTGTGTGAACATCTAAAGGCCTTTTCACATGATTCGCGTCAGGGCTTGAACGCGCCTCTTTACACAAGCGTCATGTGCAACTTTGACCTCAACATGAATAGAGCTGCAGATTGCGTCAAAGGAGGTCGGTATCACAAGGTTAGCAGTGGGGCTGGAAAATGCAGCTAAATCAATAATAACTTTTGGCTATATTAGTTCACTTTAAAATAAAAATTCTGCCCTCATTTACTCAACCTCAAGTTGTTCCAAATCCTGTATGAGTTTCTTTCTTCAGATGAACACAAAAGACACAAACACAAACAGTGGTTGGTAGCCATTGACTTCTAGAATACTTTTCCCAAACAAACAATATTATTCGTATTGTGAAAAGCATTATATAAATAAACTTTAAATGAATTTAATTGAATATGGAAGGACGTTTGGCACAACTTCAGGCAGAGGAAGTTATGTTTTCTTTTCTTTTTCAGGTGAACTATCCCTTTAAAATGTATTTTTTATTGTTTATTATTTACATAATAATACAGTATTTACTAATACTGTCCTATCCCTATCCCTTTAAAATGTATTTTTTATTGTTTATTATTTATATAATAATACAGTATTTACTAATATATTAAATTGGTTTTATTTTTATATTTACATTTTTCGTCTAAATTTTAATCTTGGTGTAATTTTTAGTAATTTGGTTATGTGTTTATTGTCATTGTTAATTATTAGATTTTTCAGTGAAACTTTTTTGTTTAAGATTTCACCTGATATTTCAAATTTTTAAGCTATATACTAAAACTATATGCTATAAGATACAACAATTTTAATAGTTTTAGTTAACAATAAAAATTATTTAGTTAACAATAACACAGCTGTACTATTACTAATTCAGATGTTTTATGTGAGAAGTGAAAATATGGTACATTTAATTTAAAAAAAATAAATAAAAAAAATACATAAAATTAAATTAAAATTGTAAATGAAAAACAAAATTATGTAAGCACTTCTGGAAGTTTTAGTAATTTGATTATATGCTTTGTCTTTTTTATTTATTTATTTTTTATTGTTTAAAATATTTTAGTACTTAAACTTCAACTTTTTTTGTAGGCTTAATTTTTAATCTAACATTTTTATTTAGTTTTTCAGCTTTATTTAAAATGATTTTTAATAGTTTTAGTTAACAATAGCACTAGCTATTAAGATTCAAAATGTTTAATTCAGTAAGTAAAAATATATTAAATGTTGACTCCTTTAATTGAATCTTATAAACTTTATGTTGAAGCCTCAGAGTAACACTCTCAAGTTGCACAATTTAAACTCATTATGGATTGGCAACCCATTTTATAAATGCAGTTCTTGTGGTGTGAAACTCTCGTATCTGTTTAAATGTGTGTGGCTGCAGCAGTGAATGTAGGAGATGAATATAAAGACAAGACTCGTCAACTGGTCAACATTTGTGTCCCATTTCTAGTTGGTAGATGGCCAATAACAGCAGGAATGAAGTAGCTACTGTAGAGTTCACATGGATCTGATGTTGAATTCCTAACTCTTCCTAACTCTCTCAATCTCTCTTTCAGTGCTCTCCAGGCAGTGTGCTCATCAGGGACTGTAATGACTGCGATTATGATGGTTATATATCACCTCTCAGCTCTCGCCGTCACACACACAAATAGCTCAGCACAGACGGTCGGTCACACACAGCAACACACGGCCCCATCGGTCCCGCAGCGGGCCGCTCACACAATAACAGCATTGTGTGTGTCTCAGTAAGACAGAGTGTGTTGAAAGACGGCCTTGCGAAACTTCTATACGGACAAGAAGTTTGAAGGGAAAAACAGGGCCAGCGGAGATGAATATTTACATGATGTGCATGTTTCCTAGGCCTTTGATCGTGGCCGTTCGCAGTAGTCAGCAGTAGCGTTGTGATTCTGCTGTGTTGCGGATGCTATTCTTAGCACAGATGATAAATGTAAAAACGCGTTTCGGCTGAAGCTGCACTCTGTTCGTGTCACGTTTTTCTGTGCACGGGTAATTATAGTCGATAAAAAATTACGCCCTTCAGTTAAAGAACTCACATCTGTGGCCAGTGCCGTACATTACCTAAGCGCTTCAACAGATTGTAAGCCTCTTCAGCCAATCACAGCAGCCTCCGATGCAGAGGCGGGACAAAGCATCTCTGTGGACCTAAAAAGGAACGTGACCGTGACCTAATAACACAAGTTTTTTTAGGGCTTTAACATCGTATATATGAACATTGGTACATTACGTATCTATCTATCTATATATAGCTAGTGATTGAAGACATACTGTTTATAACTGTGGCAATCTGCCCTAGATTGCAACAAAATTTTAGATTATTATTATTATTATTTGTGTAGTAGTTTGAGTGTTGTTGCCATTAACTTAAACTTAAAAAAATTTAATTAAAATATAAATATTATAAATTAATTAATTTTCTTTTTTGAATTTAAAAGTTAAAATAAATGTTAAGTTAAAAATTGAAATGTATACATAGTAGAATGATTTCTGAAGAATCACGTGACACTGAAGACGAGTATTGATGCTGAAAATTCAGCTTTGCATCACAGGAATAAATTACATTTTAAAATATATTCAAATAGAAAACTGTTATTTTATTCATATTTCACACTGTTTTAATGTATTTTTAGTCCAGTGAATGATGTCTTAATGAGCACAAAAGAATAAAAAAAAGTATCTTTTAGTATGTTTTAATAGTTAGTATTTTTTTAAGATGGTATATTATATGTACTGCACAGTATAATTGTAAGTAAAATTCTAGTATTTCATTCTGAACATACTGTAGATAATTTCCCAGAAGAGAAAGCATGCTAATTTTTAATGCTTATATCTGCTAAAAGGTGTCAACTTTTAAGAGTAGGATAGACATGAGCGAAAAGCCACAAATCTCACATTTTGATTTGATGGGGTCTGTAAAAGCTTGTGATCCAAACCTCCAGGTCTGAATTCACACAGCTCTGTTTTGGGAGACTGAAGCAGATGCAGATATTCAGTAACACAGTCCATTTTTGGCCCGGTTGGAGCTCTTTGGTCGAGCTTATCTGCTCTCTGACTGTGAGGATTTTCCCCCCTCTGTTCATTCCCAGTTCTGCTTCACATTCAGGTTTAGATGTTCTTATCACTTTGACTGAATGAAAATTCATCCCTGCTGCAATATCAGACTCCACAGATGCTGCACAGAGAAAAGCCTCACATGATTTGCACGCCGCTTGCATGTTCTGTGCATGTCAGAGCTTGACAGAACCTGAGATTTGATGAGGTTGTGAATGCTATCTGTTGTATTTCTAGTTGATTGAGTGATTGGTTCTGACCTTGGTACGGTTGTTTTCTCATTGGCCGAGCGCGACGGATATGATGGGAATAGAGATTGCGTTAAGGGAAAGATGCAGTGTGGTAGTTGTCTCATTAACAGCAGCAGGTGCTCGTGTAGAAACTTGTTTGAGGTTTTAGAAACTCTCAGTGGGAAACAGAGATTGTCTCTATGTGATCTGCACACATTGTGTCTCTCTCTCGGGCTGTCTCTCTAGGGGAGCGTTTGGTGACGGAGCTGAAGGTAGAGAAAGGGAGAAAAAAGGAGTTGTTTGGACTTTGAACTTCTCAATAGCATCCTGACTCTTTCTGATGTCTTTGTCTTTTTAAAATGTCATCTACGCACAAAGGAGCTTTTTAAAAGAGACAGAAAACAACCAAAGGAATCTGCAGATCCCTGTTGTTTTTTTCTTTCCTTTTCCTTTTTTTTTCCAAAACAAAAATCAATCTTTGACCCTGTTTTAGAGTTCTGTGATATGTAACAGGATTTCCATTAAAAGAAAGACAGAAATACAGATACAAATAAATGGAAGGATAGATAGATAGATAGATAGATAGATAGATAGATAGATAGATAGACAGACAGACAGACAGATAGACAGACAGACAGACAGACAGTCGGACGGATGGACGGATGGATAGATAGATAGATAGACAGACAGACAGAAGAAGGATGGATAGATAGATAGATAGATAGACAGACAGATAGACAGAAGAAGGATAGATAGATAGATAGATAGATAGATAGATAGATAGATAGATAGATAGATAGATAGATAGATAGATAGATTGTAATGGGCTCGTATCTTGCTGTTTTCATCCTGGCCCGCAGGGGTCACCCTCAATGAGTACTGTGTCATGTTCCCTCCAGAACTGCAGATGGCTCTTGCCCTATGAACTCTAGCCCTAGGAATAGAAATAGTCTCTCCGCTCCTCCAGAGGGCGTCATCGCCCCGTACCATGTCCAGTGCTCTGCTCATCAGCTTTGATTCCTCACACCTGTGTTTGACCCTTTATAAGTCTGTTTGTTCCCTGCTATTGTGTTCAGTCTTGAGCCTATGCTTCCTGTGTATCCAGTTGCTAAGTTAAATTTGATTGTCCTTTTATTTTTTGACCATCGTGTCTTTTTTGTTTAATGGTAGCTAAGTTTGCTATGTTTATTTTGTACTTTGTTTCCTCTAGTAAAGATTATTGTTACTTTTTGAAGATTCAAGCCCCTTGGCCTTTTTTGCTCTTTTGCTCTTCGGCTCTTGGGTTTAACAGTCTGTGAGTAGCTCAGTGAGTAAATTCACACTCTTAGAGCACCAGAGACCTGGGTTCAATCCCTACTTAAGGTAGCCTCGTTACAGCAAGACTGAACCATGGAAGCAAACCCAGCGAAAGAGTCTTCGCCACCCTCCAATGTGGAACGGATCCTAGCTGCACTCTCTGAGCAAGCCACTACCATTAAACAACATGATCAGACTCTATCTCAGATTGTTCAAATTTTGAGCCTTCAGTCCCAGGCCTCTTCACCCCAAGAACTCCAACAGTCCCCTGATCCTCAACTTAGGTCCATGGTGACACTTCCTTCTGAGCCCAGATTACCAGCCCCAGAAAAGTTTGATGGAAGCCCTGAGAGATGCAGAGGATTTATTACCCAGCTGTTAAAGCACAAGCTCTTTGTTAAGCTGGAGAAGAGCGAGTTCCATGTCCCAGCTGTCTCATTTCTTGGCTTCCATGTGTCCAAGGGCAGCTTCCAGATGGATCCCGTCAAGATCCGAGCAGTCTTGGACTGGCCCCGACCCACTTCAGTCAAGCAGGTACAGCGCTTTCTGGGGTTCTCTAATTTATTTAAAATAAATTTTAGTTCTGTTGCAGAACCTCTCTCCTCACTCACAAAGAAGTCTAACAGGCCATTCATGTGGACCAGCAATGCTGACCATGCCTTCAATACATTGAAACAACGCTTCACATCCGCCCCCATTCTAACTCTCCCAGACCCAGAGCTGCCCTTTGTCCTGGAAGTGGATGCCTCAGATGTGGGGGTAGGAGCGATCTTGTCACAGAAGTGTAAGAGTTATTATAAGCTTCACCCATGTGCCTTTTTCTCCCACCGTCTTACTCCAACACAGAGAAATTATGACATTGGGAACAGGGAGCTGTTGGCCATTAAGATGGCATTGGAGGAGTGGAGACACTGGCTTGAGGGTGCCAAACACCCATTCCTCATCTGGACGGACCAACAAAATCTCACCTACATTCGAGATGCCAAGAGGTTAAACTCACGACAAGCCTGTTGTGCCCTTTTTTTTTTTTAACCGGTTCAACTTCATTCTCTCTTATCGCCCAGGTTACAAAAATCTCAAGCCAGATGAACTCTCGAGGCAGTTTGAACCACCTGATAGGGAGTTATGCCCAGAACCCATCCTCCCCACATCCAGGGTGATAGCCCCCATCCAGTGGGATATTGAGACCGCCGTCAGGAGAGCCCAACAGCAACAGCCTGGTCCAGGTAATGGCCCTGTAGGGCGTCTCTTTGTCCCAAATTGTATGCGCTCTGAGGTCCTGCAGTGGGCACATGCATCCCTCCCCTCCGGACACCCGGGAACCACTAGAACCTGCAAGCTGGTTCAGAGGAAGTTTTGGTGGCCCAAGTTACAGAGAGACGTTAAGGCCTTTGTCTCTGCCTGTCCAGTGTGTGCCCAGTGCAAGGAGTCAAGAACTCACCTTCATGGTTTACTGCACACACTGCCTATCCCGAGACGTCCATGGTCTCACATCTCCCTGGATTTCATCACAGGCTTGCCCCCGTCTCAGGGAAACACAGTAATTCTGGTGGTGGTAGATAGATTTTCTAAGACTTGTCACCTCTTACCCATGCCCAAACTCCCCACAGCTAACCAAACTGCAGAACCTCTGATGAAACATGTGTTCAGAATCCACAGCTTTCCCCAGGATATGGTTTCTGATCGGGGGCCACAGTTTACATTCCAGTTTTGGAAGGCATTTGGCCGGCTCATTGGGTCCTCCATCAGCATGTCCTCTGGCTTCCACCCCCAGTCCAATGGACAAACTGAGAGGGTAAATCCGGACATTGAGAAGACACTGAGGTGCCTAGTTGCTGACAACCAATCCACTTGGAGCTCTCGTTTAATTTGGGCTGAATTCGCTCATAACACTCTGTACCATTCTTCTTTAGGCATGTCCCCCTTTGAGTGTCTCTATGGATTTCCCCCCCTTTTGTTTCCTTGACAGGAGCCAGAGGTTGACACCCCAGCTGCCACACAGCTTGTCCGTCGTCGTCCGTCGACTGTCCTGGAAGAGGGCCCATGCAGCCCTAGTGAGGGCGGCCCGACTCCAACGGAGGCAGGCTAACCGAAGGAGGAGAGCAGGACCCTCATTTCGTCCAGGACAAAGAGTGTGGCTCTCTACCCGTGATCTTCCCTTGCGAGTGGAATCCCGTAAGCTGGCTCCAAGATACATTGGTCCCTTCAAGATCCTCAGAAAGATTAATCCGGTTTTCTTTCGTCTTCTCCTGCCCAGGTCCATGAAAATCCATCCTACTTTCCATGTTTCTCGATTAAAACCAGTTGTTTGTTCCACTTTGTCTCCAGCCAGTAAATCTGCCCCAGCTCCTCGCATGATGTACACTGTATGCAGGCTGCTGGATTACCGCCGGGTATGTGGAAGGGCTCAGTACCTGGAAGACTGGAAGGGTTATGGCCAAGAGGAGCGGACCTGGATTCCAGCTCGGGATATCTTGGATAAGGTTCTCATCTCAGACTTTCACCAAGCCCAAGGAGTCAATCTAGGAAACGTCAGGAGCCGTTCCTAGGAGAGGGGATCCTGTAATGGGCTCGTATCTTGCGGTTTTCATCCTGGCCTGCAGGGGTCACTCTCAATGAGTACTGTGTCATGTTCCCTCCAGAACTGCAGATAGCTCTTGCCCTATGGTCTCTCCGCTCCTCCAGAGGGCGCCATCGCCCCATACCATGTTTAGTGCTCTGCTCATCAGCTTTGATTCCTCACACCTGTGTTTGACCCTTTATAAGTCTGTTTGTTCCCTGCTATTGTGTTCAGTCTTGAGCCTATGCTTCCTGTGTATCCAGTTGTTAAGTTTGATTGTGCTTGTATTTTTTGGACCCTCGTGTCTTTTTGTTTTAATGGTAGCTAAGTTTGCTACGTTTATTTTGTACTCTGTTTCCTCTAGTAAAGATTATTGTTACTTTTTGAAGATTCAAGATGGGTTTAATAGTCTGGGAGTAGCTCAGTGAGTAAATTCACACTCTTAGAGCACCAGAGACCCGGGTTCAATCCCTACTTAAGGCAGCCTTGTTAGATAGATAGATAGATAGATAGATAGATAGATAGATAGATAGGAGGATGGATCGACAGATAGATAGATAGACAAGAGGATGGATAGATAAATAGATAGGAGGATGGACAGACAGATAGATAGATTTTTGTATCTGGAAATGCATGTTGGCATGCACTAATTGATGTGTCTATGCATTTTCTATAATTAAATTAGCATAGACTGAATTAATTAAGCCCCTTGCGTCTTTGAGTGCATTGAAGCGTTTTGCTTTCTATGAACAGATACAGTATATTAAATGTACCGGCATTTCTATGATGTAATGTGTTACTCTCTTGCTTGAAAAGGCAAATTGTGTTAATTATTTTGCTGTTTTTGTCTTGAATGCTGCAGTTTTATGTTTTTATCTTCACACACTGTTTACAGCTGGCATCTCACACACAAGGCTTTATGGAAAAGAGACGGCTAAGGATGTTTATTTACACAAATCCACTGGATATCTGGACAACTGTGACTCCAGTCTGTTGTGATGAGATTGTCTGTAGATGAGGGGTCGTTTAAAATATCATACGATCACAAATATTGCCTTTTCAAATGTTCGAATAATTTACATCCTCTCCTGTCTTTTTCAGCTTTTTACATACTTATGTTTGACAAATAAATGCTTCGGTGCTGGATTTTTGTTATCTTTTTTCAAACTAATGCACACTGTAAAGTGACAATGCTGCCACGGAATGAAAAAAGAACATAAAAATAAACTGAAATAATTGTGGCCAAATGATATTGATACTGTAATTCAGCCAAGACCTGAAAGTACCTCATAGCCGCTGTTCAGTTACTGGCCACGATAATGATCGGCTCTCAGTATCGCTCCATTCCTAATTAACACATTTGCCTAATTTCTTTCTCTAACCCCTTCAAAGTCTGAAACATCGTCTGTTTCCTCAACCACAAATGCGCAGTTTCACTTTAATTATGCAGCCAATGACATCAGTGGGAAATTAGGAGCTGAGATGTATGCTAATGAAGAGATGAGAGATTGTCATCGACTACTGAAAGAGCTAATGGAGAATTTGGCACGTAACTCGGGTTAACGCAAGCGTTCTGCAATTAATTCAGCGCGACTTTTGAGTGAACGTCACCGTTAGAGGTCTGGCTGGAGCATAATGAATCATTATATGTGCTGATATTATCACTTACGGTGCAAGTCCGAGAGGATCATTTTATAGCTCAGATGTTACAAGATGTTAGAGACTTATGAGACTCATAGTAATTCATATAACATGCGAGTCAATGGTTCTCATACAGTAAGAGTATAGAGCTGTAAAAGTGAATGTGGAGGCTATTTGGTCTCGGGAGCATTTGATGAGAACTTAATTTGAGATCTCTGGCTAAGTTTGAGACTTCATTGAGGTCTTTTTTAAAGAGATCTCATTTGCGCGAGCTGCTTGAAACGGATCTCTCGGGAAACAAAAATAGCACTTTGAACTTTAAACTGTATTGCTGCTATCAGCGGGAAGCAGAACTCCGTGTAACACACTATACATCTTAATATGTGGTAATTAGTTCCCTGTAGTTTCATTAATTGATTCACGGGTGAATAGCCACAGCTCGGTGAAGACAAGTGAATCTGTTTTCTTGCAGCTCACGTGTGAGTCTGAAAGACAAGTAAAGCTTTTTAAACATCTATCTAAAGTTCACCGTGATACTCTTAAAAAATTAGCATTTATGTTGTTTGTGCCTTTTTGAGCGAACAAATCAATAGTGGCTGTGAGGTTATTTAGCTGTTTTTTTCATCCATATTTGTGACAGACAGGTGAAGTTTTTTTAATGGCTTTATGTGAGGAATATTCCACATGTGTCACCGCATGGAGTTATGTAGGAAAAAAGTACCGGATAAACTGATAACAGTAGAAGATGCAAGAATTGATCTGTGAACTGATTTGTGAATTGAATTGTAAACCACACTGAAAAAAATGTGGAGTAGGATTAACTTGAAAAAAGCTTGGAAACAATGCTCACTCAGAAAAGGCTAGTTAATTTACAAAAATTAGACAAGTAAACGCCTAAACATAATTATTAGTAGCTTTAAATAGAAGTTTTAAGTTAAGTTTAATTGGGAATTCCCAGTAGATTTGATTTGACTCTTTGCTTGTAAATTTTACTGAAATAGTGCTTATAACTGTAAAAAAAAATTGTATGCTGTTAAATAATAGTAATTTAATGCACTGAAAAAAAAACAATAAGGCCTAAAAAAAAAAAAAAGTTTGGTTCCGGTTGGTTGTCAGTTGAGGTCATTGGTCGGTAGGGATTTATTTATTTTTTTTATTTATTTATTTTTTTCTCCAGTGGCAGTTTTACACACACACACACACACACACACACACACACACACGCGCGCTGATTTTAAATGTGTGTACCGGTACTTTTACGACAGTGATTCTGTATTCCCGTTTAAAGTCTGTTGTTGCCATAGACACGCAAAACGCACACACACACACACACAAAAAGCCTTCGCGGGAGTTTGACAGGCGATCTCATAGTAGATTAACATGGAGGATTTGAACTTGAAAAACGGAGTGTACAGACATCTTTTTGTAGTCAAACAACATTCTTTGTTATGTTCATTTATGTGGTTTATTTGATTTTGATGCTATAAATTAACTAGAAGCAAGAGACGATCAGTTAGTTTTAACTGATGATCTAACTTACAGCGATCTGTTCGACACAGTCAAGAGCCACAAAACGGTATTTATTGTTTACATTTCTTTAAAAAATGACCACATTTGAAAGTTGAAATAACCAAATGAGACTTTGTTTCATATTAAAAGTAAGCTGGTAATGTTAATGTCCTGTCTGTCAGCATGTTGTCAGTGGCCTCTCTGTTCCGCGATATATTGTTGACTCCCCCCTCCCCCCGTGTTTCTCTTAATGTTACGATTTCCAAACCTTAAGTTATAGCTCACTTTAGGAATTGACAGTTAAAGGGTTTTGATGCAATACTTAATGGTTTTTAACGGATTACTTAAGTGTAAAACAGCATTTAAAGGAAACTGTAATTTAATTAACGATGTGTGAAAGACCGTTCTTCCCCAGTCTCATAAAATAAATTTGGGTCGCACATAAATTGACAGGGTCGGTCGGAAACCGGAACCAAACAAATTTTTTTTTTAGGCCTAAGTAAGATTGACTTCATTTCTCTTTCTTTTGCAAGGTTTGCACACATATATTTTAAGTAAAACTTAAGTATCGAATTAAATAAAATCTGTAAGTAAGCAAATAGACAGATTGTTATCCTTTTAAGAGACTATGTCCATGGGCACTCAATATAATTATTACCCAAATGAACACCGAGTCCTCAATACTTGGTACACCATACATAATGACAGAAACAATCAGTGAATAGTGTTTGAGTATGAATGGATCATTCGGAGTAAAAAATTAACTCCAGATATCACAAAACAATAAGTTATAAACCTAACATCAAAAGCAACCATAAAACAGTGTAAATACAACTCGAAAACAGTGAAATTATTATTTTTTTATTATTTGTGCCCTAGTGCATGATGGGAAATATGGGATCATAACTTTGGTATTTACTTAAAGAATCCTTGTAAACACAACAAACAGTTCCAAGTAAAATATACTTCTACAAGCTTAAATTGAGTACTAACATAGAATTTACTTACATTTTTTAAATTCTTGCCTTAACTAAATTATTTAATGTAGAAATGACGTGTATTTATGTAGTATTTACTTCACTACAAAATCATTTTTATCAGTGCAACTCACAAGTAACACTGTTTTATTTAATTCATTTTTGGCAACTTAATTTAGTCTCTTGTTACATGCATTTTTAATGTTTTTGTAATTCTGTACACACACACACACACACACAAAACAATTCTTATTGGCCATGAGATTGCGTTTTGCATTATTTTTTAATAATTATGCATTATTTTTATTCTTTTTTTATGTACTTGCCAAAGACAGTTTTTTGTGTAACTTTTTATTTATTTATTTTTAAATTAGGTCCAGACACAAAAACAACCTTGGCATTGATATACACATATGAATTAGATAAAGTCAGCTATTTGTCTGTTGATTTGTTTGTCTGTTGTCATTAACTTTTGCCACACCGCAACCAGTGGAGGGTAAATTGAGAAATATTTCTTATTAGCCATTACTGTATTCTGCATTTTTTGTTAGAATATTTTTATCCATCTGTAATTGGGATCATTTAGCTGTTCTTTGCTTTTCTCTGCTTTATGTACTTGCCAAAGCCAGGTTGTCCTCTCATTTGGCTCTCGTTGAGTGTTAATTTAGTTTTTTAGCCTATAACATGCATTTTTAATGTTATTTTAAATAACAAGTCCTCACACAATAAAAAAAGCTTTGTATCAGATGTAAGAATTAGACAGAAGTAACTTTTTTTCTGTTGATTTATAACTGAATTTAACTTATTGCTAAACTACAGCTGAAAAAAATAACAAGGCCAGCAATATTTCTTGTTTTATATTTCATTTTATATTTTATCCCTGTTATTGGGGTTATTTAGCCGTTTTTCCTTTTTTTTTCTGTTTTATTCACTCACCTTAGTTTTTTCTCTCATTTGGCTGGCAAGTGTTTTGTTGCATTTTTTATGTTTTTAAATGATAGTTCCTGACACAGAACAAGCTTTGTCACTGTATGAATTAAAAATGAATTTTCATTTGATCTATATCGGAAATGAACTTGCTGCCACACTTAAGGCAGTGGCAGGTGAATTGAGAACATTTCAAAGCCATACTTATTAGCGGTTAGATTGTGTTTTGCATTATTTTTTATTTTACAAAATGTTATCCCTCTGTGATTTTGATAATTTGTCTTTTTAATTTTCTCTGTTCTTTTAACTCACCAAAGTCAGTTTTTCCTCTCATGTGGCACCAACAAGTGTTAATTTATTCGACTCCAGGCCTCATTACAGGACCGATCAGAGCTTTTGTTGTGGTGTGTTTGAGTGATAGTAGCGAGCGTGTGGAAGGAGTGAACATGACTGCGTAAGACAATCTCTCTCTCTCTCTCTCTCTCTCTTACTGACCGGGGTAAGTGGATTATACTGTGAAATTTAAACTATGATAATTTCTTTCACAGAAAACACTCGAATTACAAACAGCTTTCATAGCAATTAAAATAATCAGCTAAGTAGCCGGTCTGTTTCAAAGCAGTTTTTTTTTATATCGAGAAATACATAGGCAAGAGGCACTTGAGCATGTGTGTGTTTGCATGGCTTTGATTGTGTGTGTGTGTGTGTGTGTGTGTTGATGAAGTCATCTCTGGCTGACTGGGGAGGACAGCAGGAATGTTTACTGGAGTCACACAGGCACCCATCACACACACACACACACACACACACACACAGAGAGAGAGAGAGAGAGAGAGAGAGGTATGCAGCCCAGTCTATCTTTAGAGAGAGAACCTCTGACACACAGATACACCACACACACACAGACAAAACAGATGAGATTAATCTTGATTCACCATTTACACTAGTGCGTTTTCGTTTTAAAATGCATAACTATTTGTTACGGTTATGCGTATCGTTTTTACTACTTTCGACCCTCAAAAACTGAGACTTTTGAAAACGCTGCAGACACCGTTTTAGTCTGAAAACTCTGGGGTTGCGTTTCAATGTAAACGGAGACTTTTGAAAACGATGGGGTGGCTGCCCACATTCGCTCTCCGTATCCTTACCGTGTAAACAATAAAATCATGCGCATTTTTGTCAAGCATGTAGATGCATCCACGATCTAAATAATAGGGAATCTACCTATTCATATATATGGCTGTACCTGCATTAATGGTCACGTGACATGCGTTTTAGGTTGTGTAGTGTAAACGGGTATCGTTTCTGAAACGCAGCAGAAAGGCCAGTGTAGACGAGGATCGTTTTCATTCTAAAACGCCGCTTTAAAACAAAAATGCACTAGTGTAAATGGGGCAGATCTCATATAAATTTTTGTTTAGAACAAAGGAAGAAAGAAAAGTAGCATATCATAAAATTAAACCAAATTAAAACAAAATCTAAATGAATACAATAAAAATACAATAGAACAAAGGAAAATTAGGAATAGAATAGAACCACATATTTTATATTTATTACATTTTATTTAATACCGTTTAACATTGTAATGTTTGCACATTGTAATGTTTGCACATTTTATAGTTTCTTATAGTTTTTATTTATATATTTTTGGTGAATCAAGTATGCATTGACTTGATCATAAGTGACAGTAAATACATGTAAAATGTTGCTAAAGATTTCTATTAATAAATGAAGCAGAACAACTGTTTTTAACATTGATATTATTAATAAATGATTCTTGAGCAGCAAATCTGTACATTAGTAATTCTTAAAATATACTCAAACAGAAAATAATTAGAAGGAAAACTGAATTAAATAGAACAAAATAAAAAATACAGGGTGTATGAAAAGTGGAGTAGAACAAATTGACAAATTAACAGGAAGAAGTAAATAAAGTTTAGCATACAACAGGAGATAAAATGGAACAACGGTAGAATAAAATTAAATAGCACAAATAATATATATGTATGTGTCTATATATACATAATATATGTTTGTGTATGTGTGTTATATTTTTTAAGTATAATATTAAGGAAAATAGAAACAGAAAATAACAAATGGATGGAATAGAGCACTGTAAACAAATAGTTTTCAAACAAAGACTAACTTTTAAACTATTTAATTCTTTCTACTTAAAAAAATGATCACATTGAATTATGTCACTTGCCGTTTCTTTCTAATAATTTATGAAATGTACTAGCGGTTTCTGAGTGAAAATTGTTTCAATGTAAACTCTACACCATTTTTCCAGTGAATAGAATAGAATAGAATGAATGCTATGGAGCGAAAAGCTCATCTTTTGCGAGTTCTAGAGTATTTGGGGTCAGGCTGTTCTGGAGGCCATGTTTTATGGCTGCGGTGTCTCAGAGGTCGGATGCATTCTGGTGCTTGTTTATGAGCTTGATTGGAGGAGCTGGACGCAGCATGAGAAGCAGTGAGACTCGGAGCATGTGCGTGAGACGGACGGCTGGATGTGTGGCGTTTGCCAACGCGGCTGATGAGGGATAGGATGGACGGATCAGATGGCTGGACGAGGGGAGAGCGGGGCTTTAGCATGCCTCTTACTGTCTGGCGTGTTTAGCGAGTCTCAAGTGAAGTTTCCCTCTTGCTGTCAGCACACCAAGAATAATGAAGACATGCAGATACACACACACACACACACAATCACTTAAAAACGACATCTGGAGCGCGTTACTGGCCTTCATCTGACTTTTACGCACTTTACACCAGAACAAGCTACTGATAACAGCTGAAAACAATTACTGAAACTGCTGTTAGTGTAGACGAGGTTAAGTGTGGATGTGTGTGTGTGTGTGTGCGTGTGTGTGTGTGTGATTGAATTACACTGCAAACAGTAGTTAGATCACCACTTAAAAATGGTCAAACAGCCGGTCAGGATTGCAAATCTCAGTCATTAAAGACTCTCTTCTCAAAAATAACATCCCTGTATTACAAAACAGGTCAAATAGAAACTTTTCACATTATACAGCTGTGTTTAGTTACTTTTAAGTGGCCATCTTGTAGTATATTTAGACATACGTCTTACATTGAGTGCTCAGATCTCCTCACACATACCATTTATAGACATTGAGTTAGGCCAATCAGAAATAGTCACAGTTGAGCTCATTAACATATGAAAGCCCATATTTGCATATACAGTAGGTGGACAACCAAAATGCCTATTACCGCCACGTGTTCTGCCACCACAGGGCCACAGCGTGAACTGCAAGTCAGTCGCGTGTAAAAGTAATTCTTGAAACTACCGCCAGGTGGCGCAAAGGGACGTGTTGCAAACTGACTATTACTGTAAAATTTTGGTTTGTAAATGGAGATGAAACAATGATGTAAAACAACAATAAAATTATAATATAACATTGTAACATACTTAAAACCATTAGAAAATTTACAGTGAGTTAATTTTAAAACGTGGGGTAGTCTTAGGCTACAGTCTATACATGAAAAATTAAAAGAAAGACCTTTACATAAAGGCTCTTACTGCATGCTATTGTTATTAAACAGTCATTACTAGGGGTGTAACGATACGCGTATTCATATTGAACCGTTCGGTACGAGGCTTTCGGTTCGGTACGTGGTACGCATTATGGACCGAACGGTTCGTTGGACTAATTAATTATATTTAAAAAAAAAAAAAAAAAGTGAAATATAATGATATGCGTTCAACAAGGTAGCCCAATAACCCAAATGACGTAATAGGCAACGCCCCTGACACCCCCGAAGAAGAAAAAAACACCAACTTATATGTTTATGTTAGGCTACTCAGTCAGGCGCTCGCTCACTCAGCAATACACACTGAAGGCGCGTTGCAAAATGGCCAATGCGTTTAACAGGGAATCCAAAGTGCACCCAAACACCAGACCTGTTGGTTATTGGAGGATCTTCTATTTCTGGTCTGTTAAACGCATAAGCCATTTTGCAACGAGCCTCAGCGTGTATTACTGAGTGAGCGAGCGCCTTACTCTGTAGTGCAGTGATCCTCACTATTTTTTTCACAAGAGCCTCATTGGCAGAGCAAAATCAAAAGGCGAGCCACTTTTACGACAACATACTAAGTCACCTTTGCAAATGTGCATTTCTACATATAAATTGTACATCCCACAAAAAAGAAATAACACGGCCAATACATTTTCGTTTAAGAACAGATTTACTTTAATAGTGGGATGAGCGAAAGCTGGCATGCATGTCAAACAAAATGCCCCCAAAAGAAAAAAAAATCTCTATGTTTTCAGTGCTGATGCATTCATGTTACATTTAAGGGCACCTAAAAGCTGTCACAACGAACCGGCAAAATTAATGATTATGAATATGTAAAATATAGCAGAAGACATTTAATGTTTTTTATGTCTGTCGGCTAGAAAGATGCTGACTCGTGATCTTCGCAGTAGTGAACGCGCCTGAGAGAAATGCACATTTCATACGGGAGGGAGAGCAGTCTGTTTTCTTTCGTTTTGAATTGTTTTGTTTAAAAGTAGACATTTCAAGCTTTATATATAGCCTATGTGTCGGGTCTGTGAGGCAAGTAGGCTATACGCTGAGTTTCGGTTCATTCATGAGACAAACTCCAGGTTCACACCGGCTCCTTCGTATCGTGGTTATCTATTTTCTATTTACTTCTTATTAAATCCAGACAATTGGTTGATGAAACCTTGATTAAAATTAAGATACAATTAATACAAAACGAAATTAAATTTAAAGACAGGCTTTGTGCTTTCTGTTTGAGGTCTCAGTGAAAGTTTTAAAGCAGTCTTAGTGCGACTTATATTGATAGGCTACACCTGTATGAATTCTCATTTTACTTTTTGAACCCCATAATTGAGCCGAGTTTTGCTTAAAAATAGTCTACTGTTGATGACTGTGCAAGACTAATGGATTCAGGGTCAGGCTTGAATGAGCATGCTTCAGACTTGTGGTGTGAGCAGAGCGAAATTGGAGCGGGAAATGCGACGCTCCGTCCACCGTCCTTTTGAAATTGCCGCTCTGCACTCTGTCCAAGATCCGCCCGCTCGCTCCCCGCTCGCTCCCGCCTCACATGCTCTGAAGGCAAGTGGCAGTGTGATACTGTAAGCTACTATGCGAGCCGCCAGTCATAGCTTGACGAGCCGCGCAATGAGTAACTGTGCTGTAGTGGAAAACGTAGGTTTTAAGAACATGCTTAATGTAATTGAGCCCCGTTACAATATTCCTTCACGAGCTCATTTCAGACAGACCGTAATTCCTGCTTTGTTCCAAAAAACACAAGCCCTATAGAGAACCAATTGAGTAAAAACAGACTCAATATAAAGAGTTATAGAGTTCCATATAAAAAGTAACATCTTTGTATTTGTTCATAACTAATATAACATTTTCATTTTTTTTTATAAGGAGCTGTTTTTGTTTTATACAGTATGCTGCTAAGAAAACACCATAGAAGATGGGTAAAGAATAGCTCCATCATTGTTCAATGTAAAAAAAAAACATACTTTGTTAGTTTTAATAAATAAAACATTTTTATAAAAATCAAGGAAATTTATCTGCTAATTTTTTCTTTTTGCTGTATCTAAAACGTACCGAACCGAACCGTGACACCAGTGTATTGTATCGAACCGTGAATTTTGTGAACCGTTACAACCCTAGTCATTACATATAAATACTCTGATTAAAACCTAAATGTTTTAGTTTTGGTTCGTTCTTGGCCAAAAAGAGCGAAATGAGAACTGTCCAGTATTTTGAAATAATTCTTATTAACTCTGCTATTATTCTTGATTTTTTCAAACTGCTAAATTATTCGAATTTGAATATCGAATTATGCCTTTACTGTGTGACAAAAATGAAGTATTATCTGTTTCAGCTGTTCGATCCACTTTGTCATATTTTTTGCTCATTATGATTTTTTTCCAGCAATACTGAAACACGGATGTAATACAAAGCCTAGTTTACCTAAATAATAATAGTTTAGCTTCATCACGAATCTGGAAACATTTGGATTTGTCCCGAATGAGAGAGGTAAGCCCAAACTTAGGCCTACCTTATGTTTCGCTTTAAATTATTATTATTATATTTTTTGTTGTTGTTCATAGCTAAGTCTATATTATTATATACTGCAATTATATTTATCCATTAGAATTATTATACATTTTTAAATTTAAATTTAAAGGATTTGTTGTACAACCCGAATTCCGGAAAAGTTGGGACGTTTTTTAAATTTTAATAAAATGAAAACTAAAGGAATTTCAAATCACATGAGCCAATATTTTATTCACAATAGAACATAGATAACATAGCAAATGTTTAAACTGAGAAATTTTACACTTTTATCCACTTAATTAGCTCATTTAAAATTTAATGCCTGCTACAGGTCTCAAAAAAGTTGGCACGGGGGCAACAAATGGCTAAAAAAGCAAGCAGTTTTGAAAAGATTCAGCTGGGAGAACATCTAGTGATTAATTAAGTTAATTGATATCAGGTCTGTAACATGATTAGCTATAAAAGCTTTGTCTTAGAGAAGCAGAGTCTCTCAGAAGTAAAGATGGGCAGAGGCTCTCCAATCTGTGAAAGACTGCGTAAAAAAATTGTGGAAAACTTTAAAAACAATGTTCCTCAACGTCAAATTGCAAAGGCTTTGCAAATCTAATCATCTACAGTGCATAACATCATCAAAAGATTCAGAGAAACTGGAGAAATCTCTGTGCGTAAGGGACAAGGCCGGAGACCTTTATTGGATGCCCGTGGTCTTCGGGCTCTCAGACGACACTGCATCACTCATCGGCATGATTGTGTCAATGACATTACTAAATGGGCCCAGGAATACTTTCAGAAACCACTGTCGGTAAACACAATCCGCCGTGCCATCAGCAGATGCCAACTAAAGCTCTATCATGCAAAAAGGAAGCCATATGTGAACATGGTCCAGAAGCGCCGTCGTGTCCTGTGGGCCAAGGCTCATTTAAAATGGACTATTTCAAAGTGGAATAGTGTTTTATGGTCAGACGAGTCCAAATTTGACATTCTTGTTGGAAATCACGGACGCCGTGTCCTTCGGGCTAAAGAGGAGGGAGACCTTCCAGCATGTTATCAGCGTTCAGTTCAAAAGCCAGCATCTCTGATGGTATGGGGGTGCATAAGTGCATACGGTATGGGCAGCTTGCATGTTTTGGAAGGCTCTGTGAATGCTGAAAGGTATATAAAGGTTTTAGAGCAACATATGCTTCCCTCCAAACAACGTCTATTTCAGGGAAGGCCTTGTTTATATCAGCAGGACAATGCAAAACCACATACTGCAGCTATAACAACAGCATGGCTTCGTCGTAGAAGAGTCCGGGTGCTAACCTGGCCTGCCTGCAGTCCAGATCTTTCACCTATAGAGAACATTTGGCGCATCATTAAATGAAAAATAGTAGAACCTCGGATTCAGGAGGAACAGTGTGGTTTTCGTCCAGGCCGTGGAACACTGGACCAGCTCTATACCCTCTACAGGGTGCTGGAGGGTTCATGGGAGTTTGCCCAACCAGTCCACATGTGCTTTGTGGATTTGAAGAAGGCATTCGACTGTGTCCCTCGCGGCGGCCTGTTGAGGGTGCTCCGGGAGTATGGGGTCCGGGGCCCTTTGCTAAGGGCTATCCGGTCCCTGTACGACCGGAGCAGGAGCTTGGTTCGTATTGCCAGCAGTAAGTCAGACTTGTTCCCGGTGCGTGTTGGACTCCGGCAGGGCTGCCCTTTGTCGCCGTTTCTGTTCATGATTTTTATGGACAGAATTTCTAGGCGCAGCCAGGGGCCGGAGGGGGTCAGGTTTGGTGACAACACGATTTCGTCTCTGCTCTTTGCGGATGATGTTGTCGTGTTGGCTTCATCAAGCCAGGACCTTCAGCATGCACTGGGACGGTTTGCAGCCGAGTGTGAAGTGGCTGGGATGAGAATCAGCACCTCCAAATCCGAGGCCATGGTCCTCAGTCGGAAAAGGGTGGCTTGCCCACTTCAGGTTGGTGGAGAGTTCCTGCCTCAAGTGGAGGAGTTTAAGTATCTTGGGGTCTTGTTCACGAGTGAGGGAAGGATGGAACGGGAGATTGACAGACGGATCGGTGCAGCTTCTGCAGTAATGCGGTCGATGTACCGGTCTGTCGTGGTGAAGAAAGAGCTGAGCCGCAAGGCTAAGCTCTCGATTTACCGGTCAATCTACGTTCCTACTCTCACCTATGGTCATGAGCTTTGGGTCATGACCGAAAGGACAAGATCCTGGATACAGGCGGCCGAAATGAGCTTTCTCCGCAGGGTGGCTGGGCGATCCCTTAGAGATAGGGTGAGAAGCTCAGTCACCCGGGAGGAGCTCAGAGTAGAGCCGCTGCTCCTCCACATCGAGAGGGGTCAGCTGAGGTGGCTCGGGCATCTGTTCCGGATGCCTCCTGGACGCCTTCCCGGGAAGGTGTTCCGGGCGCGTCCCACTGGGAGGAGACCCCGGGGAAGACCTAGGACACGCTGGAGAGACTATGTCTCCCGGCTGGCCTGGGAACGCCTCGGTGTCCCCCCAGAAGAGCTGGAGGAAGTGTCTAGGGAGAGGGAAGTCTGGGGTTCTCTGTTTAGACTGCTGCCCCCGCGACCCGGCCCCGGATAAGCGGAAGAAGATGGATGGATGGATTAAACGAAAAATACGTCAAAGACGACCACGAACTCTTCAGCAGCTGGAAATCTATATAAGGCAAGAATGGGACCAAATTCCAACAGCAAAACTCCAGCAACTCATAGCCTCAATGCCCAGACGTCTTCAAACTGTTTTGAAAAGAAAAGGAGATGCTACACCATGGTAAACATGCCCCGTCCCAACTATTTTGAGACATGTAGCAGAAATCAAAATTGAAATGAGCTCATTTTGTGCATAAAATTGTAAACTTTCTCAGTTTAAACATTTGCTATGTTATGTATGTTCTATTGTGAATAAAATATTGGCTCATGTGATTTGAAAGTCTTTTAGTTTTCATTTTATTAAAATTTAAAAAACGTCCCAACTTTTCTGGAATTCGGGTTGTAAAGTGAGGAGAGCTAAAAAATATCCTGTTGGTACATTATAACATTATTAGGCCTGTCGTTATTTTTCTGAATGTAATAAAATGCGACTTATATATTCAGAAACATAATTTATTTTTAGAGTGTTTTAAAAAAACATGCAGCAAACCAAAATTAATCAATGGGTGATTAATCACTTTAGATTACAGTTAAAATGTAATGTTGTAAACTATTTACAAGTTTTGTGTTTGTTTATTTTTATTGCATCAGAAAATGCATGCCCATTCACTTTATGCGCTCTGGCGCAGAACATGCCTTCCGCGTTGCTCATCTGTGGACGATTTTAAAATGTTTGTGTTAAATTATATCATGCTTTCTGCCAGATGTTTCTGTAAGTTTGCCTCTCTGCAATCCCTCCTCCCCCTTTACTCCTTTTCTTCTGTCTCGCTCCCTCCTCCCTTGTGTGTTCTCTCGCTCTACTCTCGGTAGTCTTACCTCTCTCTATCTCTACACACGTGCACATATGTATATGTCTTCAGGAGTTCAGATGTTAGAACATTGTGAACAGACAAATTGGCTTCATGTTCATAATTCTTTCAATGGGCCAATGCAATGTCTGAGAATAGTAGGACGGCATCGAACGATAAAGAGCTGAAATATATTATTTTAACAGTTTGATATAAAGATTGCTGTCCCATTTTTATACAGGAATTGTTAATTTAAAAAACAATCAAATTATATTGTTAGTTTCATGGTAACATGCAATCAAGGTCTTTGGTTACTATAGAAGATACAAGTTCATTTAGGCTATTTAACGTGCACTGTGACATTTTCACCTGTTTCAGCTTATAAACTCCTTGAGATTTAAAGTCAATTTAATAGTATTGAGTTTCAGATTGAATCTAGTATAAAAAAAAACTGAAGGTCTATGAAAGATCAGTCAATAAAGCACTTAAAGTTCTGAAATAAAATATTTTTTCAACTATAGCCTGGGAATCGATAAAAAATGTATACCTTTCAATTAGGGATGTGCACGGATAGTCGAACATTCGAATATTCATTCTGCTCTAATTATTCGATAAATAAAAATGATATTCGAATTTCGCAACAAAAAAAAAAAAAGTTCACAATAAAACCTAATTTGGTCACTTTCTGTAATTCTCCACGGCATATTTGAAGGTGTATGCAAGCAAAAAATAATTAATGAATGATTAAGGGGCCATTCACATATCGCGCCTAATAAGGCGTGAAAAAGGCTATGCGCGCCGCTTTCTCCTTCTTTCCAAAGCGCTCGGGCAGAAGCGCTCCTGAGGCGACGCGTTCTCTCCATGAAGACGCAGAAATTTCAGCAAAGGATAAATGGATTTGCAGCACAAAAAAAATCGCTTTCAGTAGCTCTGCTACTAAATTTATTTCAAAATGGCAATCCATATACAGCTATGATCAGCAGTTCCTACATCTTGGCTGAGCTTTCAACGTTGTTACGGGAAAGGATGAAGCTGAATGTTTAGTTCTTGTCACATGACCGGTGCGTTTGCGGCATTCAGAAAGTTGAGATGTTTTTAACTCGATGCTGTGCGGACGTGCCTGGTAAAAACTGGACCGCATCGCACCGCGTGCGCATCGCGACCGCGTCGCTTCCATTATGAGCGCGCATACCGCACGCCTACATTGGAAATAACGAACTTGAGCATGCAGAAGACGCGATATGTGAACGCCCTCTAAAAGAACTACGGTCTTCTACAGTACTTCACATATGCCGTTGAGAATCACAGAAAGTGATCCAAGAACATTGTTGCGTCATCTCTCAAGCAACGAATAAACACCGCTAACTTGGAGAATGCAGTGAAAACTCCTCTTCTCGCGTCTGCCCTAGACCCTCGGCACAAACATCTCAGGTTTCTCGATGAAAACATGAGAGAAGTAAGAAAAAAAAGAACATTTTCCTTAATGCGAGTGGTGCGGATGCAGTCGCCACGATGAAGAAGATGCAATGCCCACTCGTCGGAAAAGGCTAAGCCAGTTCTCCAGCGATGATTACAGAGAGTTCAGCCGAGACGAGTGGGAACAGTTCTTGCTGGAGCCATGTATTCAGATGAGGATCCCATTCAGTGGTGAAACGAAAACACAAAGCGCTTCACAAAACTTATTCGCTTAGCACACCGTTATTTGTGAGTCCCGCCAACGTCTGTGCCATCAGAGCGCGTTTTCTCCGTGGCCGGCCTTATTGTTAACAGACTAAGGAGCCGACTTTCCCCCAATCATGTTTACATGCCCGTGTTTCTTAACAAGAACATTTGAAACAATAGAAAAAAGCAAAAAAGATTTGCTGACAGTTTAAAAGTTAAGTGTAAGCTACATTCTGTACAATAGCCTAATTGCTGCAGGCTGCTTTACGTTTTTTCTTTGTTCACTTTTTTTTTTTTTTTTTTGCTTTTAATCTGTACTTTTGTTTGTTTTGCACGCATTGTTAAAGGTTTTCAGCTACAAAACACGATGTGTAATGTTCAAGCTTATTGTAAGCTTGTTCAAAATGATGAAAACAAATGTTGCTGAAAAATAACGTCTGACTCATTAAACTTAATTTAAATAAACGAATATTCGAATATTCGTTTTTTGTGAGCTCAAATATTCGAATGTGATATTTGTGGAAAACGCCCATCCCTACTTTCAATGAAAGAACACTGAAGACTCACACAGAAGGCTATCCGGTAATTTTCCAGAACCAACGTGCAGTGAGAAAGGGGCTTTAGAGAGTGTAGGTTGCTTCTGGTGTTTGGATTTGTATTTCAAGTTGAGGTCCAAGTTTAAGAATAGGCTACACTAGTATATATATATATCTCATGATCAATAAGTTGTATTCGCCTCAAACTGATTTTGTAAAATCAAAACGCGGATGGTGAACCTGGTGAACCTATGTATATATATATGTCTATATATATGAATATATGCATATATGTATATATATATATATATATGCATATATGTATATATATATATATATGCATATATGTATATATATATATATATATATATATGTATATATATATATATATATATATATATATGTGTGTATAGATAAAGCGTATCCATTTTACACTAAGCAACCAGTAGCGACTGAATTCAGTCCAGCTGGAGGGGGTTGGGGTTTGGTGGTAGTTCTGTATAGCTTGTGGCGGGTGAAAAATAAAGGTGTGAATCTCTTGCTCTTTCATATGGACAGTGTCTGATGAGGGTTTCAAACTTGCAGAGCAGGTTTAGGCAAAGTGTCTTAGTGTTAGTGTTAAGCTAAGGTAACGCTATCTCACGACCAATTCATTAGTATTTTAAGAGGTGGCTAATTCGTATGAATTCATATGACCTCACTCTTACAATTTATCTAGACCCCAGTGATGGGTAGGTTTAGAGGTGGGTTAGGTGTAGGTCTTTCATAAAATTTATACGAATTGTGCAACTCATAAAATACATACGAATTAGCACAAATAGTATGAATTTGTACGAACGAGTTCAAAGAAATTCTTACGAATTAGCCACCTTGTAAAATGTGTACGAATTGCCATGAGATCAGGCTGGTTTTAGGACAAATGTCTCGTTTGGTTTGGCTTTTGTCATTTTTGCAACTGCTTAGGCCTACAGAGTATTACATACAATATAATGTTTTTTTTCCTCAGGATTTATACAATTTATTGCCTAGCCCTTCTAAACATGATAAGTGGACTTAGAGGGGAAGAAATGGTGTATGAAAGTGCAGAATGTGGGTTGAGAGATGTTTTTACTCTATGAATGGACTTTATTGAGTGGTTTGTGGACAGATGTGGCTGTGAATGAGACGTTTTCTTCATCAGAGACAGTGAGACATGAGCAGTCTGACAGTTGCACTGATTTAAAGGGCAACACACACACAGACCCCTGCAGCAGCTGAGTGAACCATGAACTTCTCCATGTCATGATTTATTCATAAGGAGCGGTGAGGCTCAACACCCATATATCATATTTGACAATATTTAAAATACTACTATGTTGTCAGAAACGCAGGCAAACTCTGTCACACTCAGCATGTGACTGTTTATTTGTGTGTGTAAATGTGTACGTGTTGTGTGATGTTCAGACATTTAGACGTGAGACCTTGACTTTCTGAATACTGTAAAAACTGTCACTTTCGATTCTGGTTAAGCGGTCCGACATGTCATGTGACTTATGTCTCAACTAGCATACTAGCATACTATTCCTGCTATACCAAATACATATCAACATATCTAAGCAATACTGACAAAAAAAAAAAAACATTACTCACACTTGAGTGGCACGACATTACTGTCATCTTGTGACATTATCAGATCCAATATAGTCGGCCCTGAACGAACAAATACAAATCGCAGTTTAAACAAACAGAAAAGGATGCGAAAGAGCTTAATTCAGCACCGCGGTGTTCTGGTGTTCAGGGCGCACGCAGAGACGTCTTCAAAGTATTCTTGCTTTTGTACCGACAAATACATACTAAATATGTCAAAATACCTGTCTTGGAAAGTGAGTTCGAAAAAGTCTGTGGTTATGTCTTAAGTGAAAGTAAAGAGTTGAGAAACAAATCGGATGTGTATCATTATAATGGATGCATTGTCTCTTAAAGTAATTTACTAGCTCTGCTGTCAGTGTCTTTAATGTATGAAAATGAAAGTAAATCACTCACTGCTCTTGACTGAATTACTTTGTAGTTTTAACAAGAATTCATCCACAGTCAAACCAAAAATCAGATATAATTGATTAAATTGTTTTACTGATGGGTGCAGGACACTAGTTCATTTATGTAAGTGAGTATAGCAAAATACAGCAAACTATGAAATATTATACCCAAAAATTCTTCATACTGTAGACTACAAGTGAAATTGATTTAAAAAATAAAAAATAAAAATAAATTAGGGACCTGACCATGTTTTGCTTGTGTTTCTTTCTTTAATTGCTAATGCAACCTTTTCACACCACAGACTGAACAAAATTAAGCATTGCTTGCTTTGTAACTGTTCAACAAAGTATGGATATTTGTGTTTTGGTTGATTCCATTACATATCTTTCTATCAAAGTTATCTGAGATTATCAAGAGGAATTTGTTCTGACACAGTTTAACTCTGAGTTTTTGTCATCTTTTATTACCAATTTCTAAACTATAGCAAATAAACTGTGATAATGTGAGAAATGTTGAAGGTGTCTGAATACATTTTGGTTCGACTGTGTATTTTATTTTACAGTGAAGACTATGCAGTGCTATTTTAAATTAGTTTCTGGACACCTACAAACTTAAAAAAAAAAAAAAAAAAAAGTAAACATTGTGTAAATAGCACAAATAAATAAATAGAACGAACATACAGTAAATATTAAACCATTTTAGACAGGGCCCACTGTAGAACCTGCACCAGGGCCCCTCTAACCCCAGCTGCGGCCCTGGGTTAAGGTACCAATACAGAGCAATGCACAGTGTGTACTGTAAGAAATAAAACAAGAAGGCATGTGGTTTAGAAGATGGCAAATAAAATAAAAAGCACATCTGTATGCAATACAGTTTCATTATTATCCAGAGTGGCTTCCTTTAAAAAATTTGTGCGACCAAATCATGTTTTGCGCCAGTAACTGAAAAAGTTAGTCGCGCAAGTGCCACCAGTGGAAAAGGTATTTTTTTAGTACTTCACATTAATCTAAACAAAACTAAGAAATGATTCCTTTGCAATTAGCTTAAAAAGTCAAATAAAATAAGTTTAATAAAGTTTAAAAATAAATAATAAAGTTTAATAAGCTTTTCACTGTTTTTTTGTTTTCAGTAATAACCCATGCAACACAATGATACAAAATCTATCATGAATATATATATTTTTTACACTTATCCATCCTTATTTCACATTTATCCTCTTCTTAATTTCATATAAAAAGTGTACAGTCACTTCCTGTGCATTTGGGGGAATATTAATCAGAAAAAGTGGCAATATCAACTAGATGTATTGCTGTGGTCATGAGACTATATTATTATTAGAGTATTTCTGAATGAAAATTGTTTTAGGCTGCAGTATTTTTTGGTCCAATCACTGGATTTTACAATGTTTTTTTGTGGTTCTTTTTGAATTTTTGCAAGACTTTTTTTTTTTTTTTTTTTAGAGATTTTCATTTTTGACATTCCAGTGTAAAGCTAAAGCAGTTTGAAAGTGCTTTTTTGTTCAGTGTAGTTGAGGTGTGTGTGTGTGATGAGTGAAATCTCTTGAGGGTTGCTCCGGTGAGTCTCAAACCAGCGTTATGTCTTAATTGCATCAGTATCTGATCTGTGTGAAGGGATGCTGGACTGGTGGAGACAGAAAGAGAGAGTTGTAGATCAGACCTATAGATCGCCAGTGCATTCACTGAGAACCTAATTCACTCACAACACACACATGCAGCATTAGTTCAATTACATTGTTTAGAGCGGATGTCAGTCAGCACGCTAACCTTTGCTAAACGATTGGCAGTGCAACAAATGAGTTTGCGCTGTAATGCAATAATGAAAGCTGACAAATAGCACGCACACACGCACAGACACTCAGAGGCCAAAGACAGATGCAGCACAGCAACCAATCAATCCACAGACAAGACAAGACACTCTTTAAATCTATCCACTGATTTATTGATCTGATTGTGCATCAATTTATTTAGATCTATAGTTTTCAGAAGTCATTCTATGCTGATTTGCTGCTTTTTGATTATTATCAATGTGGATTATTATCAGTTGTGCTGCTTCATATTTTTGTGGAAACTAAATAGAAAGTTCAAAAGAACTTTTATTTGAAACAAATCTTTTGTAACATTATAAATGTCTTGATTATCACTTTTGATCAATAAATTCTGAATTGAGCATTTTAGATAAAAACTACACTGTACACTGTAAAAATGTTAATAAAACAATAAAAATTATATTTGTTGGGCTACTGGCAAATAGTTTATATTCATTTGTAAATTTATTAGCAATTTCTGAGTAACATTTCTACAGATTTCTAAGTATTTTCAGTGTACACAGGATATTTTAATTTCACTTACTAGTGTACACGCTTACTAGCAGAAGTTATTTAATCAGTTAAATTTCAGTGTTTCTCAAAGACCTTTCTTTCTTTCTTTTCCTTTTTTTTCTCTATGTCTCAGTCTTATAAATCTCTTCTATTCTCTTATGCTAGAGTCTCTCGGGGGTCTGATTGCAACTTTAGTCCTTGAGAGAGTGTGTGAGAGTCTCTGTGAGTGTGTGTGTGTGACATGCAAAAAGTTCTTTCTCTCTCTGTGCCACTGAGCATGCTGGGTAGGGGTCAGATGTTGCATCGGCTCAAGGTCGTCCAGCACGACTGTATCCAGAGCTCAGCGGATGTTGGAATTTATTTTGCATTTACAGTGTTTTCCGAGTCTTTTCATCCTTTTCTTTGCTACAGTTTTCTGAAATTAATTAAAAACAGACTTTTTGGACTTTTAGACTTTCACAGTTGCAATACAAGTCAAAAGTTTGGAATATTTAAGACTTTTGGAAGAAGTCTCTTCTGTTAATCAAAGTAAACTAAATATATTTGATCAAAAAAGCAGTACAAACAGTAATATTATGAAAAATTATAACCATCTAAAATCACTGTTTTCTATTTGAATATTTTCAAATGTAATTTATTCCAGTATTGCAAAACTAAGTTAATATTATATTTCAAATTAATGTTGATAATAGAAAACAGTTATTTAAAATTGGTATAATATTATTAGTATATATAGTATTGTTTTTGCTCTATTTTTGATCAAATAAATGCAGCCTGGGTGAGCTAAAGAGAACTCTTTCAAAAAACATAAAAATAATAATAATTATTATTCCACTTTAATTACTTAATTTATTAAACTTTTGTACTACTGTCCATGTATCCATCTATTTGCAGTATCTTAAGTCTAAAACAATCAATATATTGAATTCTAGGAGCTTTTTTGTCACGCTGTCTGGTCTCTGTTTCCACTAGTGGTCTCACTTCCCCATAGGCACCTCACCGTAGGCACTACAATTCCCACAAAGCCTTGTCCCTTCATCACAGTAATTGCACTCCTGTTAATTGCACACAGGTGTCTTCACTTGATAGTCATTACCCTGCCTATATTAACCGGTCTTTTTCTGTTTGTCTTCATGGAGTCCTTTCATTCCGTCACCAAGTTTCCTCGCCTTCTGAGTTTCCTGTTCCAGTTCCTATTCCTGTTCCTTTACCTATCCCTATTGTTTGTTTGTTTGGATTGATTTCTGGTATTGACCCCTGCTTGTTGGATTCTGATTTGGATTACCCATTAAATACCACACTGCGTTTGGATCTCTCGTCTCCTGTGTTTCTCTGGGTTCCGATCATAACAGAAGGACTCATCCATGTCGAGATCCAGCGGTGTGGGACTTCATTCCCGTTCCCCAGCCAGTATGGTGGAGCGGAGGGCAAGATTCATAAAATTAACCACCCTCCGCCAAGAGGGCAATGAAGTGGGTGCTATGGCACATTTGTTCTGGACCCTGGCGGATGGTATGGGATATAATGATGCGGCCCTAAAAGACATTTTCAACACCGGTCTGGATGACCCGGTATCTCGTATAGAGATGGATCAGTTGGACATGTTTGGTTTCTGGGAATTCGTGTTCTACTTGCAGCATCGGCTTCCGTGGGATGCCCCAGCCATTCCTGTCTCTCCCGGTGGGATGGCCGATTCTGGACCGGGGTCTGCAAACAGGAGGACCGCCAGCCCAGCACCACTGCACAGTATGGTCCCAGCCCAGTGCCACAGCACAAAGTGGCCACCAGCCCAGCGCCACAGCACAAGGTGGTTGCCAGCCCAACGCCACGGTGCAGGATGGCCGCCAGCCCAGTGCCACAGCACAAGGTGGTCGCCAGTCCAGCGTCACGGAGCAAGATGGCCGCCAGCCCAGCGCCACAGCACAAGATGGCCGCCGGCCCAGCGCCACTGCCCAAGATGGCCGCCGGTCCAGAGTCATGGCACAAGATGGCCGCTTGTCCAGCGCCTCTGCACAAGATGACAGCCACAGTTGACCCTCCAGAGTCGAGTCAGGTTCCCGTTGAACCTCCAGAGTCAAGTCAGGTTCCCGTTGACCCTCCAGAGTCGAGTCAGGTTTCCGTTGACCCTCCAGAATCGAGTCAGGTTCCCGTTGACCCTCCAGAATCGAGTCAGGTTCCCGTTGACCTTCCAGAGTCAAGTCAGGTTCCCGTTGATCTTCCAGAGTCGAGTCAGGTTCCCGTTGATCTTCCAGAGTCGAGTCAGTTTCCCTTTGACCCTCCAGAGTCGAGGCAGGTTCCCGTTGACCCTCCAGAGTTGGGTCAGGTTCCCGTTGACCCTCCAGAGTCGGATCAGGTCACCGTTGACACTCCAGAGTCAGGTCAAGTCACCGGTGACACTCCGGAGTCAGGTCAAGTCACCGGTGACACTCCGGAGTCAGGTCAAGTGACCGTTGACACTCCGGAGTCAGGTCAAGTCACCGTTGACACTCCGGAGTCAAGTCAAGTCACCGGTGATCTTCATGGGCAAAGGCAAGTCACCATTGATCTTCATGGGCAAGGGCAAGTCACCAATGATCTTCATGGGCAAAGTCCAGTCACCAGTGTTCTTCATGAGCAAGGTCAAGTCACCGACTATCTTCATGGGCAAAGGCAAGTCACCATTGATCTTAATGAACAAATGCAAGTCACCATTGATCTTCATGAGCAGAGTTAGGTCACCAATGATCTTCATGAGCAGAGTCAAGTCACCAATGATCTAAATGAGCAGAGTCAAATCATCATTGATCTTCCTGAATCCAGTCTAAACACCACGGAATTACCAGAGTCTCTCCACGTCTTGGCTGAACTACCAGAGCCTCTCCTCATCTCGGCTGAACTACCAGAGCCTCTCCTCGTCTCTGCTGAACTACTAGAGCCTCTCCACGTCTTGGCTGAACTACCAGAGCCTCTCCTCATCTCGGCTGAACTACCAGAGCCTCTCCTCGTCTCTGCGGAACTTCCAGAGCCTCGTCACGTCTCAGCCCGAACTCTCTGAGCGCTCGACTAATCCTGTCGTGGCCACGGAGGCCACCCTTAACTTGTTCATGTTCTCTGTTTCAGACTTGCCTTACCAGACTTGCTCTCCTGTGTCATTGATCCCACTGTGTTGGTCTTCTGCGCCACCCGGGTGGCCCTCTGCCTCGGCCGCATGGATATGGTGGGCTTCTGTCTCGACCGCACGGAGGTGGTGGTCTTCTGCGCTGCCCGGGTGGGCTTCTGTCCCAACCGCACGGATGTGGTGGTTTTCTTTGCCGGCCTGGTGGGCTTCTGTCTCGACCGCACGGATGTGGTGGTCTTCTGCGCCGCCCGGGTGGGCTTCTGTCTCGACCGCACGGATGTGGTGGTCTTCTGCGCCGCCCTGGTGGGCTTCTGTCTCGACCGTACGGATGTGGTGGTCTTCTGCACCGCCCAGGTGGGCTTCTGTCTCGACCGCACGGATGTGGTGGTCTTCTGCGCCGCCCTGGTGGGCTTCTGCCTCGACCGCACGGATGCGGTGGTCTTCTGAAGTGAAGTGACATTCAGCCAAGTATGGTGACCCATACTCAGAATTTGTGCTCTGCATTTAACCCATTTAACCCATCCGAAATGCACACACACAGAGCAGTGAACACACACACACACACACTGTGAGCACACACCCGGAGCAGTGGGCAGCCATTTATGCTGCGGCGCCCGGGGAGCAGTTGGGGGTTCGATGCCTTGCTCAAGGGCACCTAAGTCGTGGTATTGAAGGTGGAGAGAGAACTGTACATGCACTCCCCCCACCCACAATTCCTGCCGGCCCGGGACTCGAACTCACAACCTTTCGATTGGGAGTCCGACTCTCTAACCATTAGGCCACGACTTCCCGACTGCGCTGCCCTGGTGTGCTTCTGTCTCAACCGCATGGCTCCAATTCCACCTTGCTACTCTCTGGATTCCTGCCCTGTCGGTTCGGCCCTGGGCCACTGAAAGTTATGTTCCTTCCTGGACTTGTGTTTTGTTGTTGTTTTGTTTTTTGTTTTTTGCTCTTCTCTCTGTTTCCCTCTATGGACCTGGCCCTCCGTCCCTCCCCCTGATCCTCCACCGGTCCACCTCCCTCCTGGGCTCCTTGTTTTTGTTTTTTGCACTTCTTGTCTCTGTTTACCCATTTTACCTGGTCCTCCGTCCCTCCCCCTGGTCCTCTGCCGCTCCACCTCCCTTCTGGTCTCTGTGTTCCTTGGTCTCTTCTTGTGTTCAGGTGGAGCATCTGGTAGCTGCTCCGTGGAGGAGGGGGTAATGTCACGCTGTCTGGTCTCTGTTTCCCTGAGTCTCCACTAGTGGTCTCACTTCCCCATAGGCACCTCACCGTAGGCACTACAATTCCCACAAAGCCTTGTCCCTTCATCACAGTAATTGCACTCCTGTTAATTGCACTCAGGTGTCTTCACTTGATAGTCATTACCCTGACTATATTAACCGGTCTTTTTCTGTTTGTCTTCATATAGTCCTTCCATTCAGTCACCCAGTTTCCTCGCCTTCCGAGTTTCCTGTTTCAGTTCCTATTCCTGTTCTTGTACCTATCCCTATTGTTTGTTTGTTTGGATTGATTTCTGGTTTTGACCCCTGCTTGTTGGATTCTGATTTGGATTACCCATTAAATACCACACTGCATTTGGATCTCTCGTCTCCTGTGTTTCTCTGGGTTCCGATCGTAACATTTTTAAAGTCTACTCCAGGCTTATGGACTGCACAAATTATGTAATATTTTTCATATGTTTCATTTTATCTGTTAATTTTTTTTTTTTTTCCCAAACGGCACAAAGTTACCTCTGAACGGCGGGCGAGTTGCGACGTGCGACGGGAGCGAAGACCACCTTGTCGGTTGATGTACGCAACGGTTGCTGTGTTGTCCGTTCAGACCAGCACATGCTTTCCTCGTAAGTGGCCTTTGAGACGGTTCAAGGCAAAGTGCACTGCTAACAACTCTAGGAAATTAATGTGCCACTGCAGCTGCGGGCCCGTCCAAACCCCTGAGACTGCATGCCCGTTGTACGTGGCCTCCCATGCGGTGGTGGAGGCATCTGTGTAAACCACAGCATGCCTGGAGATCTAATCCAGGGGCACCCCTGTCCGGAGAAATGCAAAATATGACCACGACGTGAGGGTATGGTGACAGGTCGGTGTAACTTGGACCCGGTGAGTGCCACGCTTCCATGCCCACCTCGGGACTCGGCCATAAAGCCAGTGCTGGAGCAGTCTCATATGTAACATGCCGAGCAGTGTAAGTGCTGCGCGGCTGCCATATGCCCCAGGAGCCTCTGAAAAAATTTCAGTGCGACCGCTATCTTGCCCTTGAACGTATTCAAGCAGGCTAGCACCGACAGCGCACGTTCCTCTGTGAGACGTGCCGTCTGTTCGACCGAATCCAACTGCATACCGAGAAAAGAGATCCTCTGCCTCGGCAAGAGTTTGCTCTTTTCCCAGTTGACCCAAAGGCCCAACAGGCTCAGGTGCCGGAGCACCAAATCCCTGTGCTCGCACAACTGATCCAGAGATTGTGCTAGTATCAGCCAATCGTCTAGATAGTCGAGAATGCGAACACCCTGCTCTCTGAGGTGAACAAGAGTCCCCTCCGCGACTTTCGTGACAACACGGGGAGACAGGGACAGCCCGGAGGGCAGGACCTTGTAATGATATGCACGTCCTTCAAACGCAAATCACAGAAAAGGTCTGTGGTACGGAAGGATGGATACATGAAAGTACGCGTCCAATCTTGGGGACGGACACACCCGAAAATGCATTTCTGCATCAACATCTTGAACGGCAGCCGATGAAGGGCCCAGAAGGGCGCAGATCCAAGATTGGTCGTAACCCACCACCTTTCTTGGGTACAATGAAGTAAGGGCTGTAAAACCTCGTCCTCATATTGGCTGGAGGGACCAGCTCTATCGCGTCCTTCGCCAGTAGGACTGCAATCTCTTCCCGCAGAACAGGGCATCGGATGCTTTCACTGTAGGTAAGCGGATACTGCTGAACTTGGGGGGACGCCGGGCGAACTGAATCGCATAGCCGAGGGCGATGGTCTGCAGAAACCAGCGAGACGCACTGGGTAGCGCTGACCAGGCGCTTAGAAACCGTACAAGTGGGACCAGCGTAAACAGAGCTGTACCCACAGTGGGGCAGCGAGGTGGAACACAGGGATCCAACTGTGGTGCGAGTGTGGGGTGCAGGGCTCACCTGATTCCACGGGTTGGCAGAGGGTGCATAAAGTAGGGCCTTTGTTTATGCTCTCGATCCGCCCGCTGCTGCCATCTGGCAAAGGAGGAGGATGAGTGAGGTCCGGTGCTTGGCTGTCCGCAACTCTCCGTGCCCTCCTGGGACCCAGAGAGGGAGAAAACTGCTCTCTCGTCGAGATTTCCAGATTCTCCGCCTGGCCCTCCTCCAGGAAAGCTGCTGCAGATGTGGTGCGGGAGCGGATACAGGGGGCCACCCTCGGCAACGAGCAGGCTGGGGCACTGCGGCAGGTGGATGGGTGGAGGCAGCAGCTGCCCGCCGGGGCAGGATGTGCCGGATCGCCTCAGTCAGCTTCTGTGCAGCCGAGAACTGCTGGGCAAAGCTCTCGACTGCGTCGCCAGAAGGCCGATCTGGGACACAGGGACATTGAGAAACCTGACCTTGTCGTTGTCCCTCATGTCTGCCAGACACAGTCAGAGATGGTGCTCCTGGACCACTAATGTGGACATCGCACGACCCAGCGAACTCGTGGTGACCTTCGTCGCTCGAAACGCAAGGTCAGTGGCGGTTCTGAGTTCTTCCAGGTAACGACCGCACCCAGAAACGCACAGGTGAAACGGCATCCTTATAAGGACGATCCTTCTTCTTTATAAAGACGCACATGTGAAGCTCTTTTAAAGAAATTTGCTCTTTAGGAAATGCTCTTTTAGTGCTGAGGCGCACAGGAGAATTGTCCGCTTGCAACACCACAGGGGGTAGTGCAGCCTAAAGTGTGCAATACACTTGACACAGGAATGACCGCCGCTGAAGCACCGTCTTGCCAACATACGAAGCTTCCGAGAGCGTGCTGAACTCGTAGTTCAAAGCAGACACGGTTGAGCAGAACGATACTAACGTTTGGCTCCAAAGCGAAAAGCTGGTATGCATTGCAACTGCTGCCTTCTTATACTCACCCTGTGATCAGCGGCAGCTGGATGCAATAATTGCATGACAATGTGAATTGGCTCGTTTAGTTTACATTCTAAGTAGATTGGTCTATCGAGGCGATATCCCATTCTCGTCGGTCACCGACGTGGCGTCGAGAGTGACCGACTGAAAGGGAACCTTGACTAGAGCTCATCTGTCTGTTCTCTTCTGGGTCGCATCAGAGGAGGTTTCACTCGTATGCACACTGAACACTACAAAACTAGTGTGCTGCCTACTTAGCATTTTAAGGCACCCTAGACTTGCTCTGGATACCAAACTGTTCCAGCCATGTCTTGCTGCCTTATAACTCCTATGCAGAGGTGGTGATCCCAGAATGCATTGCATCAGCCTCAGTGGGAAAAAAAATAATCCAAGATGGTGAATGGTTGTAATCAGTGTTAATTTAGTTTTAAAAAATTTTTTTATAAAAAATTCTTATTAGTTATCTTTTTTTATAGTTCTGCATAGTTTAATTTATTTATTTATTTAATTTATTTTAATGCATTTGAGTTTTAGATTTAATTTTATTACATCAAATAATAAAAACAAAATGAAAATGAGAAAATAAGTTTTAATAATTAATGATAATATTTTTTATTTTAATTAATGTCTACTCATTTTAAGTAATGGTTTTAGTTATTCCTGTTACTGTATATGCGTGACCATAATAAACAATCTTTTAGACAAATAGTCGATAGTTCAATGCTAAAATTGAGTCTATCCATACAGAAATGCAATATATGACATATATTGCTCTATATCAAGAGTGATATTGTCATATGCTACATATAAACCACTAAATAATTTTTACATATGCACATTCTTTGGGTAAATATACATTTATAACATATATAAAATCCCCCTAGTACAATCTGTACACATGTTAATAAGATGTATTTAATGATATATTAAATATATCATATATGTGTGTGTATATATGTATATATATGTAGCAACCACATGTCATATATTTTATTTATATATGGTTATTTAAGGCAAGAAAAATCTGTATGTTTACATATGGTCATAAATGCTGTATATATACATGCCGTATGTCCAAAACTGTATTGCACATACATAAACATACATTTGTAGTTGCTAGATAAATATGTTTATACATAAATTGATCCTAATTTCTAATAGGTTTCATATTTGTTTTTACTTTATATGACAATATATTTAATATATGGACATTGAATATATGTATATATATTACATTTCCGTGCATCATCTCATTCAAGAAATTTCCAAATTAACATATATTGCACATTGTCTTGCTTGTGTATTCCATGCAAATTGTAATCCTACATTTTTTTTCGAATGTCTAAAAAGAGATTTTGTAGGTTTTGAAATGTGACTGTAACTAAAACCACTAAAAGCAGGGCAATGAATTACACTGGCACTTACAGTAAGCAGATATGTTTGTGTTATGGAAATGATAATTGCTCTAAACTACATGATGGCTGCATTTTCAGCATAACCATGAGGATATTATTAGCGTGAGTCTTAGACGCCATGACCTCAGACTGCCCACAAACTGTTTACTGACCACCTGATGCATTCTGCGCATAGAAATGACAAGCTCTGACAGAAATGTCACAGCACCGCGCTGTCTGAGCCAGCAGTTCATGACCAGAGCTGTAACATGCACCAGACTTTACACTGTTTCACTGTTGAGGATAACATCATCCTGTCTAGTTTACAACATAAAGGTCATAGAGGTAGAAAATTATGATACAGCATCATTAAAGCGTTGGACAGTCCTGCACTAGTCCAGTTGTGTAGATGCACTTGTGATGGACAGATTTTGTAGAAATGTTAAAAGCTAATGTGTAAGTGGTCCTTAATAGGTAAAATATAAATAAAGATGCTTTATTTAAGCATAAAAGTAGTTGGAATATGGTAGTTTGTGGAAATTTAAATCGTATTATATTAATAATATAATATAATATAATATAATATAATATAATATAATATAATATAATCTAATCTAATCTAATATAATATAATATAATATAATATAATATAATATAATATAATATAATATAATATAACCATTATAAAAAATTTAATATTAAACCTTACCCCCTTAACTGTCACTCACGTTTTTGAAGATAGACTTTAATGTGTATGATACAAACCTACATTTTTATAATTCATGACTGAAAACATTTTGTCACATGATATTGATGTACCATTTACATGGTAATACAATGTCTGATTTTAAAATGGGTTTTAAAGGATGAATTTTTAGATTTTATGTTTTCAAGTGATTATATAATTTCTGATGATTTCTAAAATGTGATAGAGTCTAGTCTTTTTTTAAACAAAGGTCAAAACTCCTTTTGTAATGTAGATTTTTGAGGGTGCACTCTTGTCATAAATTCATCTATTACTTTTCCTACATAATTTTTAACAAAAAATGGAATGGCATGATGGTGAGTGATTGAGTGAGTGGAGTCATTTCAGGTTTGGACGAACCATAGCTTTAGTGTAAGGATAAAAGAGCACATGTTTGTGTGTGCCGAGTGTGTGTTGTGTTTCAGACAGATGAAGAGTGTTTGGCCCATTAACAGAACAGATCTCCTGCTATTCAGATCCTGTCTGCGTTCCTCCAGCCTCATCACCATACGTGTGTGTGTTGGCAGCTGGACTCTGGCTTGGAGTCATTCATCACGATCAGGATGAAGATGAGGGGGGTCCGCTGCTCTGGAGGGTGTGTCTGTTGTCTCTCTGTCTCTCTCTCTGTGGGATCTCATAGTGTCGGCTTCACAGCTGCTGAGTTACACATAAAGAGCCACTTCAGCTTTCACACACATCACAATACAGGCCCTCAGAGGCCATGTGAGTGTGTTTCTCACATAGCTATAGTTTTGGAGATTAAAAATGTTCTGGAAAACATCTGAAATTAGCTTAAAAAAAGTAAATAAATCTTTGCAAATGTTTTAAAAGTAGTATTGTTTTAGTGTTGTGTTATAATATTTAGTAATATTTAGAATTAGCTTTTACTTTTATATTTTGAGCTTTTGTTTTAATTTAATTAAATAATAGAATAATTTGTTGTTATTTTAAATTTTAGTTTTAGTTATAAATTAAACAGAATTGAATATTTACTTGCCAATGCAACATTTACAGTATTCATATTTAAAATGAACTTTTATTTATATATTTAGAGTTTTCATTTTAATTTATTATTTTCATTGTATATTATTATTATTATTTATTTAATTTACTTTCATTAGTTTCCAATACAACATTAAGTTATATTTAAAAGCTTTTATTTAAATATTTTGAGTTTTCATTTTAATTTTAGTTTAAATCTGAGAAAGTTTGGTTTGTGCTTTTATGTTCAGTTTTAGTAAAAAAAATGTATAAACCTTTTTCAATTTACCAAAGCAAAATTTATAGTAATTATTAATATTTAGAATTAGCTTTTATTTTTGTTTTAGTCATTTTAGTACTTTTTTCTTTTTTTAATGGCAATACAAGATCATTTTTTGCAGTTTCTCTAAAATAAATGGGTAAATAAGTTAAGAAGTACCCATTTACTATTACAGTATATTTGAAAACAATAACTATACACAGACAATTGGTGAAACTTGATCATATTGTCACTACACTGCAAAAATGATTTTCTTCCTCAGTGTTTTTGTCTCACTTGAGAAACAAAATGATGCAAGATATTTAGATTTCTTGTTTCCTGAAAAAAAAATTATAAATATGTGAATTTATGTTTAAGACAAGTGGGTAATTCTTGCTTGGTATTTATCTTTACAGTACATTTAAAATGTTTGCAATAATTGTAAACAGATTAATGGTAAATGTTGCTCAGACCATCACTACACTCTTCTTTTTGTTTTGTTTTTCAGTACAAATATCTAAACATTCTTAAAATCAAGAGACATCTGCTTAAGAGACTGAATGACTTCAACTATTGAGGCCCAGATTAACTAAGCACGGCAATTTTACTGACAACAAGCATATTAAAGAACACAGACACAGCCAGATCATTTTCATAATGACCAGTGCAATCTACCAAGAGCAGAGCAAATTACCGTGTGCTTTAAAACATGCTTTTGGGGCATTAAATAATGGTGCAAATACCAGTAATTTGATGAGCACAAACTTTTTTTATATAGATGCTTATCTCAGTGCAGTATCTTGCCCCATTTACTTCCATTATACATCTATTACTTTGTAAGCTTTGTTTTGCTTTTCTGTGTATCAACAAATTTTTACTAGTTGAACCCAAAGCATTCATTGAGATACTGTAGGCATGCTTATATGCTGATTTGGGTAACACTTAGAATACTGTTTCTTACTTACTGCATAACTAATAAGTGATTATTGACATTATTATTTTATAAAAATTATTGTAGAACTAACAGGTGATTATTCATTAACACTTAACTCACTACTGTTAACTACTAAGGAAGACGTGTTAACTAATCAGTATGTAATACAATTTTATGATTGTGTTAAGTAACAGTTAGCTAATCAGTAACTAATGTTATCTGTCATATATCCCAAAGAACTACTATTAATTATCTACTAGTTGAATAATATCATATGAAGTAACTACTAATGAACAGTTATACACATTTATATTGAATTGTGACCCTGCAATGTTAATAAATGCAATAAATAGTATAGAGGATTTGTCTGTGTAGTGAATTTTGTGAGAAATCGGCTTCCAATAGGAAACCCCACCATGACTCCAGTGCCTTGCGATAACTTCTTAGTTTTTATATAAGTTTTTATATTTTATATACAGTCCTGTATGTGTGCCACCTCAACATATACCACATGATCTATGTATTCAATTCCTGTATGTAAGTCAAGGAGTGAGGGAAAGTGAAAATACAGGTAACCAATTCGAAATGAATAAAGAGTTATCAAATAATTCTGCAGGACCTATTTTGCAAATAATAATTACTACATCATTTTGACTCAAATCAAACATCCACTCTAAAAAAAAAAAAAAAAAAAAAAAACTATAAAAGTAATCATGAACTTTGTAAAATATACGACACAACTTGTTTACGATCTTTATTTCAGATGAAAACATTTCTTAATACAGCATATTTTATTCCATTTTAACATGTATACTGCCCACATTTAAATTAATTTAACAAACATTTTATAATCAAAAGTTAAACTTTTACTGTAGAAGCAAACAAAATCCATATTTCATTTCAATTATAGGCTAATAAGTGGACTGTGACAAAGTTGTTACTGTAGTAGAACTTTGTACTTGTCCTTTTACTCAAGTAATTTTTAAAATGAATATGGCTACTTATAATTTTACTGGAGTAATATTTTTGGGGGTATCTGTACTTTTACTCAAGTACTTGATTTGTTGGCCACAGCCTGATTATTATAGTGACTATTTGTGTGTAACTGTTCAGTAGTAGACATTTCATAGTTATATTTATTGAAACTTATAAGTATATAATTAATAGTAGTATTCTAAAGTGTTACCCTGATTTGTTGAAAACAGTCGTGCTGCTTCATATGTTTGTGGAAACTGCGGTAGATTTGTTTTTCAGGATTTATTTATTGAATATAAAGTTGAAGAGAACAGCATCTCAAAGCCTCTCCAAACCCGAAAACTTGTAGTCGACATGAAACGGTCGATTGCATATCAAATGCTAATTTATTTTTCGAAATGTCTGCTGAGTAACATGAGTTAGCATAAAACAAAATAAAATAAGATTGCCGAAAAAAACACACACACAAAAAAAACAGACATTTGTGAATTATTCAGAGCGTGACTAAACAGGTGCGAGTCAGACTTAGCAGACATCTACAGGGCCAATAAATCATTCATGAAAAATTAAATAAGCCATCCATAATTTATAGATGCGTTGGTTAGCAATTAATCATTTATAGTTGTTTGCGATGCCGATCATGTATCAGGGTGAAACCAACGCTTTTGAGAGGTCATGCAGAAGAGGGATGAGGAGAATATTCCACTCCGAAAACCTTCTGTATTGTTTTTCCTCCCAAAAAAGTATGGCCTCCTAAAACAAGAGGGTGAAAGAAAGGGAAAGGGGCTTTTATCTGGAAAGTTTTGGAGTCAAGCTGTTTGGAGAGTTTTCTCCACAAGTGATGTGGGATTTCACTCGCGCCATTAAAGCCAGATACAAAGTTACCTCTGATACACACACACTTTGTAGTGTGCACTTTTAACCTCTCTCCTTCAAGGTAACTCAGATCTCAGAAGTGGGACTTTTGGAAGTTATAAGAGGTTATCGAGCTTGTCCTTAAATCCGTCAGTAGTGTCTCTGATGTGTAACCTCCATTTCTCTCTGGCAGAAGAGGCTCGGAAAACCTTCTCCAATTCTGCAAGGCCACTGGAGCCCGACTCCTCTAAGCCTTCGCAGCGGCGTCACTTTAAAAACCCTCGGCAGTCTCTCCATCAAAGCCGGCCGGGTTTATTTTGTGCTCCACTCTCTCGGCTGACCCATATCCTGTACATAGCAGACTCATGTTGATGACCATAACCTGAGTCTTGAACCTGGTCCTCCGCTGACAGAATTGGGAAGTAGCCTGCAGAAATGATGAATGGACTCATGGCGTGAGAGTTTGGCGTAAAACTGTGGGATTTTTATTGGGTTTTTGCCGCTGACCCCTGTATGTGTGCATCTGATAGCATGAGTGAAATCGAAACACTTGACCTGGTTTTAAGGGGTCATATTGTGGAAACCAGGTTTCCTTGGCTCTATTTTGAGTCATTTAAGAGTTCAGTGTAGCACTGTTTTCCAGCGGTGCAGCATTTTAGAGGAAGAAATTATATTATACCTCAGTTGTTTATCTTGAGTTTGCTGTCTGAATGGGATGTGATTAGATTTTAAGGCAAAATAATACAAACGCAGCACATCTGTTTGGCACGTTGGTTGGGGCTTGGTGAACAGCACACAATTTCATTTCTGGTTCCACTTTATTTTTTTCAGTTTCTTTAAAAGTGTGAAATCAAACTACCTCACGTTATCATGTCAGTAAGGGATTCCTAAATTATTATGTCAGCCAAACCTAATAATTTAGCCACACATTTGCATGTTGATTGTTCTCTGATGTTGGTTAATGGTTGAAGTTAAACATATGTAATGTTTTTAGTCACTGTTTTGATATTTTATTTGGAAGATTTATTTAATCTGACATTTTTACTTATCTTTTCATTAACTTGAAAACTCAAAAACAGGACAAAATCCTGTATATAATTCACATTTCAGACTTGCAATTCTGAGAACAGAATAAAACAGAAATTATGACTTTTTAATCTCACAATTCTGTTGTGAGCTTATATCTAGCAAATCTGAGTTTATTTCTCACAATTCTGAGTTTGTTTTACCACAAGCTTCCATATGATCAGTGTTGTCTGATTCACTACAAATAACTCCTGCTCATAAACTGATAAACTCATGACTCATAAACTTGGAATCGGTCTAAAGAATTACTTTAGAATCTCTGAATGAACATCTGACTCAATCACTGAGTAGATGCTGTTTTTAGTCTATATTCAGTGGTTTGTGAGAGGGATTATCAGTTCCACACACAAAGGTATAGAAATTCTACTTTAATTTAAAAGAAAGGCATATCGGAGCATGCCTATTAAATTCTACTGTATAATAAAAATGTAATAAGTTCAGATATGCTAATATGGAATACATTTCAATTCTTATTTTGTCAATATATTGTTTTATGTTCGTCAAAATAGTGCTTATAATGCTTTGATTGACTCTCAATGCAGACATCATTGGATCCATAAATTACACGTTTAGAGCCTTTTGTACCATACTCATCAGTTTCTCTCCATTAAAATCAATGGTACAGGTATCTACCAATGAAGCATATGGGAACAGTCCAATCAACAAAATCATAATGCTGTAATGAGTCCAATGTTGTTTAGACCCCAGCATTCATCAAAATATGCATAAGGGGAGTAAATGATGTCAGATTTCTTTTCAACCCATTTTAATGGGGTTGTGCATCCAGTGAATTCTACACGTATATAAGTGTAGATAAAGCAAATTAAGAATGGTGTGATAATGCTGCGTGGTATTATACAGATGAAATATTGTGATGTAACAAGAGTGATGGGTAATATATCACTGTTATGAGGTCAGATTAATGATTACATTAGCATAAGACTGCCCACATTTACATATCACTGCATTAACTAATTTCACATGAAAGTCTTAAGGGTACAGTAGCAAAAATAGCCAATTTAATGAGACCGAAACCATAAGGACGTGGATAAAAACTCTACCAAGTGTATATTATGATCTTTTTAAATGTTGACTCCAGCTCTAGTGAGTGTGTGTGTGTCCGTGTCGACAAAGTGATGGATTTATCGAGGTGCTGCAGGCCTTATTAGTGTGGTATGTTTCTCCAAGAGTGTAAGTTCAAGAAAGTGATTGACAGTAACTCAATAGGGGTTTTCTTTTCCAGAGCTCAAGGCTTTAAACAGCAATGGCGCAGGAAAACTTGGAGTTCTGTTCTCATCTCTGTTTCTCTCTCTTTCTCGGTGAATCCCAGTCATGCTTGTTATTGTGTCGTACTGCAGTGTGTCCATCCGTGTGGAACTTTGTGTGTGTGATGTCTAGTTGCCAGGAGGGAAGCTCTTTCTGCTCTGGATTGAGGACATGTTACCACTTGCACTAATGCTACAATGACAGGCGAGGAAGTCTGGGTGGAAATACTTCATCATCATCTTCGTCAAAACTTTGTCATGGTCCACATTCACACAGCGCTGCCCTCAGACTCGATTTGCAGTGAGTCTCACAGCTTCTCTGTTTTTAATTCATTCATAACATTTCACTCAGCATATGGAGACTTACGCCTGTTGTGTTCCAAAACCTAGTGAGCTGCCTTCTACCTGAATAGCCAGCATCCTATATTATATGCAACCTTCTAAGTTGGTGATTTAGAATACGCTACATTTGCAACTAATAGGCAACAGCAAATATATGATACATTAAGCATAAATACCTGCAGAAAAAAAGCCTGCTTAAGCCAGCTTTGGATGGCTTGCTGGTCTTAGCTTAGCTTACTTTTAAGATGGTTTCCCAGTTGGACAGCACAATTAATTAAAACCAAAATTGCGATATGGCTTAGTGCGATTATCAAATCACAAAGGCTGCGTTTTAATAAAAAAAAATATATGTGTTGCATGGGAATGTGATGATAAGCTCATCAATTAAACAGATTTTGCTTTTTCTCTATGCTTTTCCATCAAAATAAAGGTTTGTTGGTTGATTCAAGAAATTGACAGCTATACATATTAGTACAGGTGCATCTCAATAAATTAGAATGTCGTGGAAAAGTTCATTTATTTCAGTTATTCAGCTCAAATTGTGAAACTCATGTATTAAATAAATTCAATGCAAACAGACATAGTTTAAGTCTTTGGTTCTTTTAATTGTGATGATTTTGGCTCACATTTAACAAAACCCCACCAATTCACTATCTCAACAAATTAGAATACTTCATAAAAAAAGTAATTAAAAAAATTTTAGTGAAAGATTTTTGGCCTTTGTATGTTCCTTTACTGTACATGTACTCAATACTTGGTAGGGGCTCCTTTTGCTTTAATTACTGCCTCAATTCTGCGTGGCATGGAGGTGATCAGTTTGTGGCTCTGCTGACGTGTTATGGAAGCCCTCTTTGACAGTGGCCTTCAGCTCATCTTCATTGTTTGGTCTCTTGTTTCTCATTTTCCTCTCGACAATACACCATAGATTCTCAGTGGGGATTAGGTCTGGTGAGTTTGCTGGCCAGTCAATCACACCAACACCATGGTCATTTAACCAACTTTTGGTGCTTTTGGCAGTGTGGACAGGTGCCAAATCCTGCTGGGAAATGAAATCAGCATCTTCTAAAAGCTGGTCAGCAGAAGGAAGCATGAAGTGCTCCAAGATTTCTTGGTAAACAGGTGCAGTGACTTTGGTTTTAAAAAAACGCAATGGACCAACACCAGCAGATGTCATTGCACCCCAAATCATCACAGACTGTGGAAACGTAACACTGGACTTCAAGCAACTTGGGCTATGAGCTTCTCCACCCTTCCTCCAGACTCTAGGACCTTGGTTTCCAAAAGAAAATACAAAACTTGCTCTTAGCACAGGTAAGACACCTCGGATATTGTCTGTGGTTCAGCAAATTCCTCGACACGTCTCTGTGTGGTGGCTCTCGATGCCTTGACCCCAGCCTCAGTCCATTCCTTGTGAAGTTCACTCAAATTCTTGAATGGATTTTGCTTGACAATCCTCATAAGGCTGTGGTTCTCTCGGTTGGTTGTGCATCTTTTTCTTCTACACTTATTCCTTCCTCTCAACTCAACTATTTTTGTAAATCTATAGTTATTTTAGTTTTTTATGTATTTACTTATTTTGGCCAAATTGTGTAGACCTACAGAAAAGCACAGCAAATCTAGATGTATTTATTTATTTTGCATTTTAATTTTTTTTTTCAGAAACATCACATTTTCCTCCCTATATCATGCTCCCTGTATCTCTCATTCAAACTACAATGTGGCCAAAATCTTCCAAAAGGCGAGACTGAACAGGCTGCGAGACCAGCTAATATCATAAAACCAGTTTTAAATTATTTAAAATGGTTTTTTTTTAGCAGGAAAATACATTTGAAAAATTTAAACCTGATAATCCTATTAAGTTTCACTTGATAATTTTCAGTATTTAGTGCATTCTCACCTTTGCTCACAAACTGTTTGCGTTCCCCCAAGAAACCTAACTTTCAGAAGTTTTTCAAGTATACAGTACACAAAGTTTCTAAGGGTAACACAAAGGGGTTTTGCCAGTGAATGCTTCTCGAAAGAATGCAAAGCCATTTAAAATATTTTTGCAATGCTGTTGTAGAATTTGGTCCAAATTCGTATTGTAAATTAGGTTACCTACATTTTGAAACAGACTTCACATCAGGTATTGCAACATGTGATGCCTTAAAATGCACCCTAAATAGGCTACAACACACACATGACTATTCCAGTAGCGTTTACATCATCGTCATATTATGAAAAGAAATAAACTACCTAAAATATTTGAAATAACCAGGGCCCGGTTCCCCGAAAACGCTCACTCTTAGCGCGCTAAGAAGACCTCGAAAGATATATCTTACCAAAGTTGTTTATGTTCCTAAGTGTGTTCCCTGAAGTGTCCCTTAGGAAGCTTCTTAGCACGCTGCCTCTTACGTCCGATGTTACAAGAGCGCTGTCCCGAGTGAAGGTGCTGAATTAGTTGGCATCGATTGCTCAGGAATCGATTTTCCACTTCACGCGAAGGTGCAATACAGCGTTAAGAAAGACAACACATTCTATGCAAATGAAACATTCCTCAAATTATTACAGTAACATTTATTTTAACATAGTTTAAGTTATCAGTAGAATATAGACTATAAATTAAATGATCAAATGGTCAGTAATATGTTCACACGATATGTTGTGACGCGGTTAGACGAACCGGGTATCCCTCGCTAATCATCCACTCTCCTTTTCCTGTTGTGCCACTTGTGCCGCTTCTTGACATGGGTTTAACGACTTATAAAAATTATATAATACACTTTTATAGTAATGTTAAGGTACTTTAGAATTGATTGGCAAGCAGATGCAGTTACTTCTGTTTAATGCGGTATTGATTGCAATTGGTTTATGTTTTTAATAAAAAGCAACCTATCTACAATGAACAGAGAGCGAGAGAGAGAGAGAGAGAGAGAGAGAGAGTGAGAGAGAGTGAGATACAAAATATGCTGGGGAAGCAACGTAAAAAAAGGGCACCAAGCCTCTCATCAGAGAAACTTGAAGTTTTGCTGGACCTTGCCACCAGGTCAGAGATCACACCCCTATGGTCCACTATAACCTGCACGTTTATGGCCGCGTATCCCTTTTGCGATAAATAGCCTACGCCTGATCAATCACTGATGAATTGGCGATAGCAGGGTGTCCGCGGGGTTTTAAAAACTATTAAAAAGTGATCAATCAAAATTGTCAAATTTAAGGCCATTAAAAGTGTTAAATGTGGTCTCAGAGGTATTATTTTTTTCCAAATTAGGTATTATTTTTATAGACTATCAGGTGTCCTATTCTGATTGAAATTCTATCTGCGTTCGCGTTAGTTCGTTTAAATATGGGCTTTAGCATATCTGGGTACATAATCAAAGATCTTTCGTCTCCGTCTCAACGTATGTTTGATGCTGACGTCATATTCAGTGGTCGTTCGGCATCATCTCAGAACACTGCGCGCTCAACAGAAGTGGCTGGCTTACGTTTTATTTTAGACTTGCTTCAAGGCATATCTTCAACAACTGGACAACCATCGTCGTCTTCATGGGCAAATGCAAGTTTTCTAATAGCTGGGTTAATGACCCAGCGTTTAAGGACTGGCTCAGGCCTGTAGTAGGGAATAACAGGCAGGCTTATTGTTCTGTGTGTTCGGGTGGTCATGGGCGCCACACCAACACTGCGCGCGGAAGCTCTGTGGTGTCTGAACCTGCATTTATTGACCTGTGGGGTATATCTCCAAGGTACAAGAAAATTGTTTTTAGTAGTGCTGTCAACGTTAACGCGTTAACGCATGCGATTAATTAATTTTTGTCTGGTTTCCATCCTACATGGACCTGTTGAGATTCTGCCAGAGCGTTTTACTTCTTTCACATGGACAAGCCACCATGGAGAGGGGCTTCTCCATTAACAAGAAGGTGGAAACCTGTAACCTTCTTGGTGAATCCTTGGAGGCACTGATGTTAATCTGTGACAATGTCAGTAGCTGTGGTGGTGTCCTCAAAGTGCCTTTAACCAAGGACCTGCTGGCTTCTGTGGCCTCAGCAAGGTCCCAGTACAGGCTCTACCTGGAGCAAGAGCGTAAAAAGAGGGAGAGTGATGCTAAAACACAGAAAAGGAAGGCCGCAAAGGACGAACTACAGGAGCTCAAGAAGCAACGTAGAGTCCTGGACGAAGTCTGTGCCATCCTTGAAAATGATGCCAATGCCAACAAATTTGCCGAGGAGGCAGAGGGGAAAGCTGGGTCAAAAATGGCCCAGCTAATCACCAAATCAAACACACTTAGAAGGAGACACAAGGAGAAAAAAGAGGAACTGGTCAAAATGGACAAAACTATTGAGGAAAAGGCCATGGAATTAAGGCACTTGCCATAGGATTTTATGCCCACAAGTTCATATTAGGCCTATAGCACAAGTGCAAAAAATAGTTCACCAGTTCATAGAAGATGCCAGTTTGTGAATCCGCAACAGTTCATAGAACCCGCAACAGTTCATAGAAGAGGCCCGTTTGTGAATCCGCAACAGTTCATAGAACTCGCAACAGTTCATAGAAGGTGCCCGTTTGTGAATCCGCAACAGTTCATAGAACCCGCAACAGTTCATAGAAGATGCCCGTTTGTAATGCATCAACTTGCAGTGAATGCCAGCCAGTGTGCTGGAACTATCCAGTAGTAAATTTAACTTAAGGATTGCTGTATATACCCTGGATAGGGATGAGTGTGCCATCCACCAGGATGTAATCCCCGGCATGGCACAGAAGGGCATTGGTGACAGTGTGGATGCACCTCCACACCGTGGTCTTGATTAGGCCGTAGCCCTCCCCCATGACCTCGATGAATCTCTCTGTAGCAAAAAAACAAAACAAAAAAAAACACGTAGCGCTGGGCTTCAGGGCTTAAAGCAAAAATTCGCCGCGTGTGCCTGGCAAGCGCAGGTCTGAGAAGGTCCAGCAGCTCCATAATGAGCTGTCTTTGGAGGCGAATTTTTTTTAATATTGCCCCGTCAGGCAAAATGTCAAAAGGGCTTAAGTTTTGACGGATAAAAAAAAATTGACATGGACTAAACGGCTCCGCGGCCGGCGCCGTCTTTGATTCAATACAAGGACACGTAGGATCGCTGCTAGTTGGTCGCTTACTGGACACAACCATGATTACCCATTTATAGATCTTAGCCATTTAGAGCCAAATTGTTTGCCAGATTTTAATTATCAAAAAATGTATTGCCAATTCGCTTTAATTACATTACGAAAAAGCCTAAGCTAATTACCACCATATTAGTTCTGATACCACATCAAGTCAACTTCATAAATAGGCCTGTATCCATTGCGAACATAATTTATTATGAGTCTTAAAAAATAACATAAAATCATTGTTGAGCCACAACATTGTCAACATACCATAGTTTGACTTGTACTTCGCTCCGCTGATTTCTAAAGACTGCTGTACAGTAGCGTCTTGAGCTCAAACAACGCTAAGAGAGAGCTTACGAATGGTCCAGACCAACCTTGTGTGACCAAGTGTGACTTACAGAAGATATACTTAGCGTACGAACGTGTCGGGAATCGTGCCATAAGGTTAAGAGAGAGGTTAAGGAATAGGTTAAGAACTACTTAGCGATAAGAACGTTTTGGGGAACCGGGCCCAGTTCAATGTACTGTCTTGAAAAGCTTGAAACAGAAATGCAGCTGTAAAAATGTCAAACTTTATAGAAGGTACAGTAACAAAAGCAGCCTGTTTAACCACATAGATCAAAGAGAGGATGGAAAATGTTCATGAAAAACTAAATTATATGCTAGAAACCTTGACTAACACCGTAAGTGGACTTATATATGGAAATAAAAATAAGATAATTAAAAAGCTGTATAAATGACCTCTTTAATAATGTTTGGCAGTGTTTGCCGAAGCAGGCTGGAGTATCGGTGGAGGTTCTCAGTCTGTAATATTGATGGAAAAATGTAGGACTTATTCATTTGAGTCTGAGTTCAGCTGGGGTTTGCATACGACAATCAATCTTTCAGCAAGAGGAAGAGAGAGTGAAAAAATGACAGGATATAGTGAGAGTCATTGCCTCTGCAGAAAGATGTATTATATATGAAATATTATATAATACAAGCTATAATATAATATATTATGTAACATGTATATATCTATATAGTACCTCAGCATACTTTCAGATCAAACAATGAGATTTATTTGATTGACTATGCCATAAAATCTGTAGCTGTAGACACAAAAATGCCTCATCTGTCCTAAATTCATCTATTGAGTATGATTGACAGGTGTCAAATGTTTCATCATCTTTTTTTTTTTTTAGGAACAATGTAAATGTTAAAACAATGTAAGAACAGTCACACTGACATGATATAAACAGATCACTTAAAAATAAGCATTTTTGTTATATTGTATTGCTCATAATTGTAACTAGCCTATTTATTGCACTTTAGAGTTTATATTGCTGTAGGATGGGGCGAGTTTATTTTGGGCTGGATTTGTGATGTTCTCGTCTCATCTTGTCTGTGTGTTTCTTGAATATTTAATATCTTTTAATATCACACACAGATGAAAGTCAAATTTGTAATGCAAAGCTCTCTGTGTGTTTTATAAATTCAGCTCCCTGGTTGGTTTGTTGATCAGATGTTAAGATACCAGCCGCCTAAATGCTTTTTAAAGTTGTAATGAATTTTAAAACGAGTATTCATGTAGTGCTGTGGTATTGGAGACACACACAAATCATGCTCTGGAATGACCTTTGAGAGATTCATGCCAGAATAGAGCCATTCTTTGCAAACATTTTCCATGGCAACCAATATTTCAGCCAAAATACCATAGTTACAACAGTTAATGTTCCTTAAAATCTGTAGCAAATTAAACTTTCAAGACGTTGCACATTAACTGTGGTGATTTGGAGAGCTCAACTGAGCCTTTTTGTCATTGGTTTCCCCTGTGCATCATTATATTTTTGTTGATCTTAAAGGGGTAGTTTAGTTTTTTTTGTCCGCGGTGTTCATATCAAAGGGAATGTTTTAAACAACATTGTGCTGAAATATTCATGAAAATATCTTCGTTTGTGTTTTGTGATGTTTTTAAAAGTCAGAATCGCAAAATATAAACTCAGAATTCTGAGATAAAAGTCAGGATTGCGAGATATACAGTATACTCAGAAGAGAAAAGTCTGAATTGCAAGATATAAAATCAAAATTATCCGAAAAAAAGTTGGAATTGTGAGATATAAAATGAGAATTGAGGAAACAAGTCACAATTAAGATTGCCTGATATAAAATTGGAATTGTGAAGAAAAAAAGTCAGAATTTGCAAGATATGAAATCATAATTAAGAAAAAAGTCAGTATCGCTAGATATAAACTATAACAAAATCGCAAAATTGCAAGACATAAAATCTGAATTCTGAGGGGGAAAATATTGAAAAATCACAAGATATAATCAAGTTATAATCAAATTATTATAAAAGAATTCGGAGTTTATATCTGGTAATTCAGTTTTTTTTTCTCTCAGAATTATGAGTTTATATCTTGCAATTTTGACTTTTCTTAAAAGTCTGAGTTTACTTCTCAGAATTACGAAAAAAAAAGTCTCTATTTTGAAATAGAAAGCCACAATGCCAATTTACCCACAATGCCATCTGTTTCTCATCATCTAGGTAACAGTAAATGCTTTTGTTCAAATCTGAAGCATGACATGCAACATTTACTCTGTTACTGTGAAGTTCTTCTGCTCACTTCCATTCTCTGCATCTGTTATTACATTTGTTGAGCGTTCGCTCGTAATGCACAGTCTGAAATGGGTTTTTCAGAGGAACTGTGAGCTTTGAAGCTCTTTGAATACGCTGTCTGATGGAATGAAGGAGTTCATCTTTGTTTGTAATGATGTTCATGTTTTGAGAGTGTGAAGTTAGTGCTGACAGACGTTTTTGTTGTCACAGATAATGAGGACGGAAACAGCCCTCTGTCACTGCATCTTCTGTGTGTATGTGTGTGTGTGTGTGTGTGTGTGTGTGTTAGTTTACAATGCATATGGTCCCAGTTTAAAACCACAGTTACTAAATTACACTCCGCAGACTTTTCCTAAACATATGAATGTTAGGTACACAGAGACACAGAGAGAGGCGGTTTTTAATAGCTCCAGTGTCACTCTTTGCATTTATCAGTCTCTAAAATATTATTCGTGAAACACAAGTGTTGCATGACTTGTTTTTTGTTCTCTCCGCTGTGACCTAGTTTTCCGGAGTTGACTGATTATGTCATTCAGTTCACCTGTTGTCTGTTAATAATCTCATTAGCAGTGTTGGGGAGTAACTAGTTACATGTAACGGCGTTACGTAATTTAATTACAAAATTATTGTAACTGTAATTAGTTACAGTTACTAAGAAAAAATGAGTAATTAAATTACAGTTACTTATGAAATTTTTAACGATTACAAAGGGGATTACATTTGAATATTTACACACATCCACATACAGATTTAACTGATTTCTTTCCCAAATTGCACTGACTATTCTAAGACATACCGCCCTAATAATTTCCGGGATGCGGAAATACAGTCTGGTTCGTAGAATCCAGTCATAAAAACGAAACGCGGACGGAATATGCCACATTTTGGATGACTAAATCAAAGGTAAGTCATTACACTTGAATCAAAACTTGACATTGACTAGTGTCTGTGAATATAAAGCCCCAAAAATGCAATATATGACTTGCACATTCTGCGTGTCTGTGGAAATCAGGCACGGACTGGACACCGGGAGAACCGGGACAATTCCCGGTGGCCTGGCAGCCGATTTTGCCCCACTATTTAATATCATTATTGTACAATTGCCTGCCGAATGTACTAAAGCGATGATTTGCGAATCCGCCATTTGATAATTAAATCTCTAATAAGTCATGAATTGTTAGTCATGACTCGCGCGCTCTCCGCGCCTCCGCCAAACGGTTTGGATCAGACTCAGAGTAATCAATGCGAGAGAGAGAGAGAGAGAGAGAGAGAGAGAGAGAGTGAGAGTGAGAGAATAGAGTGGAGTGGACTGTGGAAGCGCACAGCTGGAGCAGAGAAGCAGAACTACTGTTCAGGGTTTCAGGTCAGTTTCATCTGTAAAGATGCTTTTTTGTCTTTGTTTTTTTATTTATTTAATCAAGCAGCAGCACGTTGCTCATCAGTCATCACTCAAAATACTATATAAAAGACATCATTATTATCAGTTTTAATGTTACAGTAGTAATTTAGCTGAAAAAAATTCAGATTTTTTTATAGGTTTAGGGGGAGCTACGACAGACAACAACCCAACCCTTACGAAAATTTACATTTTAATATTTAACTATAAATCCAGAGAAAATGGTTACTATTGTTTAACTGTGATAACCAAAAATGTAAAATTATTTTACAAATGTATTTATTTAAAAATAAATACAAATCCATTTGCAAAAAAAATAAATAGAAAAACAAGGTTATTTTACTTTTATATAGGCTAATAAAAGCATGGTTAATTTTTGTAAGGGAAAAACATGTACAGTATTAGGATTTTTCTATAAAGAAATTGTAGTATTGTAGAGTATTGTATTGTAAAGTATAGTTTTGTTCAATTTTGAGTATTAAAGTCACGAGAGATGGATAACAGGGCAAAATAAAGAGACTGAAGAGAAAAATGGAAGTGAAGGTGCAGTTCAGGAGAGAACTTTTAATTATTTTGCATGTCCCCAAATTAAAGATTTAAACCTTTTTTATGTCAGGTCCATACAAAAAATAGTTTTGTCCATGAATTTGTTTGTATGAGTTTGAATTTTCCAGTCTGAATTTTTTTCCCAGTCCACCCCTCCTGTAAATTAATGGCAAAGACATGGTTTCATTTACTACACATAGGCCTACTGAAGCTCGCAGTGTTTTCAACCTCTGCTGCCTCAATATTGGAGTACACGAGCACATAAACATAATTTCTAGAACTGCTCTGTGTCACTTCATGTGCATTTTACTTATTTTGAGAAAACTATCATCATATACAGAGACAGCAGTTTAAAAAAAACACCAATTTTCTGGAGTTTATTACACAGGATACGACACATGCTTATTAGATAACTGTATTTAAGTTGATGCATATGCTTTTATTTATTATTCTTAAATTTTTACAAATTTAGAAAAGTAATCAAAAAGTACTCAAAAGTAATTAGTTACATTACTTTAATAAAGTAATTGAAAAAGTTACACTACTATTACATTTTAAACAGGGTAACTTGTAATCTGTAACCTATTACATTTCCAAAGTAACCTTCCCAACACTGCTCATTAGTTCCCATTGTTTGGTTCATGCTTATAAATCAGTGCTCTCTTAGTATTTGTCCGTTCTCCATCTATGTTAAGTTAATTTATGTGCATGTTCTCTTAGTTTTATCATATTAAAAGGCTTTTAGTTGATCTCCTTTGTACTTGTGCAGTTTGTATCACCAACGCTTGACAACAAGCAGAACACATTTCTGTGTAAAACATTTATAAAATCTCTTTGCAGGCAAGTTGTCATTAAATTCAACACAACAGTTAATATTCATTGTTTTATGAATGATGAATGAGGCCCTGCACCAACATCACAGCCAAACCTAAAACAGAGTTTTTATAGTTAAACCATTAAAATAATAATAATAATAATAATAATAATACAGAAAATATATAAAAATAAAAAAATTACCTAAAATAAAAAAGCACATTAACTGAAATGTTATATAAATACATTTATTTCAACTAGTTGCTATGGATTTTTTGTTTTAGTTTTACTTAACATACTAAAATAACTAAAAATAAAAGTGAATTAAAAGTACATAAACATTTAAAAAAATAAAAACTAATAAAAATCAAAACCACAAAAATTACTAAAACTAATATATATATATATATATATATATATATATATATATATATATATATATATATATATATATATATATATATACTACTCAATTCAATTTACACACACATACATAATTATTTTAATTAATTATATTGATTACAATTCAATTATACACACAAACACACGTTATGAATTATTTTAGACTTTAATTCATTAATTGATTAATTATGCGTATTATAACTAATTGAATTTTACCCTTTTTTAATTTTTAATTTAATTTTAATTTTAAATGTCCATGAGTATTTTATGTGTCAGGTTAGTCTATAGCAATTATAATGAGTTTATTTAACAACAATAGAAGTCAAAGGCAAGTAAACGTGTGTGTCAGAGAGAGTCCAGCTGAGATTTAGTTGTGTGTGTGTGTGTGTATGTCGTGTATGATGGATGAGTGTTCACATGAGTGTTCTTTAGAACAAACACAGCTATTGTCTGTATTTAAATGAGCATGTGTTGGGTTGATATTGAACACGGTGTAAACACACACACACACACACACACTTATATGCGGCTCGGTCTGGTTGCTCCTGATAGCTTTGAAGTGCCGGCTGCTCTTGGCGGTGTGTTTCCTCACGCTGGGTCAGTAATTAAACGTGATGTTTATCATAGTGCGGTGTGTAAATGATGAGTCTGGGGACGAGTGATAAACACTGTTGATTATAAGAGCTCATCAACACTACACTGCCTCTTCTTGACTTTGTGTCTAATACGCACAGACACACACACACACATAGAACGTGGATTGCTGGAGTGCCGTGTGTCGTTTCTGTTTGATCTATGATTGCATTAATTGACATAATGTTTATGGACAGCATCTGTGGAATGCTCTTGAGTTCGACAAACATGGATTTTGACTTGTCTATATGTTTGCATATGTTTGTATAAAGTCAAGGATGCAAGGATACAAGCAACAGTGCAAATAAACATATGAATAGGGCTGAGCTCATTCATTCATTCATTCATTCATTCATTCATTCATGTATTCATTGTTTTTTTTATGTTTTTTTTTGTTACAGTACTTTCTACAAGAGTAAAGAGACTATATTACTAGTATATATACTAGTATCAATTCTGCAGTCCTGTTTAATGAAGCAGCAGCTTGTCTGAATAATCTTGGACAAACTCGAAGGCAGACATGTGCGATAGATAGATTAAAACTGATTCCCTCCAGAATGTCTTGGCCCATAGACACCCATTAGAAATTCATTGGTGTAAACATGATTTCTGCTCGTTTTTACAGATGGAGGGATTATTTGCTGTAGTAGCTGCCAGCATGTCTCTGATGCCATCAATAGAGGTTAAGTTGTATTTAACCTGGAATATTTCTGCAGTAGTGGACCATTCACTGTTCATCAATAATACACTCACACACGCCGGAAGGTTAAGCTAATAAACGTTATCCCGCTCGCGCTCTCGTCGTGTGAAAGGTCCCAGCTTGGTCTTTAAGCCCCATTATTAAGAGAGTTAATCATCTGAACCAGCGCTGGACCCTCTGGCATCTGAGAGGAGAGACGGTGAGAAGAGCACTGGAGAACAGCCAGAGAAACAGAGAGCTTTCAGACGACTCAAGGCACTTGCACACTAGTCCGAAATTTTCGCATAAGTTTTTTTTTTTTTTGTAGTCGTCATTCTTTCATATCACAATGCATGTTACGGATGCGAAAACGGCGAAAATTTAACCTGATCAGAATTTTTTGGTAACGGACGAAAGTTTCGGAGGCAGGGTGTAAACGTGATTGACACAACGTGAGGTGGAATTTATTTTTCAACATGCGAAAATTTCTAAATTGTGCTTCGATTCTAAAAACTTCATTGCACAGGATGTGCGAAACGAGTGCTTAGACTGTGTGTTAAGCTTTCCGAATTAATGCTTTTTGTTCATTCACATATTAATTCATTTCATGAATTCATTCATTTGTTCATTCCTTAGTTCTTTCATTTATTCTTAGATTCATTCCTTCATTCTCGTTTGTTTGCTTATGCATAGATTCACTCATGTATTCTTGTTTGTTCATAAAATCATACATGGATTTCTTCTTGTTTGTTCATTAGTTTTGTTCATTAGATTGTTCGTACATTTTTTCATAGATTCATTCTTTCATTCTTGTTTGTTTGTTCATTCGTAGATTCATTCATTTATTCTTGTTTGTTCATTCGATTGTAGATTCATTCTTGTTCAGTTATTTGTTCATTTATTCACACATTCATGCCTTTATTCTTGCTTGTTTGTTTGTTCATTCATTCGTAGATTCATCCTTTCATTTTTGTTTGTTTGTTGATTCGTAGATTCACTCATTTATTCTTGTTTGTTTACGTGATCATCTTAATTCTGGTTTGTTCTTTAGTTTGTAGATGAATTCCTTCATTCTTGTTTGTTTGTTTGTTCGTTCATAGATTTGTTCCATCATTGTTCTTTAGTTCACTTCTTCGTAGATTCAGACATTCTTTGTTTGTTCATTAAATTGTAGATTCATTCCATTATTCTTTTATGTTCATTCATTTGTAGATTTATTCCTTCTCGATTATTAATTTGTTTGAAGATTCATTCCTTTGTGTTTAAATTGTTTTTCGCGATTTTTTTTATTCATTCATTATTCTGTTAATATGTTCATAAATTCATTCATTATTTTATAATTCATATGTTTATTCTTTTTTGTTTATTTATTTAGTTTAATTGTTTGTTAGTTTATTACTTTTCCTGTTTGTGTGTCTATTACTGTGTTCTTTCATTAATTACTCATTGATTGATTAATCTATTTATTTATGTGTTCATTGATTTTTGTTCATTCACATATTTATTCATTTGTTCATTCATCCATTTCTGTTTAAAAATTAGTCTGTTTGCGTTTGTTTTAAAGCTATATGTAGTTATATATTTACAACTAAACATATCATTTTATTAATAGTTTACATTTGATATGCAATGAACCCATGAATTAATAAGAAAAAAAAAGAAGATTAAGAACTATTTTAGGATTGAGTCATGATTCCCAGAATTGAATCGCACCGAATCGTGAGATGCCTAAAGATTCCTACCCCTACTTTACATAGGTTTCAGGGCTTTTATTTGAAGAGTATCAGTTTTGTTTGTGTATTTTAATAGAGTAAATACAGAGAGACTGTTTGTGTGTATTAGATTAATCTGGGATTTAAATAACTCCGATCCGATCATTTGTCTCATAATAACATCTGCAAACACGACACAGACCCCAAAAAAAAAAACAGACGCGACCCCTCGACCCGTCACTAGATAGCATGGCTGTGCCGTGACCCATTAATGGAAGGTAATGTACCCTACAGAGTGTTAATTTGGGGTGAAAGCAGCTATGTGTTTGTGTGAGACAGTCAGAGAAGAGTTATGAGCCGGACTGCGTGCCATCAGACGGGTCAGCGGGCATCTAATGGAGGCATTCAATAATAATCTGACGCTCGTGCCATGTGTGTGTTAGTGTAATGTTAGCATCCGGTATATGTATTGATGAATCCAGAGATCGATGCGTCCTGGGTTACGATCCATCCATTATGTGCATGTGTGTGTCTGTGTAATATTGAAGATCTCTGCATTTATGCAGGAAGTGAAATTGCACTACACTCTTAAAAATAAAGGTGCTTCACAATGCCACAATGGTTTCATTAAGAGCCTTTAACATCTGAAGAACCTTTTCACAAAAGCTTCTTTGTGGCAAAAAAAGGTTCTTCAGATTATAAAAAGGTGAGAAAGAGATGCTTCTTTAAATAACCTTTGACTGAATGTTTCTCTGTGGAACCATAAATAGTTTTTCTATGAAAAACCTTCTAAGCACCTTTATTTTTAAGAGTGTAGAGACATAAACAGGAGTTATTTTAACTGATCGGTCCATCAGGTTAACCATTTTTTTGTTCATTCATTTATTCTGTCATTTGTTCATTCTTTCATTAGTTGAATTTATTTGTTCATTTATTAATTCATTATTTTGGTGGGCTATATGCTTGTTCATTCATTGGTTTACCTGTTTTGCTGTTCTCTTGTCTGTTTATATCTGATTCATTAGTTTGTTGATTGATTCTTCCGTTCATTTGTTAGTATATTTTATTAATTCATTCATTCATTAGTTTATTCAAATTTTTATTTGTTTCATGCATTTGTTCATGTGTTTGTTTATTCATTTGTAATTCATGTTTCTTCTTTCGTCTGTTCATTTGTGTATTGAGTCGTTCATTTGTTCATTCATTAGTTTATTTGTTTTTCTGTTCTTTTTGGTTCATTAGTTTGAAGAGTTTGTTCATTAGTTCATTGGTTTTGAACATTAGTTTATTAGTTTAATTTATCCATCTGTTGTTTCTTTCATTAGTTGGTCATATCTTTAATTGTTCTTTCATTACTATAACACATGTTTGTTCTTTGTTTGTTTTGATCTTTTGTCATGTTCATCTGTTCATTCATTTGTTTTGTTTTTTTATTGTTCTGTTCTGTGTCTAATTGTTTTTTGATGCTTTAGTCTATTGATTGATTCATCCATTCATTCATGCTTGTTATTTTTGTTATTTAGTTTATTAGTTTGTTTGTTTAATTATAAAAATGTGTTCATTATTTCATTGGTTTATTTATTTGGTCATTTGTTCATATGTATTCATTATTTTTTCATTTGTGTGCTCTTTGACTGATTAGCTTTTGATTCATTCATTAATTCATTCATATGTTCATTGATTTTTGTTCATTCTAATATTAATTAATTAATTCATTCATTCATTCATTCATTCATTCATTCATTCATTCATTCATTCGTTATTTTTAACATTTTTAACATGTTTGTTGTTTTGTCTGTTCAGAGGTGCTGAATTTTGAGGGAGTGTAAGGAAGAACGTCAGAGATCCCACGATGTCATGTTTATTTGAACTTGAGCTAAAAATAAGCAGCAGTTACTCCATTAACCAGGGATCAGTTAGAGATAACTGTGAGATCCTGTTTCATAATGAGACCCAAAAACAGGCCTGCACCAGTTTCTGCGCGTGAAGCCTCTCCGGACCCCAAACGAGCTCAGCACACACAAATTACAGTATAAGAGGCTCTGAAAAAATGCGTAATGGGGATTTTTGTTGCAAAAGTTTATTCTCTGGTATTGAGAGATGTTATCTATTGTAAAAATAATTTATACTCATTTTATACAGTGTTATTAAATGTGCATCACCAATCAAAATAAATTGTATTGCAGTTTAAAATAACTGTTAATAGTTATATTATTATTAATAGAAATGCTATTACAATCAAAAAAAAAGTTTTATATTGTAATATATTTTAAAATGTAAATCAAAATATCACTTTTGAGTAGTTGTATTGTAAAATATATGATTGCAAATTAAAATAACTTTTATGTTATATGTTCATTTATGTTCATGTTATATATTTTAAAACGTAAATTAAAATATCACTTTGGTTCAGTAATATAACAATAAATTTTTACAATTTAAAATAGCTGTTACATATTGTAACCTACTTTATAGTGTAAATTAAAATATCCCTTTTGATTATCATTATTGTGAAATATTATTGCAATTTCAAATATATTTTATGTTGTAATATATTTCAAAATATAAATTAAAATGATCACTTCCATAAATCTATGCTTAATCAAAGTATTCATTTCTTTCAAAAATCTTGCCCTCTTGTTGGAATTGATGATTTGCAAACCTGTAATCTAATTGAAATCGTGAAACGCATAAAAAAGCAGTGTTCCTCACTCACTTCCTGGGGCTTCATGTTGTCTGTGTTTTTTCCCAGGTGATGATGACTTCCTGTTGGGGTTGGGTGAGCTGCCGGAGACCTTCCCCAGCGACCCTCCAGAGCCCCTCCCACACTTCCTGCTGGAGCCGGAGGACGCTTACATCATCAAGAACAAAGCTGTCAATCTCTACTGCACGGCCACGCCTGCTGCTCAGATCTACTTCAAATGCAACGGCGAGTGGGTCCATCAGCGAGAGCACACCATAGAGGAGCGGGTGGACGAGACGTCGGGTCAGTCCCACACACACACCATCACTCTCCTTTATGGGTCGGAAACATTACAGTGCAATAAAAATGTAATAGCCCTGCTTTATTCATGGTTTTCATTGCTAAAGGTGCTGCTAGAGAGATAGATAAACCCCTTCCTGACATCTACAGGTTTGTGTATTATTTATGTAATGTTATGAGAGCTTTTTTTTATGAAGGCTTCTTTATATGACTGCCACACAGGGAGTAAAGTTAACACTAAGTGTGACCAGAGACACGACCGTTCTCTTTAACTGACCGCTCCACGTGGATACATATGAAAGCTTTTTCTTCCATAGGATAAAAAAAATACAAATATTACAACTTTTAATCTCACAATTCAGTGTTTATATCTTGCAATTCTGACTTTTTTTTTCTATTGCATAAGTCAATGATTCTGTCTTGCAGTTTATAAAAAGTAAAGAGTTTATATTGTGCATTTTTTCAGAACTGTGAGAAAAACGTCAGAGCTGTGAGTGATTAAAAAAAAAAAGTCTGAATTCTGAAATTAGGAAGTCACTATTAACCTTTTTTTATTCTAATCTAATACTAATACTCTAATACTAATGTAGTACTAATACTAATCTAGAGTAGAGTTATTATTCAGCTCAGGTCAGTTTAATGTTGATTCAGTTCAGTTCAATAACTGTGTCTGTGTTGCAAAGTTAATGTCATCCAGAAGATACTATAGAAGCAAGATTCCAAGTGAAATAATTAGATAAGATACGCACTGCTTATAATAAAGATGTTTTATTGGTTTTATGGTTTCATGAAGAATCTTTAACATGCATTTCCATTGCAGAGTAGGCTCTGTTTAAAGGTGCTTCACACTAACCAAAACCTTTCACTAAACGGTTCTTTGAAGAACCAAAAATTGTTGCTTTGTGGCATTGCTCTGGTTTTTAAGAGTGTTGTTCAGTAAATGACAGTGTCTGTTGTCTTTTTCTGTCACGATTCTGTAGCTCAAACAGTATCACATAGTATTAGCAACGTCATTGTCATGGGTTCAGTTCCCAGGGAATGCATGAACTGTATGTATACCTTCAAGGCAAAGTCAATGCATATGCCAAATGCATAAATGTCTTTTTCACACTGCGAGAACAGAACACAGAGTACAAGCCAAGAACAGTGATTGATCTAGGTCCACTTTTGATGATAGTCAAAAGCTAATATGCTACAATTCATAGGTTAAATGTGCACCAAGTAATTTCTTCCCACTTTCAAAAAGTTTCATAGAAGGAAATTTGAATGTGCAGTAATAAACAGTATGGGCATTGCCATATTGGTTAAAGCACTGGTATATTTAGGAAGATGAATAAGTGCTAATGCAACATAAATTAAAGATTTTATTATCTACTACTACATTTAGAAGTTTGGGGATTGTAAGACTTTTTAATGTTTAAAGAAATCCCTTCTCCTCACCAAGGCTGCATTTATTTGTTAAAAATCAGTAATATTGTTAACTATTATTACATTTTAAAATTACTGTGTTTTCTATTGTAATAGATTGTAAAATTCAATTTATTCATGAATTTTCAGCATCATTATTCCAGTCTTTGAATTACAATTTACAATATTGATCAATTTAATGCATCCTTTCTGAATAAAAATAATAATTGGCTGACTCCAGACTGAATGAGAAATCTAGCTATAGTATAATACAGTTTAGGGCAATCTTTCTCCTATAGCATGCAACACTTTTAAAATGAAACTAAGCATTTTCTCTCACATATCTGCATATAGGCCCAATGTTTGCTGCAGAAGACTGCCGTGCATTTCAAGGTTGGGAAACTATAGCAGCTCTCCACTAATGTTCGATCATTCAGAATGAAAATAGCACATTTTGGCCGAGGCTGAAGCACAGTCACCTCACCGCAAGAGAAACCGACACGAGCCGCTCTCTGTGTGGGCGAGCAAAGAGCTCAATTCATTACGTAGAGGTTAACAAGCTCCTATTGAGCTAATGACTCTAATGGATCTTTGATATCAACCCGCCGCAGTAATTCTGCTCTAATATCTCTGCGGTGGAAACTTTACTGTCATAATCACACCTCGGATATTACTCGGGGTCAGAGCATGGAGTTATTATGGGCCACTGAAACAGGGCTGACTTCTCTAAACACTGTCATTGAACTTTAATGTGCCACTGTAATGTTTATCATAAAAAATTATAGTGTGTGTGAGAGAGAAAGAGATTTAGAGAGAGAGAGAGAGCGAGAGAGATATAGTTTATGCTTTTAATAAGATTTCTGTCAGAGGTCTGTTTTTGGCCGCTGGCTCCCTCTGGCATCGCTATCTGTCTATATTTGGGATGGTGTAATATAGTTATGAATCAATTTCATTGTTCGTTTTGGCGATTGTGAGTAAACAAGGTTAAATCTGTTCCTTGTCATGAAAGCTGGTGTGTAATCGGCTCACGGTGTGCGTGATGAATGATTTGTGTGTCTAAATTGTGCAGAAGATTCAGATTGAGCCTCATTATCTGGTTCAGTCAGAAAGACTCTTTCCTTCTGTGGTCTTCATCTCAGAGGGCCTTATAACTCACAATTTCATGTTATAAAGCCAGAATTGCTAGATATAAACTGATTTTGTATCTCACAGTTCTGACTTTATTTCTCAGAATTGCAACTTTATGTCTCGCAATTGTGAGTTTACTTTACAGTTTAACTTTACATTAATTTACATTACTGTAACTCCTCAAAATAACTACAGTGATTTTCAACTTTAATTTATGTTGTAAATTAGCTTCAACTTCTTTTTAAAGCCAGTTTAATGTAATTTAAGTTGAAATTACTTGATTAGTTACAATTAGTTGATTGTACTTAAAAATTTAAGGCAGCAACTTATTTTTTACAGTTTAGAAATTAATTCTTGAATCACTTGATTCATTGGAAATGATTGTTTAAACTGATGCACAAAAAGTCTAATTTACTGACTCTAGATACTTTTTCAAAAGTTTGGGTTTGGTTTTTAATGCTTTTGAAATAGATCTCACTAAGGTTGCATTTATTTGATCAAAAATACAGTAAAAAATAAAATTGTTACAAACACGCCAGGTTCCACCTCCACGCAATCACTACGCACGCCCTCACCGGAATACTAAGCACATCCACCTGATCCTCATCACCACCCAATCACCTCAGCACCATAAAAACCACACACACGCACTCAATCGATGTCCGGTCTCGTTCGAGATAAGGTCTTACCTGTATGCTAACTCTAATGACTAACTCTTCTTCTACTTACCTCTCTCCAGCGATTCTCCGAAGATCCAGATCCCCAGTGTGCGTGTGTGTGGTTCACCTTCCTCCTCTGACTTCTTCACCCAGCCTGCACACATCCATCCCTCACTCCACCCTACACTACCTGCTCCTCTGCTTGTGTCTGTTCAATAAACCATTCTGTCTGTTACTCCTCAGCCTCCCGAGTGATCCGTAACAGAAGACCGGACCGACACCACCAGGCACAGGCATGAGCCTCACGGACCCCTTTCAAGATCTGGTTAATGCACTCCGAAGGACACTCACGGCTACAACTGCATCCCCAACACCAGCGAGCACTTCCGTCAACGATGCCAGCACTTCCTCACCTTCCGTTCACGCCAGTCCCATGGCCCGGCCAGTGCCCTACTCTGGTGCGGCGGAGGAATGCAGTGGTTTCCTCCTACAATGCTCGCTGGTCCTGGAGATGCAACTGCACTTGTACCCCACTGAGAGATCTAAGGTAGCCTTTGTAATTTCTCAACTGCAAGGTAAAGTACTACTGTGGGCAGATTCAATATGGACTCAAAATAACCCAGTTATCCAGTCTTATTCCAGCTTCATCGACCATTTCCGTGAAGTTTTCGGCAGACCAGCTTGGGACTCTTTCATTGGTGAGAAGCTGTATAATCTCAAACAGGGGAAAATGTCTGTCAATGAATATGCCCTTCAGTTTAGGACTCTAGCGGCCTCCAGTGGATGGAACGAACAGGCTTTACTGACTACCTACCGTCAGGGATTGGAACCTCTGCCGTCAGCTCAAGCTCGCTACCACTGCAACGCCGTCAGCCTACCACGTCCACACTATCACCGGCAAGCCGTTAAGCAGGAGATGCTTGCGTCATAGTGTGGGTCCCATATCCCTCCAAACCGGACTACTCCATCACGAGGAAATCCATCTGCTGGTTCTGGAGGAAACCACCACTGACGTGATTCTAGGGCGCCCGTGGTTAGAGCAGCACAACCCTGTAATCTCCTGGAAGACGGGCGAAGTCCTGAAGTGGGGCGACGCCTGTTTCAAGAGCTGCATCTCCGGTTGTCCAGTTCCAGCCACATCTTCCCCTGAACCTCTTCCAGTCTGTTCCACATCAATAGAGAGCCCAGTGGAAAACCAATCCATCGCCATCCCTCACTGCTACGCCCCCTTCAGTGACGTCTTCTGCCCCAAACGGGCCTCCAAGCTGCCTCCACACCGGCCGTGGGACTGTGCAATCGATCTGCTGCCGGGTGAACCAGTGCCTAAAGGAAGGATATACCCCCTATCCATTCCTGAGGAGAAGGCCATGGAGGAGTACATCAAGGAGGTGCTGGCTCAGGGTTATATTCGTCCATCGACCTCCCCTGCTGCTTCGAGTTTCTTCTTTGAGGAGAAAAAGGACGGAGGTTTAAGACCATGCATTAATTATCGGGCTCTCAACAATATAACAGTGAAGTTCAGGTACCCACTTCCCCTCGTCACAGCTGCCTTGGAACATCTCCGTGGTGCCACTGTGTTCACCAAGTTGGACCTCCGCAGCGCCTACAACCTCATCCGGATACGAGAGGGGGACCAGTGGAAGACCGCCTTCATAACCCCTACAGGCCACTATGAATACTGCGTGATGCCGTATGGACTTGTTAACGCCCCCTCAGTATTCCAGGACTTCATCCACGAGGTGCTCCGGGAGTTCCACCACAAGTTCGTCCTAGTCTACATTGATGATATCCTCATCTACTCCCGGAGCCTGGCAGAACATCAACGCCACGTTGCGGAGGTCCTGCAACGCCTGAGGGCCTACCAACTGTATCTCAAGGCCGAAAAGTGGTCTTTCCATCAGCCCTCAGTGCAGTTCCTTGGATACAACATCAGCAGCAGTGGCATCTGGATGGACGAGGGGAAGGTAAACGCCATCAGAGATTGGCCCACTCCAACCACCATCAAGGAGTTACAGCGGTTCCTTGGCTTTGCCAACTTCTGTAGACGGTTTATACAAAACTTCAGTACCATGACCAGCCCTCTCACCAGTTTTCTCCATAACAAACCCAAATCTCTCTCCTGGACTCCTGCCGCCACAGAGGCCTTCCACATCCTTAAGGAGGCCTTTACGACCGCCCCACTCCTGGTCCATCCCGATCCCGACCAACCCTTCGTCGTGAAAGTCGACGCCTCGACCAGCGGAGTGGGAGTGGTCCTTTCTCAGCAGCAGGGGAATCCCAGTCGCCTCCACCCATGCGCTTTCTTCTCCCGGAAACTTAACCCGGCGGAGGTCAACTATGATATCGGCAACCGGGAACTGTTGGCCATCAAACTAGCCTTGGAAGAATGGAGGCATTGGTTGGAGGGAGCCAAACACCCCTTTTTGGTCCTAACAGATCATAAGAACTTAGAGCATCTTCGAGTGGCCAAATGATTAAATCCGAGACAAGCCCGCTGGGCGTTATTCTTCACCCGCTTCCATTTCACCATCTCATACCACCCAAGGGTGATAAATGTGAAAGCTGACGCCCTCTCCAGGTGTTACGCCCCTGAAGAGAATGAAACCCTCTCATTGCTGAAGGAATGCTTCTGGTGGCCCAACATGGCCTCGGATGTCAGGAGGCCCGTGAATGGATGTACAAGCTGCGCCATATCCAAAAGCCCTCGCCTACCTTCTGTCACGGCCACCAGAACTCCTGGAACCAGTTCTTTGGATGGGCCGAGTACGCACAAAACTCCCTTCGTCAACCTACCACCGTACTCACTCCATTCCAGTGCGTACTCGGCTACCAACCACCTCTATTCCCCTGGTCAGGTGAACCCTCGGATGTCCCCGCCATGGACTACTGGTTCCGGGAGAGCAAGAGGGTCTGGGACGCGGCACACCACCAACTCCAGCGGGCTTTACGCAGACGTAGAACGACAGCCGACCTTCGCCGACGACATCCTAGATCCTAACTTACTCGACACCTTCCACTCCAATCATCCTGACCGACCAGCTCCCAGGGGAAGAGGACGTCCACCACGTCGTCGGGGTCCTCGGCCCTCAGGAGAGGGTCGTGGGGAGGGGGGTACTGTTACAAACACACCAGGTTCCACCTCCACGCAATCACTACGCACGCCCTCACCGGAATACTAAGCACATCCACCTGATACTTATCACCACCCAATCACCTCAGCACCATAAAAACCACACACACGCACTCAATCGATGTCCGGTCTCGTTCGCGAAAAGGTCTTACCTGTATGCTAACTCTTAAGGACTAACTCTTCTTCTACTTACCTCTCTCCAGGGATTCTCTGAAGATCCAGATCCCCAGTGTGCGTGTGTGTGGTTCAGCTTCCTCCTCTGACTTCATTCACCCAGCCTGCACGGATCCATCCCTCACTCCACCCTACACTACCTGCTCCTCTGCTTGTGTCTGTTCAATAAACCATTCTGTCTGTTACTCCTCAGCCTCCCGAGTGATCCTTAACAAAAATAAAATAAATAATACTATTGTGAAATATTTTTCTACGGATCTCCACACACATGCAAGAAAAAATAAATAAATTGTGTGCACGATTTACAAATTTTTTCTCTCGATTTGCAAAATCGTGCGCACAATTTAATTTGTTCTCTAGATTTATAAATCGTGTGCATAATTTAGCAAACCGAGGAAACAAATTATTAAATAGTATGCACAATTTATAAATCGAGGGAACAAAATAGCAAATCATGCACACGATTTAGCCTCCTTTTTTTTGCCATAAAAAATTCATAAGTCATAATTTTGCCCTTTCTTTCGGAACATGCTGCACAACTCCTTGTTCAAGCTCTTGTTCTGTCCAGGCTGGACTATTGCAATGCCCTCTTGGCAGGTCTTCCAGCCAATTCTATCAAACCTTTACAATTAATTCAGAACATGGCAGCAAGATTAATGTTTAATGAGCCAAAAAGAATACACGTCACACCTCTGTTTATCAATTTGCACTGGCTTTCAATAGCTGCTCGCATAAATTCAAGGCATAATTCAAATTGTTTGCCTACAAAACCACCACTGGCTCTGCACCCATTTACCTAAATTTGTTACTTCAGACTTATGTGCCCTCTAGAAGCTTGTGTTCTGCAAGTGAACGTCGCTTGATTGTGCCATCCCAAAGAAGCACAAAGTCACTTTTACGGACTTAAATGTTAAATGTTCCCTCCTGGTGGAATGACCTCCCCAACTCAGTCAGAGCAGCTGAGTCCTTAGCCATCTTCAAGAATCGGCTTAAAACACATCTCTTCCATCTTTATTTGACCCTCTAACTTTAACACTCACTATTCTAATTCTATTCTTAAAAAAAAAATCTAACTACCTTTCTAATCTTTTTGTATTCTATTTTCTTTTCATTTATTATGCAATTGTATATATGTGTGTGTGTGTGTGTGTGTGTGTGTGTGTGTATGTGTAAAGACCTCTAACACTAGCTTGCTCTATTCTTTTTTTAATTCTATCTGTTTTCTTTTTATTATATTATTTAAAATCCCATGGTACGTGTACTGTGTTAACCTAACTGAGACTTTGTTATAGCACTTATATATCATTGCTCTTTTTGTTGTTTTTGATTGCTTCCACTGTCTTCATCTGTAAGTCGCTTTGGATAAAAGCGTCTGCTAAATGAATAAATGTAATGTAATATAAATGTAAATTTAATAATAAGAATTTAAGGCCATAAAAAGTCATAAAAACGTCCGGATTTTTCATACAAGGTCATAAAAAACATTTTTGTCACATCTTAAATTGATATGCTAGTCCATTAATTTTTTCTTCCATCAAAATGCACTCGCGGCGGCAATGGCATTCATTTGTTTCACCTGTTGTAGTTCTGTATAAGGAATCTGGGTGGTATCACACTGGTATCACAGCGTTCCAGAACTACAAGGTCCATGCGGCAGCATACAGCCTTGTCAGAAGGACTTTCACAGAAACCCGCGCGAACTCTGAACATACTGTATCATACTGAGTCACTGCTTAGCTTAACTGAAATCATCCTGGCTATCACAATGGGAAAATGTACCTTTAATGATCTATGGTTTGAAGATGGTGCGTTTAGTAGCTGGCTCAAACTCGTCGCTAACAATCGGTATCAAGCCTATTGCACTTTGTGTAAGAAGATGTTGGAGCTGTCTAGTTTAGGCATGAAAGGCGATCTCAACCTACTCAGCCAGCTTAAAAAGATGCTCAGGACAGTTGACGGGCCACTGCTGTGCGTCCTCACGAAAGCTTATAATTTTCACGTGTTTTTAAGCCTTACCACTTGTCGATTTAAACATTAAAGCGTCCAAACACAAGTCGCGGAAAAGCTGTACTGAGTAGCTGGTTACTCGCACGCTGTGTTCGGTGCGGAGAGAGAGCCGCGTATCACAGACAGTCCCTCCTGCGCATGAACGAACAAATACTAATCGCAGTTTTGAACAAACAAAAGGATGTGAAAGAGCCCAATTCAGTACTCGCAGTGTTCAGGTGTTCAGGGCTCACGCAGGGAAAGGCGTCTCAAAACACTTGTACACCGAATTTGCTTATTTTTGCTCTTGTGCCGACAAATACATACAAAATATGTCAAAATACCCGCCTTGGAAAGTATGCTCGAAAAAACTTTTTTTTTCTGTTATTTGTCAGTTATTTCTTAAGTGAAAGTAAACAGTTGAGGAAAAAGATGCGTTCATCGTCTCTTAAAGTGACCGCGTCTAATTTAGCTACTGGCTGTTGTAATGTTAATCCAAGAAAATGTAAGAAAATCACTTACTGCTCTTGACTGAATTACTTTGTAGTTTTAACAAGAATTTATGCAGTCAAACCAAACATTATCCAGACTCCAGATATAATTTTTGATACACATATTTTACTAGTACAGGACACTAATACATTTATGTAAGTGAGTAGAAGCAAACTGTGACATATTATACCCAAATAATCTTCATACAGTGAACTACTAGTGAAATAGATAGATAGATATAAATGTTTTATCTATCTATATATAAAATTGGGACCAAAAATTAATCAGCACCTTATAAAGCACCATGCATTGCTTATGTGTTTTTTTTTCTGAATTACTAATGCAACCTTTTCACACCACAGTCAGAACAAAATTAAGCATTGCTTGGTAATTGGTCAACAAAGTATTGATAGTTGTGTAAATATTGTCATAATAACAGTTGTCTGTAGTTTTGGTTGATTGTAATCCATTACACACATTTCTATCAAAGTTATGACATTATCAAGACAAATTTGTTCTGACACAGTTTAACTCTAAGTTCTTGTCATATTTTATAACCATTTTAGAAGCAATAGCAAATAAACTGTAATAATGTGAGAAATGTTGAAGGTGTCTGAATACATTTTGGTTTGATTGTATATTTCATTTTTACATTGAAGACTATCCAGTGCTATTGTACATTTAATTATTTGGTTTCTGTACCTGGACACCTACAAACTTGACAAAAACTTAAACATTGTGTAAATAGCAAAAATAAATAAAAATGAACGAACATTTATCGTAATTCGTGTAGGTCATAAATTGAAATCCTAATAGTCATAAAAAGGTCTTAAAAAGTCTTAAATTTGACTGATTAAACCCTGCAGAAACCCTGTAAATATATAATTTATTCCTGTGATACAAAGTTGAATCTGCACTCAAAGAAACATTTCTGTTATTAACATTGTTGAAAATAGTTGAGCTGCTTCTTTTTTTTTTTCTTTTTTTTTTTGTGGAAACCGTAATAAATTTTTTCAGGATTTTTTGATGAATAGCACATTTCAAAAGAACAGGATTTATTTGAAATATAAATCTTTCATTATAGATTAGAAATGTCTCTACTGTCAACATCCTAGCTGAATATAATAATTTATTTCTTTAAAAAAAATTAATAAAAAAATCTTACTGATCCAAAACCTTTGAACAGTCTTCATTGATCCAGATTCTTGTCTGTTCTTGACAGATGGCCCAAAGAGAAAATCGCAACTCATATTCACTATAATCCAAAACAAAAGTGTGTGTGTTTGCATTGATTTTCTGCCTGTGTTAATGTACGTGTGCTTTTACATGCTTTGTGTGTTTTTATGCTTGCAAGGCAGCGCTGTATTGATATTCAACCAGCAGTCATTGTTAGAGGTGTTTTTAAGGCGCCAGTATTTTTGCTTGTGCTCATAGCGCTTTGAAAATAAAAACAATAAATGTTAAGGTTCAGTGTGTGTTGTCCTGCAGTGATTGTGCTTCAGATGTGAATGATTCCTCAAATCATGTGTTATTGAGGAGAGGTGTGCTGCTTCTTTACTGAGTGATCAGATAATACAAAAAGTGATAAAAAAAAATCCAACAGACTTACATTGGTCTATTGATATTACGGTTGTTCACTCACTGCACTGAATTCTTGACTGTATTCTTCACCACTTCATCCTGTGTGAATCCTGCTCTCCACGGACCGTTAGCTGAACGTCTGATGCATACGGCACACAAAAGTGGAAACACTTCAGGAGTTTTGAAGTCGTCATCAGATTGGTTGAATTATACAGGATTTCCAGGAGACGTGTGTCATGTTCTTTAATGTTCTAACTGGAAACAAAGATGCCTTGGCGCCAAACCCCCTCATGAAAGAAGAAAGCCGTCGTGTTTACAACTGTGACGACACATGCTTTAATGTTAGTCAAACGGCTTTAATGGGCGGGGCTTGGCCAGTGAAAGCTGCCATGGATTCCAGATCTTCAACCATCATTCTGAAGGTCTGGCTACGCAAGACTAGCTTCATATTTGCTTGACCATAAGTGATGTTTGTTAAAACTATTGATTTCTATCAGGGAATATGTCATGGAGACACTGGGGGGTTCATTATTTATACATGTACAACAGAAGCAGAGCACTAAAATATATATAAAAACATCATGCGACATCGGTGTGATCGGCACTGAGATAGATGTAGCCTCAGAACTGTTCACAGGGCATCAGAGAAACTTTGCACACAAAAATGTCAACAGCTTTATCAAAATGACAGGCCTGATCTATGCAATTACGTGTGAACATTGTGCATAACATTTTACAGCAACGTGTTGTTGTGTTACACGGTCATACAGAATTGGGCAATATGAGGGAAATGTTCTTGAATAAGCAACAGTGTTATTTTAGTATTACATACTATTAAAGTATATATATATATATATATTAGGGCTGGTAAGCGATTAATAATTAATTACATGATGTGGTGATTAATTAATCTAATTAATCGCACATCAAATTTGGAGAAATTGCTCTGAAAATATAATTTAAAGTCATTGTTGTGCAAAGCATCAAACAGAGATGACAAAAAGTAGGTTCAGCAAGAAATATTTTGTTTGATAAAATGTATTACATATAGCTTTGTCTTTTGGACCATGTGTGTAAATGATGACAGAAATTTCATTTTTGGTTGGGTGAACTATAACTAATAATTTATTTTCTTAATTTTATAATTATTACTATGATAATATTAAATTATTTTTTTAATGAAATGATACTCTAAATAATAAACTAAACCTGCCGGTAGGTGGTGGTAATGTCTTAATGATTAAGTCATCGAGTCATTTATTCATTTGTTTGATTCGTTCAAATGGCTGATTTTCATTCAGGAGTGAAGTAAATGGTTCTTTATGAGTGGTTCATTGAATCATTAGGCTTGTTCGACTTGAAGCAGATCATCATCATCAGACCGATCGGTGTGTGACATCAAAGAACCACAAGAGCTTTAGAGAGCAGACGACTCCTTGTGCTTTTGAATCGCTCTCGCGGTACTGTGATGTCATACACCGATCGGTCTGTGCAGCGCCACGTCAAAGCCAACGCGACTATGGCCAATGGTTCAACGCGCCAAATGGTTCACCAAATTCGTTCAAAACGTGGATTAAGAAATAAAATGCTGCTGTGGGTTGCTCGGGGATGAACAGTTCTGATTTGTCTTTATATTTTGTTTGGCAAAATTGAACAAAATAAGTTCATAGTTCTTAACTATGTGATGTAAATATGAGACAACATATCAAACAGGCATTTTGCCCCATAGCTTGAATTTTTAATTTAAGGAATTTTAAGGGGTTTAGACAAATCGTATAAAATCGTACGAGTGAGTTCGTACAAATTCGTACGAATAAGCCACCTCATAAAATCAAATGAATTGGTCGTGAGATAGCGTTGGAAATGGCAGATCCACACAGGTCTGGGGCGGGGCAAGTGTGTTAAAACCTGTTAGCCAGCACCCCCCATTATGTGACTCACAGCTGAAAGTGCTCTAACTAACTTATAATTGTAACAGTTTCCTACTTCAGTGTGTTACAGACATAATTTTGGTGTCTTTGGAAAGAAGACCATTTGGGCTTTACTTTTTATCAACCAGATTTGATAATGCTCAAAAATATTAAAAGTTATAGACACTGAAGTGCCTTGAAATTTTTTTACCACACTTAAATATTTTTTTTTTGATATAGAAATACATGAAATGAGTCCTGGAGCAATCTAGAAAAGTAATGGGTTGAAAGCCACATGTCTCATGAGTTTCTATTTCAAATCTGAATAAAATATCATGAAAAATGAGACTCCTGCAAATATTTTTATGAGACTATGTCTACACCCCCCATCCCCCAAATATACCAAAATATATTTCCCAATAGTATTGAAGGCTTCTACAAACTATTTAGTCAGTAAACATCGCACTGCATAGTTTTTTTTTTCAATTATAAAACACTAGACAGAAACTTAGACATCATATAAGAAAAATAAGAATAAGAAAAAAAAAGATTTAACTTTGTTGGCAAATTACAGAAAATCATGAGATTGCTAGAGATGCATATTTTACAATGAATTACGATGCAAATAAGGGCTGATGTGCTGATGGCCACTTATACAGATGGTAATAACACAAATGTGCCAAAGTAAATAATCCACTCTCTCTATTCATATAGACGCATTCACTTTGATAGCCGTGATTGAACAGTAATAGCGAGCTGATTTGCACTCAAACAGATGTTAATTATGCAGATACATTCACATTCAACATAAAACACACTCTCACAAATATAAAAACTGTTGAAAAATAAAACAAATAAAGAAAAGGGTGATCGCTATAAGTTCCGCCTCCATCAGCTGACAGGTGCGTCAGAGCGCGTCACGAGGGAGTGCCAAAATTCAAATAAACTATCTTTCGCCTATCTTTCATTCATTCTTTTTTTCCGGTGGATCGCCTCATTTTGTTTGTGACACTGTACGCTGCAAAACGATGCCGTTTTTTAACTACCAAGACACAGTTTCTGACCATGAGTTATTCCATAACGGACGCAAACAGTTCTGTCGCTGAAGAACTGGAACGCAAACAAAGGAATTATGATCCATATTACAACGTTATTGCTTCATTGGACTAAACGTGCTTCATGAGATGTCGTTCAGTGGACCCTTACCTTTCTAACTAAACCAGGATTTAAAGCTGTGGATGTGTTTATGACTCGTTATTACGACGGATCTGGTATGTACAGCGTTTGTTCATGTTCTGATGTGTACTGCTTACACAAATGTAGCAAATACAGTCTTTATAAGCTTTCCATTGAAAAACAGCGATCTGTCGTCGATGCTTGAGGCTTAGATCTTTATAATGATACATAGTTTGTCAAGATTAAATTTGTCCCGTTTCATTTAATCTGTTCATAAACACTGATACGTGCAAGTTGAAAGGTGTTCAGGACGAGGGCTAACAGGTTAAATGTGTTTTAATGCGTTATTTTTATCCATAATAAATTAATCTAATTAACGCGTTAAATTGCCAGCCCTAATACACACACATCTATATATATATTTATATTTTTATTAAATTTCTGTCAGCCACACAGCTTTTTTTTTTTACGTTAATTTAACAGGACATTTTTTACATGCGGTCTTATATCTTTTGAAGACATGATCTCATTCAGAGATGTCCAGATATTGAAGCAGGGTTGGGCATGAAGCTGAAATGTTTGCACATTTAACACTTAATGCATTTGACACACACTTTTATCCTATCTGACTTAAATTGCATTCAAACTGTACAGTTTATCAATTCCTACCCATGACCTTGAGATTGCTAGCTCTACCGTTTGAGCTAGAGGAACGCTTTGAGATGGGAATGTTTACACAAAAATCCTGTCTCTTGTTTCGTTAGCAACATGAAAAGAAAGCGTTCTTGGCGTATTTTTTAGATATGTTAGGAAAGGCAAGCACAGCCATCCTGAGGCTTCTTTGATCAGCTGATTCTCACAAAACTCACGCAGCTACACTTTCTTTGCAAGTACTTGTAAAGATATTTTCATTGGATTGCCTAGTTACATAAAAAAAAAAACATTTCATTTGAAATGTGCAGTCAGATTAGTAGTTTTGGAAAAAATCTGTGCGTGTTTTCAGTTAATGTGGACCAGACGCTATTCCGATAGCCACACGTCTGGTGACATGAGTCTGATGCGTGTGTGTGTGTGTATGCAGGTTTGGTGGTGAGGGAAGCGCGGATCGAGATCTCCCGGCAGCAGGTGGAGGAGTTGTTTGGTTTGGAAGATTACTGGTGCCAATGTGTCGCCTGGAGCTCCGCAGGAACCACCAAGAGCCGCAAGGTGCATGTTCGCATTGCATGTGAGTATAAACACACTCTCTCTCTCACACACACACTGCTTTGATGAGAAGAGTCTTTGCTCTGTCTGTTTTGACTGCAGGAGATTTCTCTGTCTGACAGACACTTTGGCTTCATGTTTATTGACACACACACACACACACACACACACACACACACGGTCTGTGAGGAAGTCTGTAAGCTGGCTGAAGGTAATGGAGCATTTATGCAGATCAGAGACTGCTGACAGGAGACAGTCTGGAGCACACAAACACACACACACTCAGGGGACTGTCTGGACATCACTTTATGGTCGTATTAATCTTGTTAATTTCCTGCAGTTCATCTTGAGTGTGTGTGAGTTGGGAGCAGGTTATCGGTGCGTCCCAAGGGCACTTCACTCTCTCTCTGTCGTCTCAGGCTGACTGTGTGTGTGTGTGTGTGTGTGTGTGTGATAGACACAGAGACACAGAGACTGAAGCCGACTGGCAGTACAACACAAGAAACTTCCTTTCATCTGGATGCTTTCAGGATCTGAGCTAAAAAAATCAATGCAGCTTTGCAATTGGTGGATAGATGGATAGATAGACCTATAGACTGTTAAACAGACATAGATAGATAGATAGATAGATAGATAGATAGATAGATAGATAGATAGATAGATAGATAGATAGATAGATAGACGGAAGGTTAATCTTCATTCATCTAACATGGTTGTATGTTTCAGGTTTGTATAGAGTGAGCAGCTTAGTAATTAGCTTAAATTAAAAACAACAGATTTTCAATGGAAAGTCCCCAGATATGTTGATGTACAACCCGAATTCCGGAAAAGTTGGGACGTTTTTTAAATTTTAATAAAATGAAAACTAAAGGAATTTCAAATCACATGAGCCAATATTTTATTCACAATAGAACATAGATAACGTAGCAAATGTTTAAACTGAGAAATGTTACACTTTTATCCACTTAATTAGCTCATTTAAAATTTAATGCCTGCTACAGGTCTCAAAAAAGTTGGCACGGGGGCAACAAATGGCTAAAAAAGCAAGCAGTTTTGAAAAGATTCAGCTGGGAGAACATCTAGTGATTAATTAAGTTAATTGATATCAGGTCTGTAACATGATTAGCTATAAAAGCTTTGTCTTAGAGAAGCAGAGTCTCTCAGAAGTAAAGATGGGCAGAGGCTCTCCAATCTGTGAAAGACTGCGTAAAAAAATTGTGGAAAACTTTAAAAACAATGTTCCTCAACGTCAAATTGCAAAGGCTTTGCAAATCTCATCATCTACAGTGCATAACATCATCAAAAGATTCAGAGAAACTGGAGAAATCTCTGTGCGTAAGGGACAAGGCCGGAGACCTTTATTGGATGCCCGTGGTCTTCGGGCTCTCAGACGACACTGCATCACTCATCGGCATGATTGTGTCAATGACATTACTAAATGGGCCCAGGAATACTTTCAGAAACCACTGTCGGTAAACACAATCCGCCGTGCCATCAGCAGATGCCAACTAAAGCTCTATCATGCAAAAAGGAAGCCATATGTGAACATGGTCCAGAAGCGCCGTCGTGTCCTGTGGGCCAAGGCTCATTTAAAATGGACTATTTCAAAGTGGAATAGTGTTTTATGGTCAGACGAGTCCAAATTTGACATTCTTGTTGGAAATCACGGACGCCGTGTCCTCCGGGCTAAAGAGGAGGGAGACCTTCCAGCATGTTATCAGCGTTCAGTTCAAAAGCCAGCATCTCTGATGGTATGGGGGTGCATAAGTGCATACGGTATGGGCAGCTTGCATGTTTTGGAAGGCTCTGTGAATGCTGAAAGGTATATAAAGGTTTTAGAGCAACATATGCTTCCCTCCAAACAACGTCTATTTCAGGGAAGGCCTTGTTTATTTCAGCAGGACAATGCAAAACCACATACTGCAGCTATAACAACAGCATGGCTTCGTCGTAGAAGAGTCCGGGTGCTAACCTGGCCTGCCTGCAGTCCAGATCTTTCACCTATAGAGAACATTTGGCGCATCATTAAACGAAAAATACGTCAAAGACGACCACGAACTCTTCAGCAGCTGGAAATCTATATAAGGCAAGAATGGGACCAAATTCCAACAGCAAAACTCCAGCAACTCATAGCCTCAATGCCCAGACGTCTTCAACTGTTTTGAAAAGAAAAGGAGATGCTACACCATGGTAAACATGCCCCGTCCCAACTATTTTGAGACCTGTAGCAGAAATCAAAATTGAAATGAGCTCATTTTGTGCATAAAATTGTAAACTTTCTCAGTTTAAACATTTGCTATGTTATCTATGTTCTATTGTGAATAAAATATTGGCTCATGTGATTTGAAAGTCTTTTAGTTTTCATTTTATTAAAATGTAAAAAACGTCCCAACTTTTCCGGAATTCGGGTTGTATTTACAAAGGTGTTTGTGTGTGTTTGTTGACTCATTCAGTCATACTATTGTGAGCAGAGGGGCATTGTGGGAACTCTTAGCTGGGTTATTTTATGGGTGACTGAACCGGGCAGAAATTCTCTCTCTGTCACACGCCAGCACACACAAGGTACAAACACACTCACACAAAAACACACTCCCAGACGTACAGCCGCTATCACAGAGAGAGCCACAGACATGACAGGAAGATTGAGCAAGATGATAGATTATCTCTCACTGATTCACCGCCGAAAACAAATTTAGTGCCCAAATAAATTCACGTTTCTGACACGTAAGCGTTGTGCTGCATGTGTGTGTGTGTTTGGAGGTGATGGGTTCATATGGATAACACTTTTTGAAGGTTTGTTTGGATTGTGATAGATGCTACAGGTGGCTCTGAGCACAGGTCTGTGTGGGAATATTTATGAAATTTTTGCAGTATTAGAAAGAATGTTATTCATTTTACATATTTAAGAATTATTAGAAAAGCCAATTTCTATGGAAACTGTACAGCTTGCAGTTTCTGTAAGATTATTTTTAGTTGTTATATTTGATTAGTGACCAAATATTTTATATTTTATATATTATTCATTTAGTTTGTGTATCTTTAAATAATGTTATAGAATTTATTTTATACATTTTATACTATATTTATATTTATTTTAAATATTTTTCGTAACTTGGGGATAGCGATGTCATATTTGCAAATGTTGCATTTGTTATAAACGTGTAAAATGTTTTATGTCTGATGTGATCTTTTTAGAAAATTTATATTTAATATGTCTTATATTTGATTAGTTTAATGACTTAATATTTTATACATGATTAGTCATGTGAAAGTATTTTTTTTTTATTTGATTAGTGACTAAATTATATTATATTACATTACTTTTAGGTCTGTATTTTATATATTACTAGTTTATGGACTGTGTATACTAATGTAAATGTTATATTTGATTAGTTAGTGAACTTAAATATTGTATATTTGACATATTATTTGTTTAGGCACTGTGTGTAGTTAAATAAACAAAAATAAATGTTATTTGATTGTGATTGTGATAGATGCTACAGGTGGCTCTGAGCACAGGTCTGTGTGGGAATATTTATGACATTTTTGCAGTATTAGAAAGAATGTTATTCATTTTATATATTTAAGAATTCTTAGAAAAGCCAATTTCTATGGAAACTGTACAGCTTGCAGTTTCTGTAAGATTATTTTTAGTTGTTATATTTGATTAGTGACCCAATATTTTATATTTTATATATTATTCATTTATATTATTTTTTGTATAATATATTTTTTTAGTTTTCTGTATCTTTAAATAATGTTATAGAATTTATTTTATACATTTTATACTATATTTATATTTATTTTAAATATTTTTCGTAACTTGGGGATAGCGATGTCATATTTGCAAATGTTGCATTTGTTATAAACGTGTAAAATGTTTTATGTCTGATGTGATCTTTTTAGAAAATTTATATTTAATGTCTTATATTTGATTAGTTTAGTGACTTAATATTTTATACATGATTAGTCATGTGACAGTATATTTTTTTTTATTTGATTAGTGACTAAATTATATTATATTACATTACTTTTAGGTCTGTATATAGTGATAAGTGTTATATCTGATTAGTGTAGTGATGTGAACGATGTTATATTTGATATAGTATTAGTTTAGGACCTGAATATGACTTTAACAGTTTTCATTTTGTTTTATTGGTATATACTGATATTTTTATATTTGGTTAGTTTAGTGACTTTAAATATTTTATATATTACTAGTTTATGGACTGTGTATACTAATGTAAATGTTATATTTGATTAGTTAGTGAACTTAAATATTGTATATTTGACATATAATTTGTTTAGGCACTGTGTGTAGTTAAATAAACAAAAATAAATGTTATTTGATTATTTTGGTAACCTAAAAATTAGATAAGAGTCTTGGAATATAGAAATGGATGTTATATTTTATTAGTGGCTAAATATTTTGTATTGGATGTTATATTAGTGGCTTTGATTGTATGAGATTAATAACTAACCTTAAATATATCTTAGATATTATTAGTTTAGGCATTGTGTTTAGTGCTAATTAATAGTTCCCTTTCAGTCGGTCACTCTCGACGCCACGTCGGTGACCGACGAATATGGGATATCTCTTCGATATGCCAATCTACTTCGAGTGTAAACTAAACGAGCCAATGCATATTGGCATGCAATTATTGCATCCAGCTGCTGCTGATCACTGCGTGAGTATAAGAGGGCAGCAGGTGCAATGCATACCAGCTTTTCGCTTCGGAGCCGAGCGTTAGTATCGCTCTGCTCAACTGTGTCTGCTGTGAACTACGAGTTCAGCACGCTCTCGGAAGCTTCGTGTGTTGGCGAGACGGCGCTTCAGCGGCGGTCGTTCCTGTATCGAGTGGATTGCACACTTCAGGCTGCATTACCCCTGTCGTGTTGCAACGGCCAATTCCCCTGCATGCCTCAGCACTAAAAGAGCATTTCCTAAAGAGCAAATTTCTCTAAAAGAGCTTCACGGGTGCGTCTTTGTAAAGATGACGGATCGTCCTTATAAGGATGCCGTTTCACCCGTGCGTTTCTGGGTGCGGTCGTTACCTGGCAACGGGTGATGGTCACGATCGCTGCCTCACGTGTCTGGGCGTCGAGCTCGCTGGGTCGTGCGATGTCCACATTAGTGGTCCAGGAGCGCCATCTCTGGCTGGGTCTGGCAGACATGAGGGACACCTACAAGGTCCGGGTTCTCAATGCCCCTGTGTCCCAGACCGGCCTCTTTGGCGACGCAGTCGAGAACTTGGCCCAGCAAGTCTCGGCTGCCCAGAAGCAGACTGAGGCGATCCGACACATCCTCTACCCGCCCGCCAGCCGCAGTGCCCCAGCCTGCTCGTCGCCGAGGGCAGCCCCCTGCATCCGCCCCGCTCACGCGCCGCATCTGCAGCAGCCTCCAAGTGGTGCCGTGGAGCTGGGCGCAGGCAGGCTGCCCCTCCCGTCCCGGCCCCCATCAAACTTGGCGGTGAGCAGAAGAGCAAGAGGCCCAGGGACAGGTGACCCAGAGAGAGGTAGCTGCTTTCTGGGGGATGGTGAAGGCACCTCTCACTCCCCTGGAGGAGGGCCAGGCGGAGAATCTGGAAATCTCGACAGGAGAGCAGTTTTCTCTCTCTCTGGGTCCCAGGAGGGCACGGAGAGTTGCAGACGGCCAAGCTCCGGACCTCACTCATCCTCCTCCTTCGCCAGATGGCAGCAGCGGGCGGTTCGAGAGCGTCAACAAAGGCCCTACTCACGCACCCTCTGCCAACCCGTGGAACCAGGTGAGCCCTGCACCCCACACTCGCACCACACTCTGGCCTGCTCACAAGCCGCCCGAGTTGGGTCCCTGTGTTCTACCTCGCTGCCCCACTGCGGGTACGGCTGTGGTTCCGCTGGTCCCGCTTGTACGGTTTTTAAGCGCCTGGTCAGCGCTACCCAGCCCGTCTCGCTGGCTTCTGCGAACCATCAGCCTCGGCTATGCGATTCAGATCGCCCGGCATCCCCCCAAGCTCTGCGGTGTCCGCTCCACTACAGTGAAAGCGTCCGATGCCCCTGTCCTGCGGGAAGGGATCGCAGTCCTACTGGCGAAGGACGCGATAGAGCCGTTCCCTCCAGCCGATATGAGGATGGGGTTTTACAGCCCGTTCTTCATTGTACCCAAGAAAGGCGGTGGGTTACGACCGATCTTGGATCTGCGAGTTTTGAATCGGGCCCTCCATCGGCTACCATTCAAAATGTTGACACAGAAATGCATTTTCGGGTGCGTCCGTCCCCAAGATTGGTTTGCAGCGATCGACCTGAAGGACGTGTACTTTCATTTGTCCATCCTTCCGCGCCACAGACCTTTTCTGCGGTTTGCGTTCGAAGGACTGGCATATCAGTACAAGGTCCTGCCCTGCAGGCTGTCCCGGTCTCCCCGTGTCTTTACGAAAGTCACGGAGGCAGCTCTCGTTCCTCTCAGAGAGCAGGGTGTTCGCATTCTCGACTACTTAGATGATTGGCTGATACTAGCACAGTCTCGAGATCAGTTGTGCGAGCACAGGGATGTGGTGCTCCGGCACCTGAGCCTGTTGGGCCTTCAGGTCAGCTCGGAAAAGAGCAAACTCCCATGGAGGATCTCTTTTCTCGATATGGAATTGGATTCGGTGCTAGCCTGCCTTTAATATGTTTAAGAGCAGGACAGCGGTCCCACTGAAACTCTTTCAGAGGCTCCTGGGGCATATGGCGGCCACGGCGGCACTTACACCGCTCGGCCTATTACATATGAGACCGCTCCAGCACTGGCTTTATGGCCGAGTCCCGAGGTGGGCGTGGAAGCGCGGCACTCACCGGGTCCAAGTTACACGTGAATGGGAAGTCTCTGGGTAAGCATGACCTCATCGTCAGGTTCCTTAGAGGGGCCAGGAGGTTAAATCCTTCCCGGCCCCCCTGTATACCCTCTTGGGACCTGTCTCTAGTGCTTAAATCACTACAGCAGGGCCCACTCGAGCCTTTGCATTCAGTTGAGCTAAAGTTTCTTTCATTGAAAACTCTGCACCTGCATGCATTTTCGGTCGACGATTCGTGCCTACAGTTTGGGCCGGCTGACTCCCAGGTAATCCTGAGGCCCCGGCCTGGCTACGTGCCCAAGGATCCCACTACACACTTCAAAGACCAAGTGGTGAACCTGCAAGCGCTGCCCCTGGAGGAGGCAGACCCAGCCCTGGCTTTGCTTTGTCCCGTCCGAGCATTAAGGTGCTACGTAGACCAGACATAAAGCTTCAGGACCTCAGACCAGCTCTTTGTCTGTTACAGAGGCCGGCAGAAGGGGAGTGCCGCCTCTAAGCAGAGGATGGCCCACTGGATTGTGGATGCCATAACCCTGGCTTATCAGGCTCAGGATGTGCCCTGCCCATTCAGGTTGCGAGCTCACTCAACTAGAATTGTTGCATCCTCCTGGGCGCTGGCTCGTGGCGCCTCGCTGACAGATATTTGTAGAGCTGCGGGCTGGGCGACCCCTTACACGTTCGCTAGGTTCTATAGCCTTCGTGTAGAGCCGGTATCCTCCTGTGTTCTCACCTCAAACGGGTAGTGGCACTGAGAGGCCCCGGTTAGTGTCGGCTTGCTTAAACCACTCCAGAGTATCCGTATTGTAGACCCTGTTGAGATCCTCCATCACCCTAAGCAGCTGGACGCAGCGGAACGTCCGGCGCTAGACCTTCATGATGAATCTGTGAGAACCATGGAAGGGTGGGTTCCATATTGAGACCTAAGCGGTACTCATATGTGTATAGTCTACAGTATAGCTTTAGAGCCTGTGTTTCCCCGGCAGACTTCTGCCTTCCCAAGAGGGTTTTAATCACCTCAAATTTCTCCTTATACTCCTAAACGGATGCTATATGTGTATTCGCCTCCGAGACCGCCTTCGGGAAGGATGGGGCTTCCGCAGCGTCCCGGCTCCAAGCGGACCGGGTACGTTTTCCCAGTGTTAACCAATCTCACCCAGTGAGGTAGTGCTTTGACAACGGTGAGTGGAGATACTTGTTCTGAGCCCCGGCCTACACCTAATAGGGGCGCAGGCGGCTCTCACAGGGCACTGGAAGGGGCAGCACCCATGGCGCTTTGATAGGGATCCCATATTCGTCGGTCACCGACATGGCGTCGAGAGTGACCGACTGAAAGGGAACGTCTCGGTTACGTATGGTAACCCTCGTTCCCTCCTTCAGGGAGGCGCCACGTCCCGTCGCCATGGTTGCTGTACCGCCGCTGAGCTGCCGGGTCCCCGGCTCGGCTCCTCAGCGAAAAACTGGTATGCATTGCACCTGCTGCCCTCTTATACTCACGCAGTGATCAGCGGCAGCTGGATGCAATAATTGCATGCCAATGTGCATTGGCTCGTTTAGTTTACACTCGAAGTAGATTGGTCTATCGAAGCGATATCCCATATTCGTCGGTCACCGACGTGGCGTCTCCGTTCCCTCCTTCAGGGAACGAGGGTTACCATATGTAACCGAGATGTTCATCTTGTATAGTGATAGATGTTATATTGGATAAGTTTAATGACTTTAAATAGCACTTGACATTATATCTGATGAGTTGAGGGACTGTGGTCAATTCGTTGCTATAAAGTCCAGACATTATAATTATGAATGAAATAGGAGTGCTGGTATACAGGTGTGTGTGTGTGTGTGTGGCTTCAGCTCTGTTTGGGATATTAATGCTATTTAAGATTTGTTGCTGTATCAATGTAGAGCACTAAAACTATGAGTTGAATGCATTACACACTCACACACACACACACACACACACACACACACAGTAAAAAGCTTGACAGGCTGAAGACGTTTTCCTTATGCGTGTGTGTGTGTGTGTGTGTGTGTGTGTGCGTGTGTGTGTTTTATGTCCAAATGAATGGAGAAATCACAGCGCAAACAATTGAAGGTTCAGGGTGAAATAGCTAAAAAAATATATGTGTGTTGATCTCAATATTTTTTACAATGTGTTGACGAGTGAAACCGCTCAGGGGAATCATCCATTCAACTACAGGCACATCAGCTATAAGAAGTAAAGTCTAGTTAATGCTTACATTATCACTATGTGCCACTACATTTTTATTTTTCATATTATGAAATATTATATATGCATACCTATTATATTTTTTTTTCTGTAAAATTGTATTATTTTATGGGAAATATAAAATGATTATTTGTTATAATATGAAATAAAATACAACATACGTCATAAATGATCGATGTATGTGTCGCCAGTCAGTAGTGAACAGATATGAAGTCTATTCTTCATCATAAACCTCACAAAGCAGCAGAGAGAAAGAGGATTGGTATTCACATTCATCCCCTCCACAACTATTCACACACATCTCTGCATTTACAATTCACAGGTTCACACATGAGGTGTGAGAAGGATGTGCTGAAGACGAGATGAGTTTGGCCTTCTGTCCATTAGACCTCAAGTGTTAGACACCCACTCACTCACACACATACAGAGAGAGACAAACCAACAGGGAAAAATAGATATTTACACCCCCACGTGAACATTATGAGATAATAAAGCGAACAAATAACACAGATGTTTGCTTTGACCTGAAAATATTTCAGATATGGGCGTCATTCACACGTCCTGTGCGCTGTATTCTTCACCTGTGTGAAGAAACCAATCACACACACTGTCAACTGCACACAAAACATCACAATGAGATGAAATCCAGTGCCATAAGAAATTCTGCGCTACTTATTATGCGGAGTGCATAAGTCTGAGAGAACATCTGATCCCCCCCCCCCCCATTTAAACCTGGAAATAAACTTCTTCTTTTTTTTTCAAATAAAATGACCACATGAAATATTCTGTGCTATTTCTAGGTGACTAATGAAGTGTAAGTAAATGAGCCACCTCTTTGTCTGCATTCTCCACAGTCTTGAGGAAGATTTTTGAGCAGGAACCCTTGGGGAAGGAGGTGTCACTCAAACAGGAAGTGCTGCTGCAGTGCCGCCCACCTGAGGGCATACCGCCTGCTGAGGTACTCTCTCTCTCACACACACACACACTCGCTCGCGTGTGTCAATACCGTACAGATCAGCTTTGCCTATAGGGATGAATGTCAAGCTCTATCCTATGTCGCCAGCTGTCAAACAATTTATTTTTTTTATAATTAAATGCACTAATTACCATGTTAAACTGACTGCTTATATTCATATAAGTAGGGTACAACAGGGCTGAAAGCATACTTTAAGAAAAATGTGCATCTCTCTTTTACTAGAAAAAATATATATGTTTTTATTTAACATTGATGGAAATAAATAATAAAAGTGGTTTGATTTGTTTAAAAATGAGTGCTGGGCAACAATTAATCGCGATTAATCACATCCAAAATAAAATATTTTGTGGACATAATATTTGTGTGTGTACTTTGTATATTTATTATGTATATATAAATACACACGTGCATGTATAAAAAATATGCTTTGTTTATATATTAAATATATTTAGATATAAATTATATGAATATAAATATTTACATGTAAATCAAAATATATACTGTATGTGCGTGTCTTTATATACACACAATAAATATACACAGTACACACACAAATATTTTATAAACAAAAACTTTTATTTTGGATGTGAATTGTGATTAATCATTGCCCAAAATGTTATAAATGTATGAGGTGGCGAGATGCGAGGACACCTGTGTGAACTTGAGAAGAACTGACTTACTGTACATCCATGAAAAATGACCTTGAAAGCAGCTGCTTAAATATGTGAAGTTTGTTGTGAGAAAAGCTTGCACATTATGTGAATGCAGATTCCACTTTTTAAAAATAATACAGTAAAGTCTGAATGTTTTTTTGTTGTTTTTAATTTTTTTGTGCTACTGTACAGTATGTGTGTATGCAAAGCTTATTTATGTCTTTCTGGAGAGTCAGTTCCACTGAACTCTAAGCTCTCATTAACTGTTTAAAAATAGAGAAGAAGTGTGAAAGTACACTGTAAATGGAGGAAAGAAAAACACACCTGACTGACTGATTTACTGTCTAACAGCTTCGACATGTTTTGCATGACATTAAAAACTTTTAAATAGAAAGGCTTCCACTAAAAACAATTTAATTAATCTTGACATATATTATTTAAAGTGCTTATAATTCTATATTTTTTCATATATATATATATATATATATATATATACAAACCCGATTCCAAAAAAGTTGGGACACTGTACAAATTGTGAATAAAAACAGAATGCAATGATGTGGAAGTTTCAAATTTCAATATTTTATTCAGAATACAACATAGATGACATATGTTTAAACTGAGAAAATTTATAATTTTAAGGGGAAAATAAGTTGATTTTAAATTTCACAGCATCAACACATCTCAAAAAAGTTGGGACAAGGCCATGTTTACCACTGTGTGGCATCCCTTCTTCTTTTTATAACAGTCTGCAAACGTCTGGGGACTGAGGAGACAAGTTGATCAAGTTTAGGAATAGGAATGTTGTCCCATTCTTGTCTAATACAGGCTTCTACTGTAGTTGCTCAACTGTCTTAGGTCTTCTATGTCGCATCTTCCTCTTTATGATGCACCAAATGTTTTCTCTGGGTGAAAGATCTGGACTGCAGTCTGGCCATTTCAGTACCCAGATCCTTCTATGCAGACATGATGTTGTAATTGATGCAGTATGTGGTCTGGTATTGTCATGTTGGAAAATGCAAGGTCTTCCCTGAAAGAGACAACGTCTGTATGGGAGCATATGTTGTTCTAGAACTTGGATATACCTTTCAGCATTGATGGTGCCTTTCCAGATGTGTAAGCTGTCCATGCCACACGCACTCATGCAACCCCATACCATCAGAGACGCAGGCTTCTGAACTGAGTGCTAATAACAACTTGGGTTGTCCTTGTCCTCTTTAGTCCGGATGACATGGCGTCCCAGTTTTCCAAAAAGAACTTCAAATTTTGATTCGTCTGACCACAGAACAGTTTTCCACTTTGCTATAGTCCATTTTAAATGATCCTTGGCCCAGAGAAAATTCCTGCGCTTCTGGATCATGTTTAGATATGGCTTCTTTTTTGACCTATAGAGTTTTAGCCAGCAACGGCGAATGGATTGTGTTCACCGACAATGTTTTCTGGAAGTATTCCTGAGCCCATGTTGTGATTTCCATTACAGTAGCATTCCTGTATGTGATGCAGTGCCGTCTAAGGGCCCGAAGATCACGGGCATCCAGTATGGTTTTCCGGCCTTGACCCTTACACACAGAGATTGTTCCAGATTCTCTGGATCTTTGGATGATATTATGTACTTTAGATGATGATAACTTCAAACTCTTTTTCACTGGGAAACTCCTTTCTGGTATTGCACCGTTTTTTGCCGCAGCATTGGGGGAATTGGTGATCCTCTGCCCATCTTGACTTCTGAGAGACACTGCCACTCTGAGAGGCTCTTTTTATACCCAATCATGTTGCCAGCTGACCTAATAAGTTGCAAATTGGTCCTCCAGCTGTTCCTTTATGTACATTTAACTTTTCCGTCCTCTTATTGCTACCTATCCCAAGTTTTTTGGAATGTGTAGCTCTCATGAAATCAAAAAATGAGCCAATATTTGGCATGACATTTCAAAATGTATCACTTTCAACATTTGATATGTTATCTATATTCTATTGTGAATAAAATATAGGTTTATGAGATTTGTAAATTATTCCATTCCTTTTTTACTCACAATTTGTACAGTGTCCCAACTTTTTTGGAATCGTGTTTTATATATATATATATATATATATATATATATATATATATATATATATATATATATATATAGTACAGGCCAAAATTTTGGACACACCTTCTCATTCAAAGAGTTTTCTTTATTTTCATGACTATGAGAATTGTAGATTCACACTGAAGGCATCAAAACTATGAATTAACACATGTGGAATTATTTATGGAATTATATACATAACAAAAAAGTGTGAAACAACTGAAAATATGTCATATTGTAGGTTCTTCAAAGTAGCCACCTTTTGCTTTGATTACTGCTTTGCACACTCTTGGCATTCTCTTGATGAGCTTCAAGAGGTAGTCACCTGAAATGGTCTTCCAACAGTCTTGAAGGAGTTCCCCGAGAGATGCTTAGCACTTGTTGGCCCTTTTGCCTTCTGTCTGCGGTCCATTTGTAATTAATTTATGGAATGTTTTTAAGTGAAAAAAAGGATGAGTTGAAAAAGATAGTACAGGAAAATCTGTTATAATTTATTTTATTTTTATAATTAATTTTTTTTTAATAATTAAACAAAAACTATTATTTGAAATGTATATTACAGGAAAATAAATTATTAAATTGATGAATTCATTAATTTTGTCACTTTTAATTATTTTAATAATATACTTTTTTATAATTGCAATAATTAAAAACAGAATAGGATGTTTTGAACTAGATAACACAGGAAAATCAGTCTAGTTAATAAAATAATTATTTTTATAATTATTTTCAATCTGTTATTTTTTGAATATTTATTGTGTTTTTAAATATTTTTATAACAATAATATTGATTAAAACAAAAAAGGATGGGTTGAACCGAAGAGTGCAGGAAAATCAGTCTGGAAAATCAGTTAAGTTAATAAAATATATATATATATATATATATATATATATATATATATATATATATATATATATATATATATATATATATATATATTTTTTTATAATTCATTTCAGTGTTTGTCTTTTTAATATTTATTATGTTTTTAAATTTTTTTATATCCATAGTAATGATTTTAAAAAATGTTGAACCGAAGAGTGCAGGAAAATCAGTCATTAAGTAAAATTATAAAATGATTAATTTTGTACTTATTAATTTTTTTATTTTAATAAATAAAACCAGAACAGAAAAGGATGAATTGAACGAGATAATACAGGAAAATCAGTATCCAGTGCCAGATGAAGTGTTGAAAAAGAGCGAGTTTTTATTTTTTCATTCGTATCAGTGTTACTTCAGAGTTCTGATGACTGGCCTGTTTCTGCACAATGTGGACGGTGTGTCTGCTGCTGAATGCTGTAGTTGTGTGTAGTGTATACACATGTGGAGTTTGTCTGTCATCATACAGTAAGTGTGAGTTGTTTCTGCTCCTGGCTTTGCCCCGAAGGTCGAGGGTTCCCAGAAGACCCTTAAAAGGCAGCTGTGGCTCCCCAGAGGACACTTCACACACACACACACACACACACACACACACACACACTCATCCGGGGCCGAGTAAGATGAGATGTGAAGAAGAGCCATGTGAATTCCACCGAGTGCTGCAGTATCTCTCTGTTCTGCTCGCTGACTCCGTCTAGACTGAAAAACCTCCGTCCCGTCCCTGCGTGTTCCCGGAGGGCACTGGGAACACCGTGACCCGGTCAGGGAATACATTTTTGTGTAAATATGATTTGCTTTTTCTGAACAATGCGAGCGAGTGACCTCTGTGTTCACCAGGCGTATTTTCTGAACACCCACAGCGTGAGGCACGGCCATTAGGGAGCCAGAACAGTCTGAAATAACAGTGCAGAAAGACGAGACCCGGCCAATCATAGAGCCCTCGTTAAAATCACACTGTTTCCATGGCGATGGCTTAGAATATACATACAGGTTAAGCTGGACACACCGGTGTGCCATATTTAGAGACCAAAGACCACTACTTTATACAGCCACAATTATATTCTTGCCCTCTGACACACACACACACACACACAGACGTGTACAGCGTAATACAGTGGCAGGAGTTTATATACTAACACAGTATATATATATATATATATATATATAAAATCTGCAGAAACCATCAGGACGCGGTGGGAAACACATGCAGATACGCTTAAAGCACTCTAGACACACACACACACACACACTATTGAGAAACTGTATTTCATACTAATGTTGTTGAAGCTGCTCTGTAACTGTGGTTTTCTAAGTTCCCTGATACTCATAATTTAAAGTAGTTTAAGTAATTTAAACAGTCAAGCTGCACTTTTCATAAATATATGGTTCATGCTCAAGAACGCTGCCATTTTCTGTCCCTGTAATTACCCCACAAAATTATAGACACCTAGTCACTAAGTCTGTTCAAAAAAAATGTTTTTAATGATTTTTTAAATGAAAGCCAAGGCTGCATTTATTTGGTCAAAATACAGTAAAATCCGTATTATTGTGAAATATTATTACTGTTTAAATTAACTGTCTTTTAATTTATATATATTGTAAAAAAATATATATATTGTAAGTTATTTCTGTGATGCGCAGCTGTATTTTCAGCATCATTACTCAAGTCTTCAGTACATTTTTTTCTTTTCTTTTTTTTTTTTTGCAATGGGAAACTTGCAATTAATAAATAAAAAAAAAAGATGAAAAATGTTAACATTAATCCAAATTTAGAAAATGTAAATAATACTGTATGTACCATAATTTCATTACTAATGTAAGTTTTAATTCACTGTCATCACAAATAGAATAGAATAGAATAGAATAGAATAGAATAGAATAGAACTTTAACATACAGAAACATTGGACCATTGTTCTGGCCAACATAAATTGCAAGACATAAACTGCATGAAATTACAAAATAAAACACTTTGGACACCCTTAATTCGGAGGGCAAAATTATTAATTATAATTGATATTATTTATAATCCATATACATTGTTTAGATAAAACAACGAGATTGCTTAATCTTGGTGTTTTAAAGTAGCACACAAATCCACTGCTATAGGGAAAACTCACATTTGTGTAATTGGACAGTTTGTGACGATTTCTCCATGTGACAACTAGCCCCGCTCTCCCCTTTCCAAAGGAATACTGTGTTAGGGTTAAAATAATAGTGTTTTAGGGTCAGGTTTTGGGTTAGTAATTGCTTTTCCAGTGTTGATGCTGGTTAGGACTTTGGGTGTGTGGTGGGAGAATATAATTGAGCTGCGTGCTTTACACTGGTACTTGTTGGGAAAAATAGCTTGTTAGTAGAAAAGTGGCACTATTTGGAAACAGCTAAGCTGCTGTCACGCTACTGACAAATGTAGTTAAGTTAGAAACACTGCTTGTTTTAGCTTCTTCTCAGGGCTGCTCCAAACACACGTTCAACAGAAAGCTGCAAAACAGCTTCCAGCAGCGTGTTTGATGCTCCTGAGCTGCACAGTTACAGGAATTAATATCTCCTTCATTAGCTCAGAGCAAAAGCACTTTACTGTGTTTTATGCTAAGGAAGATGGAGATTGTTTACAGTAACAGACTTTTATGGTGTGCCATTAATTAAAAGTGCTGATGTTCTGTATGTTGGTAATGTGTCAGCGCGTGGAGATGGAGAGAGTTATTGTGTCCGAGGTGAGTTAATGCAGTACACATGCTGACACACACATTTTGACATGTATGCACACGCCAGGTCAAAGTCATAAATTCATATCTGTAAGTATGTGTCCATTTAATAATAGCATTTGAATATGGCTTATATTCAAAAGCCATATTCAAATGCTATTATTAAATGGACACATATTTACAGATATGTATATCTTTACCTCTATTGCTGCTATGTAAATTCCCTGTACAACCTGTTTGCACATTCTCCTCTTGTACATTCCTGCTCATCTTAATATTTATTTAGTCTACAGTATACTGTCCTGCACATTTTATTTTATATGCTTTTTATTTTAATCATTTTTTTTCTTACTTTTTCCATATCTTATTTTTTTGTATAATTTTCTTGTGTTTGTATTCTTTAGTAATTGCACTGTCCATGGAGCGGACCTGACTTACATTTCACTTGAATCTTGAATCTTTATATAGAATTTATAATTAACATAAATAATTATTTGTGATTTTCCCCCCTCCAAACTAAGACTGACACATATCTTTTTATATATTGGTATGTATTGTGAAGAAAAATGTGCCTGTTTAATAACAGATTTCCAATAAAATAAAAAAATGCCCAGGTTTAACTTGCTGAATACTAGTATTCATTTATTCATTCATTCATTCTTCAGTTTGATCCATAGTGTATATTTAATGCAAGTGTGCTGTACAGTGGCTAATGCATGTAAAAAAAATATTTACTTGTTTAAATAAAATAATAAGAAATAAATAAATAAAAATGCACTTGTAACAATACAATCTCTGAAAACAATTTCTAATATAATATGCATTGTTGCTTCACTGGTATTTTATTTTTTCCAAGGATTTCTTGATTATGTTAAAATTTATTAAGAAATATTTTTTGATGATGACTGATGACTACTATCATCTTAAGAATAAACCAATGACACAACTTTACAATTGAAATAACACTTTTTATATGGAAGAAAAATGTAAACACTAAAACTGGAACATTTATTTCATGGTTTGATCATAGAACCAATATTAATAGAGCCAGAAATGATTCCTGATTATATATTGATATTTATATTGTTTTACGGATTTTGTTATTAGTTCAAACTTAAATCGCACTGCTATCATCTAAACAACAAGCCAATCGTTTCGACAGCTTAACACATCAAATAACACACATTTTATCATTTTATATGGCAGAAATAACATCTACTGGAACATCCCTTCGATTGTAAGCGCTTAAAATCAATTTTGATAGGGGCAAAAATGTTTCTTGACAAGAACAGCGTTCTTTGCTGAAACAAGTGCTTCAAAAAAGCATTAAAGACACTATATTTTAAAGGGAAAGTTGGCGAGGTGAAGCTGAGTGTGTGTGCGGTGTGTTAAAGCTTTCAAGCGAGCGCAGAAGTCAGGAGGAAGTGTTTCAGTGTGTGTGTGTGTGTGTGTGTGTGAACGCTGTAGTACTTTAACATGTGGTGTTCGTGGGGAAGTGTGTGTTCATTATGCAGGACTCAAGGGACGAATTGCACACGTTAAACACACCTGATCTCCATGATGACCCGTAACCACAAATCTGGCCCTGCTTTCTGCAGCTGTCATTTATCTCAACACACTTTCATTCTCCTGCCCTGCCGTTTTTCACTTTTTTTTTATTATCCCCCTATCCATTCATAAACACAACCAGACCATAAGATCAGGCTACTTGAGGACATTTCTCTCTTAATATTAAAATATATAAAATAAAATAGTGCTGTCAATTAATGAATCAAAACAAATTAATTAATTACACAGTATACTTATAATACCTTGATTACTATATAACTGCTTAGAAAAGTTTTATTTGGAATGATTATTTCTAATAATACATACATGAGAACATGTCAGAGAGAGAGCATGAATTATTAATTCAAATTTCTAATTTTGCATTAATTTGTACAACTTTTTATCATTTTTATAATTAATTTCAATATATTAATGTGTTGAAATGAGACTTAAAAATAATATATATATATATATATATATATATATATATATATATATATATATATATATATAATTTATTAATAATTATATTACATATTAAATACAAAATATGTAAATACTTCTTTATTAAATATCTATATATTAAATTATTTTTTTATCATACTTTTTATGATTTTTTGCCAGGTGCTATTAACATTTCTTATGAACTTGTACACACTTTCTCTGATTCTCACAATTCAACGCTATTGTACTTTTAACTGTGTAAACTTTTAACTGTGTAAACTGAGTGTAAACTGGCTCTTTAAATGTAAAATGAATCATAGGGTGCGATACAGTTTCACAAATCCATTTTATTGTAACAGATTCATGAAAAGGTATTCTTTTTTGGAGTTTTGAGTTCTGAAAGTTACAGTATGTTCATACACAGTGAATTCTTTCATTTCAAGAGATCAAAGGAAAATAATATGAGGCCTTTAAGGGTTTCTTTCTGCAAAACAATAAATAGATGCTAGTGGCCTTTTTCTTCATGTTCATTATTGTTTTAACAGATGCTTTCTTAAAGTGACTGCCTGCAGACAATGAATATAACAAATAAGAGTGATGATATCAAAGGTTACAGAGCTGCATGTGTGTGTGTGTCTCTGTGGAGTTTGTGATCTCTGGAGGTTCTTGGTGCATCTGTGTTGTGATTAATGACCGTCTCTCCTCACACAGCTCAATACAGCTCTCATCTCATTTCTCCTCTGTTCTCCTCTCATCTGGCTCTCCTCTCCTCTCTTATTGCTCAAAAGTTGCTCTTTCATAATTATACACCAATTATACATCTTTGTTTCAAATATTCCATGTAGAATTTCTAAAGAGAAATAATTATAGCTACAAATAAGACCTCTTTCACTACTGAATAGATAAAAAAGGGGATAGAGATGAAAAGGTATTTGTGATTTGATGTCAAATGAAACGGAAACATCAAATGAAGCAGACTTTAATGTTCTCCGTTTCATATACAGATAGATAGATAGATAGATAGATAGATAGATAGATAGATAGATAGATAGATAGATAGATAGATAGATAGATAGATAGAAAGATAGAAAGATAGAAACAAACACCAGTAATTAATAGATGATTTCTTGCACTTATCATAGGAGACAACAGTGTCCAGTGTGTGTGTGTGTGTGTTTAAAAGGTATATATACATATATATATATATATAGCTTTGGCCCCCAGTGACATGCTCCGATGGCCCAGTTCTGTCTGTTCACCAGTCCCCAACCCTCTTTCAATCTGTGTGTGTGTGTGTGTGTGTGCATAAGAAAGATAAATTTCCCATCCGCCCAACTACGCAGAGGAATTTTTCCTCTCTTGGGTCTTTAAGTCAGCAGCAGAACTTTGATGGCTGCACAAAAGAAACAGACAGAACGACTTTATCTGCTGAAATATTCACACAGCCATTTGCTCTTCAGATACACACGCTCAGATCTCACACGTACCTCCGACCTGAGCAGGAACAGGAAGCTGATCAGACATCAGAGTGTCAGGATCAGACTATAAGGAGCTTTATGACAAAAAGAAAAAAAAAAGTTCGAGAATTGAGGACTGTGTTCTCAATGGAAGACTAGCATACTGTGCATTTATACACTGAAAAAATCTACTGTTTTTAAAATGTAACTGTATACGTTATAATCTGTCACGTGCTACATTGTTGTCACATGACATTGCATTTAATGCTATTTAAAAAACCTTTTCTATATGAGTTTGATACATTTTTGCTGAATTAGTTACTACTACGTACCTTCTGTCGTCTGACTGACAGTTTATACTTTTTTAGGAAATAAAAGGCCTTTTATATTTGTAATATTTCGGGATGAAAACTTATTAGACAGAAGCAACTTAGGTTTACTTGATGATCCATACATCATTTTTATAAAAATCATGCTTAAATGTTTGTATCAGATATGATCAGACTTTTGAGGAACGTTTATTTGTTCATCTCTCAATCATCACTGTGTTGCTTTGCATTATAACTATAGAACTTTGATCATAGAACTAAGTACTTAAATATCATATAACTAAGACATTATTGGGAGATATAGAATGAAAACTGACATGTATATGCATGTTATGTAAGTTTTTGGTCATATAAATATCAGCATATGAACCAAATTACATAATTTTGCTCAGTTTGAATAAAACTGAGGTGTTTTTTTCTTATCGAGTATATGAGCTCCATATTCTGTCTATATCACAAGCCATAGAAGCCTGTTATATCAAATCCGATACACAACAAAACACATTAATAGACTTTATTTTATATTTTGTCCTAAGGTTTAATAAACTGTGTCATTTGTCTGATTATTATTTCATATGTCAGGCTGGCAAAGTAGCTTTACAGGGCTATTTTCATGTCAGAAATAAAATCTGGTCTAATATAACCTCAAATCAAATAATGAGTATAATATAGGAAAAATAATCTTTTTTTTTTTGGTTTATCCTTCACACTAGAAACAGTAGTTCAAGTCAAGCACATTGCATTGTGATACAGATACAGTGTGTGTTGGGGGGGGGGGTCTTGTCAACTGTTAGTTCACAAGACTTAATTAACAACAGCAGTTGTGCCAATTATGTTAATGAGACTGCTAATGCCAAGCAGTCAATAAGACAGACTTACAGTGTGTGTGTGTGTGTGTATTTGTTTATGCTACATGGGATAGTAAAAGCTGAAATTTTTGGCATTGTGGGTAATGGTTTGCGGTCCCCAGAAGGGGAAATAAATGCTTAAAAATAGTCGATGATGTCTATCTGAAAGTGTAACAATGCAAAGAGATTTTCTGTAAGGGGTGAGTTTGGGGTTTGGGGATAGAAAATAACGTTTGGTTAAAATGTAAAATTGAACTTGTAGCTGGTTGAGCTGTTTTCAACACTGATGATAGTAAGAACAGTATATTAGAATGATTTCTGAAGATCATGTGACACTGAAGACTGGAGTAATGATGCTGAAAATTCAACTGCGCATCACAGGAATAAATTACATTCCAACTAATATTATATTAGAAAACTGTTATTTAAAATTGTAATAATATTTCATTACATTTCTGTATAGTTGACTGTGTTGCAAAATATAGCTTGAAGTGTTTGACCAACATTCAAATATAATTAAACCAATAAATAATCGATTTAATCATTAATCAAATGTACTAATTTATTTGTTAATATTCCATTATTCCATAATATTAATATTCCAGGCTAATGTGGAAAACTGCTATAACTATATTTCTGCATGTCATTTTTAGCAGGATTCGTTTCCCAGTGATGTTTGAATGAATGTTTTGTTGCTCTAAGAAGTTCATGAAAAGAGTTCATCCAGCTGAGTGAATTCCAGGGCGGCTCTCTCTGTCTGTTCTCTGTGAAAATAGAAAAATCTCTTCACAGCGTTCCTCAAATATCTGTGTCTCACACATACACACACACACACACACCTCGGCCCGCAGACGACACTTCTGGAGGAGGCTGTCAGCGGCAGCGTCTGATCACAAAAAAGATGAAAGAGACATAAACCGATGCTACTTTCTTTCTGTAGATACAAAAGAAATCAGCTAAATGTGGACTGCATGGCGTGATTGTTTAAAACACATTATTTCAGATGATTCGATATGATTCATATGAAGAGATAGCAGATCAAACAAGGCATAGTGCACAAATAAAAGTCAAATTTTCACTAAAATTTTAAATCTGTCATCAATTATTCACTTACTTTCTTCTGTGAAACACGAGCTATGTGTGTGTGTGTGTGTGTGTGTGTGTGTGTTTGTTTGAGCTCAAGGTGAGAGTAAATTCCAGGTGTCTGTAATAACAGCGTTGGCTTGAGCTTCATATCCTCCACTGCTGGAGTCTTATTAGATGTCAGAATACAGTCTGAATGTTGAGATCTGCAGGACGGACACTGATGTACCTGTGTTTATTCTATGGAGAGACAGACAGGTTTGCTCTGAACTCAGATGTCAAATTGGAGATATCAAGTCTGCAGATAATATACACAACAATTCAAAAGTTGGGGGTCAGTAATATTTTTGTATTTTTTTATTTTTTTATTCATCATACATCATGATTTCAAATATTTGAACTTTCCTTTCGTCAAGGATTCCTGAAAAAAAAATCACAATTTCCACAAAATATTAACTGTTTCCAACATTGCTAACTATAAGAAATGTTTCTTGAGCAGCAAATCAGCATATTCAAATGATCTGAAGAAACATTTGACACTGAAGACTGGAGTAATGATGCTGAAAATTCAGCTTTGCATCATGGGAATAAATGACATTTTACAATAGATTACAATAAAAAAAAGTCATTAGAATTTTTTAAACATTTCATATTATTTCTGTTCAGTTTACTGTGTTTTTGATCAAATAATAATATTAATAATCATAATCTTTGTGATAGGGCTGGGCAGTATGACCTTAAATCAAAACCTTGATTAATTGAACACATTACCTCAATTATTTTATTTTATTTTATTTTTGCCCTCGTAGTACATACAGTAAATATACTCAACATTTATAGGCGGGATATATTTTATTTTTTCTAATGAAAGAGTGCATTTTTTATCTTTCATTTTTTTTGCAAACAAAGTAATGATTATTTCCATGTGAAAAGTAGAAAATAGCTTACAGTATATCTCTTCTAAGTGAATATTATTTTATTATTAATCGTTCATCCCCACTTGGTGAGAAAAATGGCTTTATAGCCTTGGTGGTAAAATTACATTTTAAAATATATTTAAATAGAAAACAGTTATTTAAAATTGTAATAATATTTCTGTTCAGTATACTGTATTTTTGATAAAATAAATATAGTCTTGGTGTGTATAAGAGACTTTTAAAACATTAGAACAACCCTAAATAATGATAATAATGTGCATATACGTAATATGCATTTTTAATTTATTTAGTTTTTGCTTAAAATTCTTCATTGGAATATTTATTTATTTATTGCCTTTTTCATTTTTGGCTTGATGCTAATATAAATATCTATTTTAAATGTATGACATAAATAAGCATATATATGCTGCCAATACTGTGCTCAGTGATTGGCTAGTTCTGTCACTCGGATTGATAGTAAGCTTAGATGCAGGCGAAAGCTAGCATTTTCCATCCTTATGAGTTGTGCTTAATATTTCATCTGCTATACTAGCACTTCTATACTGAGAGCAAGGCAAATTAAATATCATGCATTTTACACAACCTAGGTGGAAGCTGTAGCTGAGGTGGACTGTTCCTTTCATTACACCCGAACTTCCAATCAGTTTCTTCAGTCCTCTGGAAGAAGACTTCCACAGCATTGCTGAATGAATCGGTTCAGGTGTGTGAGATTACAGTAGCCGCACTGCACACGCCGATCATCAGTGCGATCGCTGAATACGCTGCATAATTCACGATAGCCCACTTAGTGCAGATGTAGAGCACTTTAGTGGAGTTGGTGTGTTCTTCATATAGCTCAGCTTCATGTACCTTCACTGAAGCCTATATATATATATATATCACAGCCGCCCACTGCATTTCCCCTTTGGAGGATTCCTTGATTGCAAGGGCTTGACGACGCTTACTTGAATCCACAAACGAGACTGTGTGCAATCTTCATAGCTCATGAAAGGACACAGCTTTCATTTCTAAAGAGGTGTGCGTTTAGGACGCTTGAGAATTTGAGGTTTTATTGTGTTTTTGGCCCTCACACACCTGGAGTTCTGTGGAGAAGATCTTCAGCAAATATTTAAAAGAGTTTTCTGTGGTATTGCTGGCAGCGTATGTGTTTATACTGGAGAATGATACAACCTCAGATTTCACTGATAGTGTTCAAATACCTTCATTCCAGGTAACTAAATTCAGAATTGAAGAAACATCTCCCTTTCAATTCGTGAATTTGAATTGAATTGGCCTAGACACACAGGAGAGTAATTGGAATCTAACAGTAATAATAATAATAATTTATTGCATCTTATGAAATCAATATGTCTATCTAGCTCTCTGTGCACCATGTATAACTCTAAGTATATATTCAACTGTACTTTTATCAAGGGACTCATGAACCACTATCACAAAATAAAAAAGTTGTGAATCATACAGGAAATGACACATACAATAGTATTAAGATTCAAGGGTTTGTAAACTTTTGAACGGGGTCATTTTTATAAATTCAGTTTTTATTTTGTCTTGTGGAGTATATGTATATATCTGTTATGTGAAATAGCTTGTTCAGGACAGTACTAAATAAAAAAATAGCCTGGAATTTTCATGATCCCTCTTATTTTGTTTCAGTTATTAACTTTTTGCACATTCTGCTAGGGGTATGTAAACTTATGAGCACAACTGTATATTTTACAATGTAATTGATGCATGTGCTAACGAAGTGAACAGCAATTGTGCTCAAGGCATACAGCAAGTATAGTCTATATGTAAAGAAGCAAAACAACACATTCATATGGGAAATCAGATTTAATCAACAATAAAATCCAACGTACAGTCACTGCTTAGTTCACCTGATAGGCCTAGAGCTTACACCAGCTCACCGGTTAATAAATCACTATAAAAGAAATAAAGCATTTCCTGTTATTCGTGTTATTTACAGAAAGGGTTGTTTCTCCCAACATTTAAAAGACATAGACTAATACACAACAAACAAAAAGTAGAGAAAAGAATATGATCGAACTTTGGACTCTAACTTCTGTCACTAAAAGCAAAACGGTATGGCCAAAATGAACGTAGACCACGGCACTACGGAAAAGTTATACTTACAGCATACAACTCACTGCATTTCACAAACACAAAGGATAATACATTTGTGCACATAAGATAAAGAAAACGGTGATACACGTGTACCAAATGAAAAAGAATATATATATATATATATATATATATATATATATATATATATATATATATATATATATATATATATATATATATATATTGGTTGCAATAATGTTGAAAAAAAAATCAGGCTCAGTGGATCGCCATTCAGATCGACATTCTACTACACATGTCAGACCACCTATTTCATGCCATAGGTAAAGTATACAGATAAGCTTGTGCACATTTGTGAGTTAAGGCTGTGGAATGACATTCTCAAAAGAATCCGAAAATACAAAAGCGCTCATTTGTAGACATTCTTAAGGCAGAACAGTAATGCAAAGGACTTTTTTTGTGCATTTTTTGTGCATTTTTTGTGCATTTGTTGTGCATGAAATAACGGGTACAGATACAGTATCTGAGGATCATTCTGTGAGCAAAGAAACAATAAATTCACTTGCCTTTGCCTGGATTGCCATGTGTGCACATGTGGATCTCTCGATTGCATTTGTGGATTGTGTGCACTCCTGTGGATCATTCCCGCGCATTTGTCTATGTTGCGCATGCGTATGCATCTCTCGTGTGCATTTGTGGATTTTGTATGCGAGAGTGGATCTCTCATGTGCATTTGTGGATTGTGTGCACACCTGTGGATCTCTCATGTGCATTTGTGTATTGTGTGCACGCCTGTGGATCTCTCATGTGCATTTGTGGATTGTGTGCACACCTGTGGATCTCTCATGTGCATTTGTGTATTGTGTGCACGCCTGTGGATCTCTCATGTGCATTTGTGGATTGTGTGCACGCCTGTGGATCTCTCATGTGCATTTGTGGATTGTGTGCACACCTGTGGATCTCTCATGTGTAGGGCTGTAGCTATCGAATATTTTAGTAATCGAGTATTCTACCAAAAATTCCATTGATTAATCGAGTAATCGAATAAAATGTGTTTTTGCTTAATTAAAGTGCAATATTAATTATGCAAGGGAAAATAAGACTCCTGGGTCTCTTACAATGAACAACTAAGTTTCCTTTTTTAGAAAAAAAATATTTTTTCATTTTTCAAAATGCAATGAATGCATACATCAAAAATAAACATTTAATTATTACCCATTGTTTCTCTGTCTGTACTTGTACTGTGAACAATGACAATAAAGTTGACAGATGAATTAAGTTAATTTAAGTGCCATTCAGTTGGGGTTTAAAATAAACCATTTTCTGAGATGCACATTAAACATTAAACACATAAAACATTCATTTAATTTATCTTTTAATTATAAAAAATTAAGCAAACTTAACTTTTTGGTAAACAAAGGGGATTTACTATTAAAAATAAAACATGAAAGAATGTGTTCATGTCCTTATTTAGTGAGACAGCACTCGCGCTTCAGTGTGTGTGATAAAGGAACTCGCACTTCTGCTCCATTCATTAACAGAGACACGCAGAACATGCAGGATTTATATTTAAATAGACTGTTCCGGCTTAATATTTACAGATATTAGTCCATATCGTGATTTGATGTAAGAGCAATGACCTATTTTTGATTAATTCATTAAAAATTTGGCAAATCCCATGCCATTCCACGTTAAACTGTAAAATCCATTTTTATGACTGGATTCCGCGATTCCCTCCACGTTTCCTGCATTGCGGAAATCATAGGGCCCTAGTTGTGGTATGCCAGCTCTATCTTGCAATGGAAACACGCCACGACGTTCTCTTTACGTTTGCCCGCGCCCTCAAATCAAAACACTGCTGACTCCTTGCAGAATGTGATTTCGGACGCAGCGCTTGTGTCTCCTTCCGCTTTGTGGGTGACGTAAACGCGTTGTGTCACATTAAAAAGCATTGCGAAAGAACCTGACGTGAGATTTAAAATAAATTAAAAGAGGCTTTGAGGCAGAGGAATTTGCCTCGATCATTTTTTGTAATCGAGTAACTCGAGTTACTCGAGGAATCGTTTCAGCCCTACTCATGTGCATTTGTGTATTGTGTGCATACCTGTGGATCTCTCATGTGCATTTGTGGATTGTGTGCACGCCTGTGGATCTCTCATGTGCATTTGTGGATTGTGTGCACGCCCGTGGATCTCTCATGTGCATTTGTGGATTGTGTGCACGCCTGTGGATCTCTCATGTGCATTTGTGGATTGTGTGCACGCCTGTGGATCTCTCATGTGCATTTGTGGATTGTGTGCACGCCCGTGGATCTCTCATGTGCATTTGTGGATTGTGTGCACGCCCGTGGATCTCTCATGTGCATTTGTGGATTGTGTGCACGCCTGTGGATCTCTCATGTGCATTTGTGGATTGTGTGCATACCTGTGGATCTCTCATGTGCATTTGTGGATTGTGTGCACGCCCGTGGATCTCTCATGTGCATTTGTGGATTGTGTGCACGCCTGTGGATCTCTCATGTGCATTTGTGGATTGTGTGCATACCTGTGGATCTCTCATGTGCATTTGTGGATTGTGTGCACGCCTGTGGATCTCACATGTGCATTTGTGGATTGTGTGCACACCTGTGGATCTCTCATGTGCATTTGTGGATTGTGTGCACGCCTGTGGATCTCTCATGTGCATTTGTGTATTGTGTGCACGCCTGTGGATCTCTCATGTGCATTTGTGTATTGTGTGCACGCCTGTGGATCTCTCATGTGCATTTGTGTATTGTGTGCAAACCTGTGGATCTCTCATGTGCATTTGTGGATTGTGTGCACGCCTGTGGATCTCTCATGTGCATTTGTGTATTGTGTGCACGCCTGTGGATCTCTCATGTGCATTTGTGTATTGTGTGCAAACCTGTGGATCTCTCATGTGCATTTGTGGATTGTGTGCACGCCTGTGGATCTCTCATGTGCATTTGTGTATTGTGTGCACGCCTGTGGATCTCTCATGTGCATTTGTGTATTGTGTGCACGCCTGTGGATCTCTCATGTGCATTTGTGTATTGTGTGCATACCTGTGGATCTCTCATGTGCATTTGTGGATTGTGTGCACGCCTGTGGATCTCTCATGTGCATTTGTGTATTGTGTGCATACCTGTGGATCTCTCATGTGCATTTGTGTATTGTGTGCACGCCTGTGGATCTCTCATGTGCATTTGTGGATTGTGTGCATACCTGTGGATCTCTCATGTGCATTTGTGGATTGTATGCACACCTGTGGATCTTTTCCATGCATTTGTCAATTTTGTGCACACATATGGATCTCTTACGTGCTTTTGTGGATTGTGTGTGTGAGTGTGGATCTCTTTCATGCATTTGTAGTAGGATTTGATATTGTTTTCACTCCATATCAGAGCATTTTAATGAGTACAAGTACAGGACCACAGTTTTGCGCATGATACCAGTATTAGTGCATCCCTACATCAAAGTAAATCCATTAATGTTGTTTAAAGCTTCAGGAACACGCATTTTTGCATTCAATAGTTTCCCAGCCTTCAAATCAATATGTTCTGTCCTAAATAATAACTTCTTCTTAATGGGGAGAGTGTTTATTTTTTAAAATCAAATATCCATCACCTACACACATGGACGCATAAATACACATATCTATTCTGGCACATAGAAAAAGCAATTATCTGAGAGATATTTAAATATTTCACAAAACTTTCTGATTGGTTTGTGTGTTTGTGTGTGTTTGGTTGTTGATTCTGGGTTTGCCCGGCGGGCACAGGAACTCTGTTCTGGCGGTAAACACCAACAGGAGAAAATGAGCAGGTGCGTGAAGAGCGTCTCTCTGCCTCTTTCATCCTGATCAGCAGACGAGTCCCTGCAGAGAGAAATCAGGCCGTCCAGAGACAGCCGTGATTGGGCTGAATGTGAGCTTCACAGAGACACGGCTGCGAGAGATAAGGACCAAATGTCAGTCACGCTCAAAGAGAGTGCACTACAAACATGCGGTTTACACACTGGTGAGCGTACACTACATATCCAAAGTTTGTACTCACTTTTTTCACTCGGTGGGTTTAGCTTTTTCACATTTTATGAGTCATCAAAACTACATCTTATTTCTTCTGAAGAAAATATGAGTGGTCTGGTCTCTATATATGATTCAGAGTCAGGTCTTTCCTTCAATTCAAGTAATTTTTAGTCTGTTTTCTCATCCTTCAGACGCCTGATCACTAATGTAACAACACACATGATTTGGGGAATCATTGATATCTGGAACACAAATGAAATGGGTTTCACAACAAAATTTATATTTTGTGGTTAGGGATGTATATGGATTTTTCAGCCTTAATTCTGAGAATTCTTCATAATAATAATGCTGCTTAACAGATATTTCTATGAAATTACACAAATAAAGAATTTATGATTTAGATGCTTTACCAGCAGTATTGAAGTAGTTCTCATACAGGCTTCTTTTCTTTCATTATCTGCTACAACACATTCAGTTTTGTAAAGTAATTCATGTTGAAGCAGAGGTTATTTAGACACAATTTATGTTTTTACAGCAGGGTTATTATCCTGAACTAAAACTAACATGAAAACCATTAAACATATTTCTATAGTAAATAAAACAACAATAACATTATAATATAACATCCTTAAAAATTATAGAAAATTTACAGTGAGGGTTCATTTCAAAATGTGGGATATTCGTAGGCTTAAGCCTAATGTATCAAAAATGAAAAAAAAAAAAATAATAATTACATTTACACAAAGGCTCTTAGTGCATGTTATGGTTATTAAACAGTCATGATGAAAACCATTAAAATGTAAATTTCCATATGTTGTATTAAGGGGCTTTCATTTCAGTCTACAGGCTAATGAAAGTTTTTGAATGAAAAATCCTGACCTTGGCTGTTGGTCCTCTGTACAAGGCTGCACGTTCACGAGACTTCATGTCACAATTTACTCTGACTCACACCATAAAAAAAAAAAAAACTTGAACAAAATAAGTAGTGAGAAATTAAGATTAATAGGCTAAAACTGCAACATGACAAACGCCTACAAATCCTACAGAAACTAGGATATTAATTTGGAAAGTTTAGATTACGTTTAGGAGGTGCGCATTATGCCATAAAAAATAAAATGATTGAAAATGTGGCTTATTGTTGCATGTTATAGGCCTAGTTCGAACACATATCTGGCATTTTTTAACACATTTATTCCAAATACAGAGCCCATCACATGCCAAAGATTATGTCCATGAATTAAGAAACTTACCGCTTTTTATCGTTCCTTTGTATTAATTAAAAGGTGTTTAAATAGTAATGAAACCATTTTTTTAAATAACAATAATAATAGTACTGATAATAATATGGTTTTATATACAGTTTGGCATGCAGAGGATTGGGGGAATCCATCAAATGTAAAAAATAAATAATGAATTAGACAACACAATACGACTTAAGAATTTTGAACCCCTGATTCACAGCATTCGTTTCCAAATGCAGAAATCAAAATTGCCTCAAACCTAGGCCCTAGCTGGCCCTTGTCCGACTGCTTACCATTATGCGCAGCCATTTTTTCTCTCTCTCTTGCTTTTTTATTACAAAGTTCCCTTTCAGTTGCACACTCTCGACGTCAAGTCGGTCACTGACGAATTGGGATATCGCTTTGATAGACTACGAGTGTAAAGTAAATGAGCCAATGCATATTAGCATGCAATTATTGCATCCAGCTGGCTCTGATTACAGTGTGAGTATAAGAAGGCAGCAGGTGCAATGCATACCAGCTTTTCGCTTCGGAGCCGAGTGACAGTATCGTTCTGCTCAATTGTGTGTCCAGTCATGAAGCTTCCTGTGGCGAGACAGCGCTTCAGCGGTAGTCAATCCAGAGTCAAGTGGGTTGTGCACACGGGTTCCTTAGAGGGGCCAGGAGGTTAAATTCTTCCTGGCCCCCCTCTATACCCTCTTGGTGTCACAGTGTCTGGTCTGTGTTTCCCTGGGTGTCCACTAGTGGTCTCACTTCCCCATAGTCACCCCACTGCAGGCACTACATTTCCCACAAAGCCTTGTCCCTGCGTCACTGTTAATTGCACACCTGTTAATTGCACTCAGCTGTCTCCACTTTCATCGTTTTCACCTGTCTATATAAACCGGTCTGTTTCTATCTGTTTTATGGAGTCCTGTTTCATGTCACCCTGTTTCTCGTGTTCCCTAATTGCTTCTCGTGTTTTCTTGTGTTTTTCATGTTTCTTGTTTTTTGGACTGCTTTTAATTGTTTTTGACCTCCTGCCTGTTTTGGATTTGATTCTGGATTTCCCTTTAAACACTGCTATTGGATCTCTTGTTTCCCGTGTGCATTCGTGACACTTGGGACCTGTCTCTAGTGCTTAAATCACTACATCAGGGCCCATTTGAGCTTTGCATTCAGTTGAGCTAAAGTTTCTTTCATTGAAAACTCTGCTCCTGCTTGCATTGGCCTCCATCAAGAGGGTAGGGGACCTGCATGCATTTTTGGTCGATGATTCGTGCTTAGAGTTTAAGCCAGCTGATTCCCAGGTAATCCTGAGGCCCCGACCCGGCTACGTGCCCAAGGTTCCCACTACACCCTTCAAAAACCAAGTGGTGAAGCTGCAAGCGTTGCCCCTGGCCTTGCTCTGTTATGGAGGCCGGCAGAAGGGGAATGCCGTCTCTAAGCAGAGGATGGCCCACTGGATTGTGGATGCCATAACCCTGGCTTATCAGGCACAGGGTGTGCCCTGCCCTTTCAGGTTGCAAGCTCACTCAGCTAGAAGTGTTGCATCCTCCTCCTTCTGCCTTCACAATAGGGTTACAATCACCTCCAATAGCCACATTTCCACTGTCGGGCCAGTGCGAGCCAGGGCTTAAAGCGGGCCGGGCGGGGCTCATAGCCTCGGGACAGTAGCACGAGGCCAGAATAGCGCAGGGTTTCTACAGTGGAGCCTGAAGCTCTGCTGCACGTCACTAAAACACGCCCTTTACACGGCTCTCAGAACAACGTCACGCAACCTCATAATTTCACCAACAAAGAGAAGTTATCAGAAAACTAAGAAATAAGTCACCAGAACATGCGCGATCACAAAACGAACATGATAAAAGCGGCCGTTTGTTTGTATGCTTTTTATATATTCAAATTCAAAAGCATCAATGTTTTAACTATAGAATGTGATACATTGATCATATTGATTTATTTTATCAGGACTCAAAATTAATAACACATAAATACACTTATTTCTATTTTATTTATTTCTAACGCTTATGAAAATAGCCTGCTTATTCAGTCGTGTCTGTTTCTGTTTATTTGTAGCCACAGTATGTCACATTTAGAATGAATGATAATATCTCTATTTTTATAAAAGCCCCCGAACAAAAAACAGTATTATATTTTTTTATGATAGGCAACGTGGAGCTAAACTCCTGAGACGAGGCTTGTGACAGATCATATAAGTTACTAAATAAATACACGATTGTGATAGAGAATAAGAAGCTGACGTCTGATTTCTTCAAGCGGTCATACCATGTTTAATCCACATTGGATCAAGTTATTTCAAACACTCGCTGCTGACTGAAAGTGAGTTTTGAGCTTGACTTATTTAAAAAAGTGTTTAATGCTGGTGTTATAGCTGTTATCTTTCTGAAATGATCCGCAACGCAGACTCTCTATTTTTATAAAAGCTCCCGAACAAAAATCATTATTATATTTTGATGATATGCAACGTGGAGCTAAACTCACGAAACGAGATGACAGATAAAATGTTACTTAATAAATACACAATTGTGATAGAGAATAAGAAGCTGACGTCTGATTTATCCAAGCGGTCATATTTACCATGTTTACTATTGTAACGTTAATGTTTAGCGTGCATTGTCTTTTACATCGCTTATAAATATTTCTGCCTTGTTTAGTGATTATAATCCACATCGGATCAAGTTATTTCAAACACTTGCTGCTAACTAAGAGTGAGTTTTGAGCTCAGCTTATTTTAAAAAGTCTTTAATACCGGTGTTAAAGCTGTTATCTTTCTGAAATGATCCGCGCTGACGCCCGTCAGACGCGGAGAAACTCTGCCTTTGTTCATAACCCCTCCTCTAGCCCCAGCTGGCCCACTTTGGCCCAAGGTTTTCGTCGGCCAAAATACCCTGGCCGTTGGCCCCGAGGAAGCCCCGGCGAGGCACCATCAAGCCCCGGAAGTGACAGTGGAAACGCAACTGGCACTGGCACGCACTAGCACGCCCGGTTTAAGCTCGATAGTGGAAACACAGCTAATTTCTCCTTATACACCTAAATTAATGTTGTATGTGTATTTGCTTCCGAAAACTCCATCGGGAAGGATGGGGCTTCCGCAGCGTCCCTGTTCCCAGTGGAATGGGTACATGTTCCCAGAATTATCCAATCTCACTAAGTGTGGTTGTGCTTTGACAATGGTGATTGGAACTACTTGTTCCAAGCCCTGGCCTATGGAATGGAGACGTCACATCCCGTCGCCACAGTTGCTGTACCACCGCTGAGCCGCCGGGTCTCCGGCTCGTCTCCTCAGTGAAAAGCTGGTATGCATTGCACCTGCTGCCTTATTGTACTCACGCTGTGATCAGCGACAGCTGAATGCAATAATTGCATGCCAATGTGCATTGGCTCGTTTAGTTTACACTCAAAGTAGATTGGTCTATCAAAGCGGTAACCCAATTCCTCGGTCACTGACGTGACATCATTGTTCCCTCCTTCAGGTAACGAGGGTTACCATACGTAAACCGAGACCTTTCTGTTTCAGCCATTAAAATAGTTCATAGTTTTTTTTTTAATTGCAAAGTTATATTTTTTATTATTTCATTATGAAATAATTTAGAAAAAGGTTTTAGTTTGAATCTATAGTTAACAATAGTAACGATAATCAACTTAAAGTACATTTAGTGATCTATAAAAAGTACAGAATCCGAAATGTACAGTATCTATATATGTATGTTTTATTTAGATTTATCAACTTTTCTCCTGCAGTGATTTTTTTTTTTCACTGCTGTACGTGTGCGCCCATATTTTACATCCACAGAACTGTGTATGCTGTTTTCCGAGCTTGAATCTGAGTTGTAAATGAATATTTGAAACAGGTGTTGTATACAACAAAATACTTTCTTAAAAGCACAGCGGGATGACAATATGAGCATACTGAGAACAACTCTCACATACAAGAGCTCACGCGTATGTGTGTGTGAACCTGTGGGACCCTGAATGTACTCATTTTCTTCTAATGCTATTGTAGAAAGATGTGTGCATGTGTGGAGGTGACAGTAGCACCAAATACAGTAATCTGAGGGTTTAGTTTGACAGCTGGGAGTTGGGTTACCTTTGCTAGATGTAATGAGGTAAAATGCATAAGGAAGTGTGCATGCACGCACAAGTGCTAATGTCACAGCTGGAGTGTGAGCAGCTGATTGGGCGAGATTCCCTCCCGCTGAGCCAATGAGGGGGTGATTTTTTTTACTCTATTCCCTCCAGACGAGCTCTCAGCAGCCTCCGGGCACACCGCTGTGACACATTTACACAGGCAAACACACACATCTGTGTCTTGCTCGGCTGATTGACATGCTGTAGTGTTAATGCATCAGAAGTATATGTGAACAGCTTGTAATGCGAAGGCTACTATCCTGTTGAGCGGCAGGGCTAATGACTTTTCAATTGTTTCTGCATTTGGAGAAATATGTAAAGTGAATCTCCTTTGTAAAAACTAATGAGCTGCCTAACTAGGCAGCATTTAAGGCATCATTGACTTGGCTGTTCCACACTTTAGGCAGCATATTCGGACCAATTTTGAGGGAGCAATGCATCTATAAAACAATCCCAGAATGCACTGCAGTTAACTCAGTGGAAAGAATAGTCAGGAGAAAGTATAGTGTCTCTTCTGCTCACCTGCATTTATTTGAAGAAAAAAAACCACCATAAAATTAATAATATTGTGAAACATTATTACAATTTAAAATAGCTTATTTTTATTTGAATATTTATTCAAATGTAATTTATTCCTGTGATAAAGCTGAATTTTCTGCATCATTACTCCAGTTTTCAGTGTCACATGATCCTTCAGAAATCATTCGAATATGATGATTTGCTGCTAAGGAAACAGTTCTGATTATTATCAATACAGAAAAAAGTTCTGCTACTTTGGATTTTTGTGGAATTAAAAGTAAATAAAAGTATTTCTTTTAACTATTTTGAATGGTTATAGTGTACGTGTATAAACACACACACACACACACACACATATACAGGTACATGACATATAAACATATGCATGTATATGTTTCATTCAGTATTTCATTCTGATAATTAGTAATAGCATTGTTAAAAAAAAATTATCCACTTAAAACTTACTATTTTGTCCAATATGTATGTGCTTATTAGAGTTATTTTGTGACTAATTTGATTAAAAACTTACTCTGGATGAAAGCAAATAATTTTTTATTTTCTCACATTTTTATTGTATTTATTTATTGTAGTATATCTCATAGTTTCTGTAAAATTCTGTTTAAGAATCTGTTTAAAAAATTTGTAAGAAAATGACAGTCAGCAAAAGTTGATTGGTCGAGTCTTAGTGAAGAGTCAGTTATGTATTGAACTGTCTGTTGTTCAGATTCCTTTGATTTTGGCGTCCTTGAGATGCTCTTCAAGCTAAACCACCAGCCACTTCCTGTTTCTCCTTCAATGTTTTCTGGAGATATTAGCACGCCACTTTTGTGATTAAAGACGGTGTCTAAAAATATCCTCACAAGTCTTTTGCCTGCATGCAATTTCCTTTTAATGTCTCCACAATGTTCTTTTTTGTAAAATGTGTGCTATCGTTTCACAAAATTACTCAAGCTCTGAGTCAGTGTTGCCCTGAGGAGTTAGCTTTGAAGCTAATTAAATCGTTTGATAATTTCAGACTCATAAGCGGATATTGCAGGAGGACGTCCTGATTTAACAGGCCATCAGGTGCAGCCATATGGATTTCACTAATGTCTTCTCATCTCTCGGTCTCTGTGCAGGTGGAATGGCTGAAGAACGAAGAGATTATTGATCCTGCAGACGATCGGAATTTCTACATCACCATCGATCATAACCTGATCATCAAGCAGGCGCGGCTTTCTGACACCGCTAACTACACCTGCGTCGCTAAGAACATTGTTGCTAAGAGACGAAGCACCACGGCTACAGTGATCGTCTATGGTGAGTTTGGCATTACTTGTGCTGTTTAATCTAATAATTAATTAATATAAAATGTACTATGAATGATAAAATATTACCTGAAACTAAAAACAATGAAATCACAAACCATATCTAAAAAAATTCCAGAAAGTATAGACTCACGAAGACTATGAAAGTGAAAAAGACAATAAAAAAAGCAAATGTGAGATCAAAACAATTAGGAGATTAAAAATACCTTTTGTTTTGTTAGTTTTTTTCTCATTTGCTTTTTTCAGCTTCATAGTGTGCAGGCCTTTGTTGCCGCTTTTTCACCAATTTACATTCAAATTAAAGTTAATATTAAAATAAATAAACATATAATATTAATTATATTATATAATATAATGATTATATAATATAATACAATAATAATAATTTTCTAGTAATATAATTCCAATAAATATATGCAATAATAAATCAATATTTTATTTTAACATTTGTCAAATTAAAATATATATATTAACACAAATAAATATATATATATATATATATATATATATATATATATATATATATATATATATATACATAACATTTTTATGTTGTTATTTTTGTGACATTTGCATTTTAATATTATGATTAATGTGGTTTTGAACGTTTGTTTGACTTTTGAGTTTTCTGACAGTTTTGATTTGTGCTTATTCAGTGATAAATTCAATGATATATTCAAGCCAATAGTTAATCAGTTTTTTAAATTAGTTGTTTTAGTTGGTTAAACTTCTTCTGTACATTTTTGAACTGGTAAAAATATTTTTTGGTTTAAAGCAGGAGTGCCCAAACCTGCTCCTGGCGATCGACTGTCCTGCAAACTTTAGCTCCAATCCTAATCAAACACACCTGTAGCAACTAATTAAGGTCTTCAGGCTCACTTAAAAATGAAAAGCAGGTGTGTTTGATTAGGGTTGGAGCCAAACTTTGCAGGACAGTCGATCGCCAGGAGCAGGGTTGGGCAACCCCTGGTTTAAAGTCACAATGAAACTGAAGTATCGACGGATCTTTTCTTCTTTTGTGATGTACATCCGAGTGTATAGCGGATTATCAAAAGAGAAGAAAAAAGGTGGGCGGGGCCTTTGTTCTATGTATTGATTGGATGTTGAGATGTGGGCGTGGCATTCAAAAGTCTATGCCATGAACGTGAACTAGCAGGGGCGGAGCTTAAAGCAGACTGAATGATTGGAGGATTCCTGCATCCGTCATAGAGAGAATCTGTCGATTTCACTGAAAGGTCTAGTTATGACATTTTTGTAACTTATTGTTCACAATAAGATCCATAATATGCATTTGGAAAGTAGATACAGTGAGATTTCTTTTCATGCCCATTTAAAAAGAAACAATAAGCAATGGTGTAACTAGCGGCTTGTAAGCTGCAGTTTCTGGGAAGGTTTTTCCCAGGGTCAAGTGGGAGAAGAGCTTTCATAAAATTCATTAAAAAGTTTCTAGCTTGTAATTATAAGTTTGACGAAGACATGAATGAACCTTTTTTTATTAGCTGGAATCTCATAATTACTGTAATTTCGACAGGGTGTGAATGCATCATTACAGCACTTGCGACTTCTTTTTCTTCTTCTTTTCAACACCTTTAAGCAATTAATTTAACAAAAACAGTTTGTGCAAAAAACTTTTCAAAAGTTGTTTTGTATATCATTTTAGTCTTAGGTGTGCTTTGTGTGTTTTGTTTTTCATATTTTAAGCTTAACTGGAACTTTAAATAGAAATGCAGCGTGACATTTGGAAAATTTTCATTTGACTTAATTTGTTACAGTGCTTGCCTTATTTGCACACTGAAATATGATAATTTGATTGATTGTTGTTTACCTCTGTTTTACATTATCTATGTTGTTTATTGGTTATATATATATTTTTTCTCTCGGTTTCTTTCACTAAGAGTCATTTTACATAAAAATAGGGTAAAAATTGGTTCAGAAGAATTCAGAATATTAATAATCATAATAGCATGTACTAAAATAATGCTTTGTCAAACTTAAAATGAACATCATAAAATTCTGCTTTTATTACATAAAACTGTGACACACAGCAATCAACATAATTCTGACACTTTCTACAGCTTGTCAGGAAGTGAATAATCTCTTTCAATTTTCACAGACTTTGCATGATTTTTACTGTGGAGTATATTATTATAGCACATGTAAAATTACAGCTTGAACTCCTGAGGTGGACCAATACCATTTTCTGAAGGTAAAGCACCTCCTTTCACTAACCCTTAGTTTAGAAAAGAACCAAAGCTGACTTTTTCAAAGAGTTGAGCCGTAATTTGTACCCAATTTGTGGAAAGTGCTTTCACCACTTTTCTTTGGAAGCATTTGCCTCAGTCCTCTCCATCGTACTTAATATCCCTCATAATACCAGGTCCAGCTGTGATAAATTGCAGTATGGTCTGTTCAGCTGTGTTTTAGCTGTGACTCATAGGCTGTCTCATGCACACAACTTTGCAAAAAGCCCTGCAGATTTTCACCCGTCCTTCACACTTCCCAGCCTCCTCAATGATTTAAATGTCTATTAAAATATTTTAAGTCTTCTGCAAAATTCCATTAAAAAATAAATACATAAAAATCTAGGTCTGCTCACAGTATCTTACTGTACACAATCCCTTGACACAGTTTTTTTGCATTGATATATTTCCTACTGAAACTGTAAGTTAAAGTAAGCATAATTAGCAAAAAAGCTATATTAATATTGTATAATATATCAGATATTATATAACTATTTATTTATTATTTGTGAATAATAGTTACACTTGCTGTGATGTATGTTAATCAAAGATCATAAGAAAAAAAGAGGAAATCAAAAACTCTTATATCTTTAAGGATTCATCTATATTTAATTTAGAATTTAGAGTTTGATAACTTTATTTAATTTCGGTATATTTCCTACTTGCTCAAGGGCACAAGTAACTAAACATGATATTTATTATAATTGGTTTATGTGAAGATTGTTTTAATTTCACTTAATTATATTGAAAGAACAAACTGTCTTTGTTGTTTCTACATTAATTTGAAGATTGAATGTGAAATTATTGCAATGTAAAAGTATTCTTAATGTTAGGTGGCATTAATCTCAAAAACATTTTTTAAATCATTTTCAAAGTTTTAAATTGCTTGTTTTATTTTTGTGATAATTTTTCTTGATAATTTATTAAAATTATATATACATATATATATATACATATATATATAGAAATATCTGCTAAAAAAGTAGTGCTGTCAAATGATTCATCACATCCAAATTAAAAGTATTTGTTAAAATAATGTGTATGTTTTGTGTATATTTATTATCTATATATAAACACACACACTTACAGCATATATTTACAAAATATTTACCTGTATTTCCATGTATATATTTATATTCATGTAATTTATATTATATGTAAATATATTTAATATATAAACTTAACTTATTTTTATAAAAAATAGACATGGATGTGTATTTATATGTACATAATAAATGTACACAGTACAGACACATACATTATGTAAACAAAACCTTTGTTTTATGCGATTAATCGCAATTAATCATTTGACAACACTAAAAAGTAATGTCAACTTTTAAGGGTACACTATGATATATATATTAAATTGTTTATTTTTATCAGTTACACCCTGAAAAATTAGCAAGATCTCAGGATGTTGTTTGTGCTGAAGTTTGCCTTAATGACACTTTTACAGTTTTCATCTCACCTCGCTAATTAATGCACACATGCTGTCTGTCAATCTCATCAAGGAGTTTCACAGAGTATCTCAAATACAGCACGCACACAGACACACGTGTGAAGAGTGTTCACCACCTCCCACTGAAGATCAGTCTGACAGGAGCTCTGTGTGTGTGTGTGTGTGTGTTTAGTGTCTGTCACACGTGTCAGTGCTCTCACACACATATCAATTACTCCTGCATCTGTAAAACACTCAGTCAGAGCCCAGAGTCGAGCACATCTCTCGCACCACTGAACCATTAATAGCTTGTCATCCTTTTGAATGAAAGAAAATGGTCTGTTTTTGCATCTGAAAAGCAAAGCCACTCTATTTCTTGACCTAGATTCTCAAAGATTCTGTTGTACTCTAAAGTTTTGCAGTTGTGAAGTTGATCTTGAGTCAGTGGATCAAATATTCCTGTATTTTGGTGTGTGGTCATCTATCTATCTATCTATCTATCTATCTATCTATCTATCTATCTATCTATCTATCTATCTATCTATCTATCGTTCTATCTATCTATCTATCTATCTATCTATCTATCTATCTATCTATCTATCTATCTATCTATCTATCTATCATCTATCTATCTATCTATCTATCGTTCTATCTATCGTTCTATCTATCGTTCTATCTATCTATCGTTCTATCTATCTATCGTTCTATCTATCGTTCTATCTATCTATCTATCTATCTATCTATCTATCTATCTATCTATCTATCTATCTATCTATCTATCTATCGTTCTATCTATCTATCTATCTATCTATCTATCTATCATTCTATCTATCTATCTATCTATCTATCTATCTATCTATCTATCTATCTATCTATCTATCGTTCTATCGTTCTATCTATCTATCGTTCTATCTATCTATCTATCTATCTATCTATCTATCTATCTATCTATCTATCTATCTATCTATCTATCTATCGTTCTATCTATCTATCGTTCTATCTATCTATCTATCTATCTATCTATCTATCTATCGTTCTATCTATCTATCGTTCTATCTATCTATCGTTCTATCTATCTATCGTTCTATCTATCTATCATTCTATCTATCTATCTATCGTTCTATCTATCGTTCTATCTATCTATCTATCTATCTATCTATCTATCTATCTATCTATCTATCGTTCTATCTATCTATCTATCTATCTATCTATCTATCTATCTATCTATCTATCTATCTATCTATCGTTCTATCTATCGTTCTATCTATCGTTCTATCTATCGTTCTATCTATCGTTCTATCTATCTATCTATCTATCGTTCTATCTATCTATCTATCTATCTATCTATCTATCTATCTATCTATCTATCTATCTATCTATCTATCTATCTATCTATCGTTCTATCTATCGTTCTATCTATCGTTCTATCTATCTATCTATCTATCGTTCTATCTATCGTTCTATCTATCTATCTATCTATCTATCTATCTATCTATCTATCTATCTATCTATCTATCGTTCTATCTATCGTTCTATCTATCGTTCTATCTATCTATCTATCTATCTATCTATCTATCTATCTATCTATCTATCTATCTATCGTTCTATCTATCGTTCTATCTATCGTTCTATCTATCGTTCTATCTATCTATCGTTCTATCTATCTATCGTTCTATCTATCTATCGTTCTATCTATCTATCGTTCTATCTCTATCTATCTATCTATCGTTCTATCTATCTATCTATCTATCTATCGTTCTATCTATCGTTCTATCTATCTATCTATCTATCTATCTATCTATCTATCTATCTATCTATCTATCTATCTATCTATCTATCTATCGTTCTATCTATCGTTCTATCTATCGTTCTATCTATCTATCTATCTATCGTTCTATCTATCGTGCTATCTATCTATCTATCTATCTATCTATCTATCTATCTATCTATCTATCTATCTATCTATCTATCTATCTATCTATCTATCTATCTATCGTTCTATCTATCTATCGTTCTATCTATCTATCTATCTATCTATCGTTCTATCTATCTATCTATCATTCTATCTATTGTTCTATCTGGCCTATTAACCATAAAGTTTTTTTTGTTTGTTATTAAAAAACAATAATAATAATTTTTAGGCCATCATTCAAAGACTCTGTCAGCAACCTTTGCGTTTCTAGATAACATTTAAGTTGAATTTCTTGGAATATGATTTTTTTTTTAATTCTTCTTACATTTAATTTGTTCTGTTTTTTATTTATTGTTATTTTATGATTATTATTATTATTATTTTATTATTTTGGTCTGCAAATTATTATTTATTCTGTGTGCTGTTTTCTGTCTCCATTCAAATTTGGGTATTGATTTGGCATTTAACAGGTATTCTCAATGGGATACACTGGGATGAAATAAAATTGACTTGCTTTTTCCTTTACAAATCAGTCTAAGGGTACGCAGATCCCTAGTTAGGGTGCATTAATCAGCGGAAGAGCTGTGGCTGTTGTGGAGAAAAGCTTTTTCTCACCCCTCGTGGGCTTTTGTCTGCTTTGGTGTCCTGCCCTGTTTTCATTTGTAATCTTCACTGATTAAAGGTCTCTGAAAGCTGAACTGTGTGTGTGTGTGTGTGTGGGCTTAGATGGCATCTGATGCTTAAGATTTTTCTCCAGTGCTTGTTCCTGTCATCCTCTCCTCCTCATCACAGTGGATTTAGTGACTCAGTGTTTTGGGGTTTGGTCTTTCCTGAGCGATGTCACGCTTGAGATCAGCTTGCTAATGCTGGGCGTTTAGTTAGCTATGGCGCAAAACACAAGTGTGTCAGTGTGTGGTTTGTGTGTGTGTGTGAGTTTACTGCGGGTTTTGAGTGGTGTGGTATTTAGTGGTGTTTGTTAAAACATTGTTGCTCCTACTTAGTGCTTAAGAGATAGTTGAGCCAAAAATGAAGATTCTGTCATAATTTACTCATTTACATTTATGCATTTTGCATTTGCTAACCCTCTCATGTCATTCCAAATCTGAAAAGTCTTTATTTCTTCTCTGAAACACAAAATAAGATATTTGTATATGTATGTGTGTGTGTGTGTGTGTGTGTGTATATATATATATATATATATGTGTGTGTGTATACATACATATACATATACATATATATACATATGCATATATATATATATATATATATATATATATATATATATATATATACACATACATATGTATATGTGTATATATATATATATATATATATGTATATGTGTATATATATATATATATATATATATATATGTATACAAATACAACTATTTCTAATTTCTGTTTGTTTTTCATCTTTATTTAAGTTAATGAAAACTCATCTGAATGTTTTTTTATCTAACAATAACAACACTATCAAAACAACCATCAAAATTTGCCATAACCAGTACTTTGCAATGCCATAGCAACCACTCAAAGCACCTTAGCAACCATTTAGAACACCATAGCATCATGCTGAGTTTTGCAAATAGCTTCAGAAAATGTAAAAATCTAGTTTGTGGTTGAAACCTTTTTAAAAGTGAGAGACAGAAAGAGAGAGATAGAGCGCTGGAATGAGTCCCGTTCTTTTAGACATATGGCCTCAGAACTCTGAAATGAGAAAGATGGGAACGAAAGGAGGAATCTACTTACAGCTAATCCACTCCCTCACATGAAACCAAAGACACACACACACACACACAGAGAGATGTTGAAAGTGTTTGGTAAGTTAATAGCAGCAGAGGGAGTGACACAGTTTAAGAGTTTAAGAGCTTCTGTGTCTTTCTCCGGAAAACTCAGATGGGAAGAGCATCACCTCTCCTCAACACAAGAGTCAAACACTCCAGTGTGTGTGTGTGTGTGTGTGTGTGTGTGTGTGAGTAAGTGAGTGAAGGTAAAAGAATCCGTCAGCTGGAATATAGACTCTCACATACCAAACACAGCTGCTCACAGAACAGGTCACTTCTGTCCATTTTCTGCCTCTCTCAATATTTGGTTTGCCTCACTTTTACTTGAATGAGAGCAAAACAGGAGATGATCATGTTGTCCTGAATAATGTTACAAAGAGCCTCACATGATCATTGATACTCATTTACTTACATTAGATTAGTCACCTAGAAATAGTGCCCAATCTGAAATATTTTTTTTTTTTATCTGAAATATTTTTTGTCAGAACTTTAAAATGCTTAAAAATAAAATATTTTCAGAATGTATTTTCATGTCAGATTAACATTTTTTTCTGGCCATGAGCCATAATTACATTAATTTACTTCCTCAAGAAAATATAATAATATACTATATTTATTTATAATGTAATTAATGTAATATAATATAAATGTATTAAATACAAAAACATCAAATAATAATTTATTTGATAAACATTATAATTTAATTAATTTTTTATATTATATAAAATAATATAAAATATTTTTATTTTATATAAGTTTTATATTTTTATATTATATTATAAGATTACAGTAAGATTTTTTTTATTAAATTAATAATTTTATTCAACAACAATATATCAAATAGATCAAAAGTGACAATCAAGATATGGTTACAATGGTTACAAAAAAATTATTTCTAATAAAAGCAGCTCTTTTGAACTTTCTATTCATCAAATAGTCTTGGAAAGTTGTCTTGTTTAAAAAAAACATTTTGAAACATTAAAATAGAAAACTGTGATATTAAATTGGAATAATTACTGTTTTACTCTATTTTTTTTAATAAATAAATGCAGCCTTGGTGAGCATAAAAACCATAAAAAAAAATCTTACTAACCCCAAACTTTAGAAAGTTATTGTTGCATAAATATAGCCGTATTTATAGTTTGTCATGTATTACCTCATAAATATTGTATTTTCAGTGCTGAGTGTATGTTTAATGTATGCACTTTTTCCAAAGGAAACACTTTCTTCATCGCTCTGCAAAGTGTGAGAAATGAAAAACCTTTCCTTGACTAGTAGTAGGAGTACAGAAAGTTTTTAATACATTTATGATATCTATTCATTTAGCAGACGCTTTTCAAGGTGACCAAGAAAAGATGCAAAATTCAATGAAAATGTATGCTATAAATCATCTGAAGTCAACAATATTAACATTGCCGCAATACCACAAAAAAAAGTGCAAAGCAGTACAAAAAAAATTCATTTTGAACCACAGAAAGTGGCTTTCAGATGAAAGAATTTGTGTTCCAGACATTAATAGACAGATAAACCCCAGCTTTATTTGCAAAAATTAAATTAAACTCTTTGAAATCAGCAGTAAAAGGAATATCAGCTTTATACGAGTACTGGATCATGTACAGCAGGTTGTTCATTATCACAAAATAATGGGTTTATTTTGAAGTGTAATATTACAGCGCATAAGACGGCTGCTTACCAAATAAAAAAGTAAACAGATGTGAAATATTGATTTGGGCTGAATCATTACGTGAGAAAAAGCGAGTGTGTGAGAGACGTGATTGTGTGTGTTTCTGCAGTGAGCGGCGGCTGGTCCACGTGGACGGAGTGGTCCACCTGTAACAGTCGATGTGGGCGGGGCCTTCAGAAACGGACCCGCAGCTGCACCAATCCCGCGCCTCTGAACGGAGGCTCGCCGTGTGACGGACAGGCCATCCAAAAAATCGCCTGCACCTCAGTTTGCACAGGTATCAATCTACAGAATGAAAGTGAGGTTAAATGACAAAAAGGTAGTAGTGAAATTATGAACATGCTTATTAAATTAGACGTTAGTATAGCACATGTATCTTTGTCTTTAAAAGACTTACTTTTGTTTTTAAATTATGTCATAGTAATTTAACAGTATTTAATACATTAAAGTATTTTATTCATATTTAAAACTAATTTATTTAATAAATGTAATATTTAATAGTAATGCCATTTTACAGTGTTTATATTAAGAATCGTACATACTGTATATATATAAAATTGTTGCATAAATATAGTTGTATTCATTGTTTGTCATTTTGTACCACATAAATATTGTATTTATTTTGTGTGTAATGCGGTTGTGAGAAATGTATATTTTGAATATTAAGCTTTTTATAACATTTATTTAAAAATAATAATAATTATCTGCTATAAATCATGTGGAGTATGACTTTACAAAGATCATCATTATATATTTTTATTACATTTATAAATTATTTTAAGTGTTTTTGTTTGTCTATTTCCAGTTCTGTTTAATTTCTGTTCAAGTTTTAGTAATTTTTTTGTCACTTTTATTAGTTTTGTTTTCATTTTTCATCTTCAATAATTTCATCTTTTCATTGCATTTTATTTTATTTCAGCTTTATTGCAATTAACAAAGCCAATGATATTACTTTATTTGCAGTTGTAGTCACAAATGGGGGTTTTCATAAAGATCTGAGTTTGTAATCATGATACTACTCTGGAAATAATTACGATATTTCCGACATGATGTAAACGCACAGTGAGGTCAGTTCTTAAGCCTGAAAGAAACACGATGAAGAATTTAGTTCAGATTTATTCCTCCGTTAATATTTTTTTTAATTTGGCAGTCGCTTTTATCCAAAGCTTTTATTCAAAGTGACTTCCAAATGAAGAATTCCTTCCATAAACAGAAGGATGGAAAATTCACTGTGAGACTATTGAATTACAAGTGAGGAATTCCTTTCATAAAAACTTGATTCTTTTCCAGTCGAGTTTGAGTTCTTCGACTCTTGATAGCATCAGACAAATGCATCTTTTTCCAGGCCCATCAGTTCCGCTTTCAAGCCAGACACTTCCCCTATACTTTGGCCCCTAGGGGCCCCTAAGGGCCAAGCACATTTCCATTCCCTCCTGCCGGTGAGAGTGAGTTGGCTGTGAAGCAGGTGTGATTAAAGCATCTGCAGGCAGCAGGAGAGATGCCACAGTCTCACACTAATGACTGACCCACATACTGCAGCCAAATCTACAGACTACACCAGAGCAGAGGATGCAACTTCTTTACTTTACTTTTCTTAAAAAAAAAATATTTAAATTGTTTGTGTACAATATGCACAAGGCAGTCAATGATGAAATATTGAATATTGATATATTCAATAAATATTGATGAAATATTACTCTGTTCACGTGCAAAGAGGTAAGCCAGTCATTATATGGCTCACTAAAACTTTTAAAACTACCCTTGACTTATGTATTAATGGACAAGCAATAAAATAAAATGCTACAATATGGCATCCTTAGTAAAAAAAAAAAAGAATCGGTCTGATTTATATCACAGAAGAAGCACTTCTTATTTTTTTCTGCTGATCTCTGTTGTTTCTGGTGTGTGTGTTTAGTTGACGGCGAGTGGACTGACTGGAGCAAGTGGTCGGCGTGTAACACTGAGTGCACACAGTGGAGGAAGAGAGAGTGTACCGCTCCTGCGCCTCAGAACGGAGGGAAGGACTGTGACGGAGTCACACTACAGTCACAGAACTGCACTGATGGACTCTGCCTGCAAAGTGAGTTCACTTAAACACACACACACACACACACACACACACACAGTCAAGTCATGCTGGATTCCTTTACAATCAACATGTCAAAATTGAGCCTATTTACTTAAGACATGTTCCTGGTCTTGTGTTTCTGGTATTATCTGTTAGTTCAGTATTTGTTATATACTATTAATATCGTTTTTGTATTTTTTTAAATTACCTTTTATTTATATAATTTTAGGTTTTATTTTTTATTCTAGTTAAGTTTTAGTTACTTTTTATTAGCTTTTTTAACAATCTATTAAGCTATTTCAGTTTAAGTTTTGGTAATTTTAGTACTTCAACATTTATTTATTGATTTTGGTTTGTCTGTTTTCATTTAGGTAACAAGGCAACATTTCCAATTGTTTAGTTATATGCTATCATAGTATTTATCAATTCTTTAAATTATCTTTAATTTTTTGCATTTTCAGTTTTTATTTTATTTTATTTTCAGGTAACTTGTAGTAAATGTATGTTTTTGTGATTTTCTTTATTCTTTATAGCTTTAATTTGTTATTTCAATTTTAGTTTTAGTAATTTTAGTACTTAGTACAGTTAGTTGACAAGGAATTAGAATTTGAATTTAAGTTGTTTTAAGTTTAAGTTTTTAATCACATACAGGTGCATCTCAATAAATTCGAATGTTGTGGAAAAGTTCTTTTATTTCAGTAATTCAACTCAAATTGTCAAACTCGTGTATTAATTAAATTCAGTAATTAAAAGATATGTTTTTAGAATTTTTTTTTTTCATCTGACGTCACCCAGGCTATTTAATTGATTTTTTTTTTATTATTATTATAGCTTAGCTTAGCTGATGTTACCCAGGCCATGTGGGCTATTGGTTATTAGCTCTGTCAACCTTGTTTTATTGGTTGGAGCCAGTAGTTTAATACTAGATAACATGGCAGCTCTGAACATTACAAAAGCTAAATTGATTGCAAAAATAGTTTCTTGTTTACTTTAAAGTTTTTAGTTGATTTGTTTATTGCTCCTGTACGTAATGAGGCACATAAACATGGCCTTTCTTTAGTTTCAATCACTGTCAGAGTGGACACACTTCAAACTGGCAGTGAGAAGCTAAGAAACTGACAGATGACATGAATGTATGTAATCAGGCGCCATCAGCATGGCAGTTTAATTTGTTTGCTGGTGTTTGGAGTGGTGAGCAGTGATAAAGAGAGAGACAGTGAATCTCCTCTGTTTGCTGTTGTGTAATGGATCTCATGTCTGTCTCTGTCTCTCCCCACAGGCACTTTTTCACTAAAGTTTCAGCTTTAAAAGTTCTTCCCCTTAAAAGTTGAGCAGGCAGAATCCATTTAACCCCACTCAGCTCAGCTCTCTCAGCTCTTCGTCGTACTCTGATACAAAACCTAGTGAACTGCTTAGACAGCAGGAAAGTTTGAGCACGTCCTAGCCAGGAGTGAACCTGATAGAAACCATCTATCCCATGTCAACTTGAGTGCTTTTAGCATGTTGTTCATCTTCTTTTCAGTCATTTTGTTTAGTAATTTGTGATTTGTTGTATTCTATATTCTCAAATAGAGTTTCGAGGTCCAATTGGTTTTAGGTTTCTGGCCAGAAAGTCCCCTTGTATTTCAAATCAGTATTTGTTTTCTTATTTGTGGTGAAAAGTGAATGATTTTGTAAAATCTTTGAAAGAAATCTCTTCTGCTAACCAAAGGCTGCATTTATTTGATCAAAAATACAATAAAAACATAATATAAATATATATTATGAATATATATAAATATATATATATTATAAATATAATATAATATAAATATATATTAAGAAATATAATGAAATATTATTACAAATTAAAGTAATAGTTTTGTGTTTTGAATGTTTGCAATTTATTCAAAGCTGAATTTTCAGCATCATTACTCAGTGTCACATGATCCTTCATATCACTTTAATATGCTGATTTGCTTAACACAAAAAAACAGTTCATATTGTTCCCAATGGTGACAAAAGTGGTGCTGTTTAATATTGTTGTGGAAACCATGATAGATTTGTTTTTCAGGAAGAACAGCAGTTATTTGAAACATAAATCTTTTGAAACTTTTTAAATGTCTTCACTGTCATTTTAGATCAATTTAGTACTTCCCTGATAAATTAAAGCATTACAAAAAAATAAAAGCATTGCTATATTTAAAATAAAACCTTATCTTTGATAGTCTGACTGAATTTAACAAAGAAAAGATTGTAGTTTGGCTTCAGTGTGACAGCTAAATGTTTACCTGATTACCATCTGACACGGGGAGCCCGTTTTTTAGATGCAGCCAGCTTCTCCTGCTTTCTCTACATTATATCTTCTGTTCAGCCGTTTGAGTCTCACATCACTAAATCACATCTCGCTCTTTGTTTTACATTCCCATTATTTTGTCTAATGCCCCCTTCCTCTCTCTAAAGGTTGAGTATATCAGCTACCCGTTCAGCCTTAAGGAACGGGAGAGAAGGGGTTTACATGTGAGTGTCTATTTTGTCTTTCATTTTCTTGCTTTAGTTTTTCAGGTCGGTGTCTGTTGTCTCGCAGTACCTTCAGCTTTATATTCTGTTCCTCGCCGTCTGCGAGAGTGAAAGCATGCTGTCTCTTTGTCAGACTCCTTTGATTTGCTGTTTTGCAGCACTTTATGTTCTGTGTGTTATTTCTCGACTCGCATCCACACATACGCATATGCTTTTGTCCCTCTCTCTCACTCTTTTCCGCACACTGAGACGCAGAGCTGAATGGAAACCTGAACGTCTCTGGAGTAAAGTCAGGCTCGGCTGAAGTCTGTGTGCTGTTTGAAAGGAGAGAGCCGTCTCTGGCCTCACTGTTCGACCTGTAGCAACTCCGTAATTCTTTTTAAAGACAACATGAAATGAAAATTGATCCCATTTACTTTCTTTAGAAATTTCCAGGGCCATATTTTTTCTCATCAGTTCAGGCTGCGCAAAATAAAAGAGAAAGATAATAAAGATATTATTTGCCAGATAAGGCAGATGTTATTTGAATCCCAGTGCGAATATATTTGAAATTATATAAAATGTATTGAGTGTGTGTGTGGGTGGGTGTGTTTGTGGGTGTGTGTGTGAATATATGTATAATATATATTGTATAGTGAAATACATGAACTGGAATGCATACATGTTACACAAATAAAATGTTTAGATCAGTGATTTTTGTAAATATAAATGTTTTTAACATATGTATATATCTATAATTTCTTTTTAATGTTTTTAAATCATTAAAATATGGCATATTACTGAAAGTATATATATATATATACATACACTATATATATATATATATATATATATATATATATATATACACTACATTTATTTAATAATGATAATGAATAATGATAAAATCTAATCTAACAATCTAATAATAATTGATGAATTTATGTCCACTGCATAATTTTTAGCTCAATATTGTGCGTCACGCTGTGGAAGTGAAATATGTTGTGAATGGCGTTTCATGTCATGTTTAATGTGAAGCGGCAGGCGTTGGAAAGACAGTAATCTGTGTGTTCGTCTGCTGTAAACCTCTGTTCTTCATATAATACACTGAGGAAGACATGCACTTGCCCTTTAAGAGCATCTGTACATTTGACTTCATATGTGAGCTTTGGCATATTCTACAGATTATTCAAACTGGATTATAAGCAAAATGTTTGTTATGAACATGAATCCCTGAGAGATGAACCGAGGCGGATATCAAACAACATGACTCAGGCTTTCATTACAGGCCACCGCCGTGCTCTGTTCTTCATGAAAACAACTCATCAGGCAACCTGCTTCTTGTCTGTGATTTTACTATATTTTACCGTCCTTTTATCTGCTTTGTTTTTATGTTGACTTTCTGCTCTTCATGATGTGCTCCCTTTTGGGAAAATGAAAGGGACTTCTTTCCAGTTTTGAAGATAAACAGAGTCGAGTCGGTGCTGCTGGCCCAATGGCTGCAGGTTCATTTTTTAAAGTAAAGAGTAAAAGTCACAATAATAACCCATCTGTGCTGTCACGGGTGAGATCACATAAAGGTCAAGGCACTGATTTAGTAATAATAGGAAAAAGCAAAGCAAATATAATTATTTTGTAATTAAGCTAGCGACATAGCGACATGTTAGTAACTTGTTTACCATGCTACTGACATGCTAGTCACTTGTTAGTCATACTAGCAAAATGCTAGTCACTTGCTAATAATGCTAGGAAAATGCCAATTATGTTAAAAACATGCTAGCTGCATGCTAGTAACATATTTATCATGCTAATAATATGCTAGTCACTTGTTTATCCTGTTAACAACATGCTAGTCACTTGCTAATCATGTTAACAACATGCTAGAAACTTGTTAACGACATGCTACTGACTTGCTAATCATGCTAGCAATATGCTAGTCAACTGCTAATCATGCTAGCAACATGGTAATCACTTGCTAATCATGCTAGCAAACCTGTTAATTATTTGTTAATCCTTTTAACAACATGATTTGCTAATCATATTAACAAAATGTTAGCGAGATGTTGGTCATTTGCTAATCATGTTAGCAACATGCTATTGACTTGTTAACGACATGCTAGTAAATTTGTTAATCATACTAACGAAATACTAGTCACTTGCTAGCCATGCTAGTCACTTGCTAATCCTGCTAACAACATGCCAGTCACTAGCAACATGCTAACAACATGCTAGTAACTTGCTAATCATGCTAGTGACTTGTAATCTTGCTAGTAACATGCTAATTACTTGCTTATAATGCAAGCAACGGGCTAGCGATATGCTAATCATGCTGGAAACATTCTAGTAACTTACTAATTACGTTGGTGACATACTAGTCACTTGCTAATCATGTTAGCAAAATGCTAGTTTACTATTTCTTATCTTTTTATTTATATATCTATTTTTCTGATAGATTGTATTGCCTTCAAAACTTTAAAACTACTTCAAATTAGTTACAACTGAAAACCCCTCAAACGTAAGCTTTTAAAACTACTTCAAACTTTCTGACTAGGCTTTTTCAAGCCAACTTAAAGTTTGCCTACAAACTTTATTATCTAGTTTTATTTTTTATCTTACAGCCAAGTAAGTTACAGCAAATAGCGTTAATGTCCTCGCTCTTGAATATCACTGGGATATCTGAAACAATATACCAAATCAATTCATTCAGGCTGTTGGCTTCAATGAACCAGTTAAAAAAATATTTTTTAATTTAAGTTATTTCCCAGTATTGCTTCCAGAAGTCCTTGCAATGGATTTTATAACTTTTTATAACATAATTTTTTGATTTTTAATTAATTCACATAATTGAAATTGTGACAATTTACAATTATATTATGAACATAATATATGTTATATTTAGTGCAAATTTATATGATGTAACTACGTTTTTCAATTTTGTTATGTAAATCTGTTTTTTATTAATTTAATTTAGAACCAAATTTGAATGTGACTGGATAGTTTCAATGTAGTTCATATATGTGTTATTTTAGTATTATTGTGATTCTGTTGTAGTTTTTATTAATAATAATATTTTTTATAGTTTTTTTTATATTATCAATTTGAATTGTAATGTTTTAGTTATTTTGTTGTCCTTCGTTTTATTTCAAGTGACAAAAAAGTTTAAGTTTAGCAAGCAGCAGTTTTGATATAGCAACTGGAAACTTGAGGCCTGAAACATATGCAAGAACACTTTTAGCTACAAAATCTTCATGCATTGTCGTGTAACCGTAACGAAAACACATTAAATATGTACACAGTGCACACAATGCATTGGCTAAGCTTTCGTTTTTGCATATTTGTGAGTGTGTTTCAGGCTTAGCGCTTTATTTTAGGCCTGTACTTCTGTTAAACTGTCAGTGATGCTTCAGTGCTGTTAACTGTGTGTGTGTGTGTGTGTGTGTGTGTGTGTGTGTGTGTGTGTGTGTGTGTGTGTGTGTGTGTGTGTGTGTGTGTGTGTGTGTGTGTGTGTTTGAGGGCACAATGTTATCCTGAAGCTGTATTATTTATTAAACATTTTCTGCAGTCTGCAGCCACGATCTGGCTCTCCCTCCCTCTTTCACTCACGCTCATGTTCAAAGAAAACGTTTAATCTTCCAGATACATTTTAATGGCTGCATTTAGTAGCTTGCCACTTTTATCATCAAAGCTTGTGTTATAGCTTGTATGAGTGTTTCTCGGGTGAAATGAGTTAAATGACTCAAGGCATACGATGGTGAGAGTTAAAGAGGGACAGAACAAAGAGGAGATCACGTGGATAAAATACGGTCTGCATCATGTCAGAGCCGATGGGAAATGTGGTGCTACAAATCACATTGATTTAGAAATGAGTCTGAAGCCTTTTCTGTCCGAGTCATCTGAACATATTGCTCATGAAGTCTTGAAAATTCTAACAATATTATTTTACTCTCTTAAAATTAAGGCTCTATTCCAAAACCTGCTGAGCTGCCTACATAGACAGCAGTTTGAGGCATCATCATGCTTCTGACACAAAAGCTGATACTAAAAACTTTTTTTCTTTGTATTTTGTCAAATTGCAAAGTAGTATTGCATGTTTCTTTGATGAAGCAAGCAATCCCAGAATGCATTGTGACTCCATGACATAAAATATGAAAAAATGTTGATTATAATTCATTTCTTTAACACATTTCTTCTTGGAGAACTCTAATTAGTCTATATAATTAATTTACTGATTTTCTTTTGTCATGTTGTTATGTATTTTTTAAAGTTTTCAAGTTAAACTGAAAAAAAAGTTTATATAGTTGAAATAAAATAAGTTTCAGTTTTTTATATTTCCAGTAAACATTCATTTCAAGTAACATTTTTCTTATGGTTTATTTTTTAGTTAACTAATAATTTAGTTGTTTTACTCTGGCATTTATGAAAATGAGGTACTGTAGCACTAGTACTGTTTTTCTGCTTATATAATTCTCATTTGTAAATCACTTTGAATAAAAGTGTTTACTAAATGAAAACATGTAAATGTAAATAATTAATAGAATGACATTAACCAAGTTTATCAAAAAATAATGTACATCAAAGGAATAGCATCATTAATTTAATACTTTTAATAATACTAAACCGTTTTTGCATTTATATCCATCAATGATTAATTTTTTGAAACATTTATAAATAATTTCATGTGTTTGATCCTTTTGACAGATAAAAGTAAGCAGTACATTTTTTTTAGGTCTCTTCTACTGCATTTACTTGATGAAAAATGCATTAAAAACTAATACTGTGAAATTTCCATTTGAAATATATATGTTTTCTATTGTAAATTTTACATTTATTTCTGTGACACGCAGTTGTATTTTCAGCATCATTACTCCAGTCTTCAGTGTCACATGATCTTCAGAAATCATTCTAATATGATGATTTGCTGCTCAAGAAACATTTCTGTTTATCAATGTCGAAAACAGTTGCAATAAAATATGAATATCTTTAAAAACATCTTACTGACCCCAAACTTGTGAACAGTAATATCTAAAATGATATCAGTATGTGGATATATGGTCATTTCCAGTGTAATAATGATCAGTTTTATATTAATATAAAATGTGTATATTCCTATATATATATATATATATATATATATATATATATATGTGTGTGTGTGTGTGTATATGCATGTATGTGTGTCTTGTAAGGTTACAACGAAAAGATACTGCACTTTGCTGAGAAGATGAGACTTAACTTTCTGTGTCTGTGTGTAAGTGTAAGTGAGTGTGTTATCAGTCTGAGTGTGTGTGCTCAGTAAATCCCCTGCGGATCGATGCAGAGGGAATCTGATCAGCAGAAGGCTCTTCCGCCCGCAGACTCATGGGTCGGATGGGTTGCCAGACGATCAAACTCTCTTCCCCTCATTAACCCCCCTCAGCATCTGCACACTGTCCTTCCACTTTAATCACTTCCTTCATACAATCAATAGCGTTTATAAGTCAAGCGTGCTCCTGCATAGAAACAGCCTTTCTGACGCACACACACACACACTCACGTATGCATATTCAAACATGGACATACATGTGTCTAAACACTTAAACATGCACAAAGACATGATGAAACACTTTACAAGAAGGTCCTATTAGTTAACTTTAGTTTTTTGTGTTAAAGGAACAATTCACCAAAAGATGTAAATTTGCTTATAATGTACTCGTCCTCAGTGTTGGTCATCTTACTTGAAAAAAGTAATTAGTTACAGTTACAAATTACTTCTCCCTAAATGTAATTGAGTTAGTAACTCAGTTACCACACTGTAAAAGTAATTAGTTACTAGTCCTATAACATCTTTAATATATAAGATGTTTATATTAACTGATTGAAGAATAAAAACACTAAGTATTTTAGAAAATGTAGTATTTAAATTATTTTATTTTATTTAAACTTGGGTAAAAAGAAACAAAGGGAAACCTGGCCATTAGTGCAAATCTCTGTAACTGTATATTAGGCCTAAAGTTACTGCACAATAAACAGAACACTATCCTCTTTATGGTGCGTTCACATCAGACGCACATAGAGCGTCTGGCTCGAGTGATTTCAATGTTAAGTCAATGCAAAGACGCGAATAGACAACCTGCGAAAATCAGCGAAACACATTTTTAAATAAACCGCATATTTCAGTTAAAACAACTACATTCTTGCATGAAATACTTTTAAAACTGCAGTTCATGACACGATAACAGTAATATTTATATAATTATCTGAATAAAAATGGTGGTTAAAAAAGCCGTAGCTGGGGTTAGTGAGGACCCGGTGAAAGTGAAGTGATATTCAGCCAAGTATTGTGACCCATACTCAGAATTTGTACTCTGCATTTAACCCATCCGAAATGCACACACACAGAGCAGTGAACACACACACACACTGTGAGCACACACCCGGAGCAGTGGGCAGCCATTTATGCTGCGGCGCCCGGGGAGCAGTTGGGGGTTCGATGCCTTGCTCAAGGACACCTAAGTCGTGGTATTGAAGGTGGAGAGAGAACTGTACATGCACTCCTCCCACCCACAATTCCTGCCGGCCCGGGACTCGAACTCACAACCTTTCGATTGGGAGTCCAACTCTCTAACCATTAGGCCACGACTTCCCTGAAGGTTGTACAGTGGGCCCTGTTTGAAATTGTTTAATTTATATGTTCATTCTATTAATTTATTTGTGCTAATTGCACAATGTTTAAGTTGTTTCATGTTTGTAGGTGTCCAGGTACAGAAAACAAATAATATTACATTATCACAGTTTATTTGCTCTAGTTTATAAAATGCTAATAAAATATGACAAGAACTCAAGAGTTGAACTGTCAGAACAAATTCATCTTGATAATGTCAGATAACTTTGATAAAAAGGTGTGTAATGGATTACAATCAACCAAAACTTCAGACAACTGTTAGTATGACAATATTTGCACAACTATCAATACTTTGTTGAACAATTACCAAGCAATGCTTAATTTTGTTCAGTCTGTGGTGTGAAAAGGTTGCATTAGCAATTCAGAAAAAAAAACACGTAAGCAAAACATGGTGAGGTCAAAGTGCCTGAATATTTTTTAGTCCCATTTTTTTTCTATCAATTTCACTAGTAGTCCAATATATGAAGATTTTTTGGGTATAATACGTCACAGCTAATTAATTAGATTAATTACTCCATTACTGAAAATTAAACTCCGTTAGTAACGCCGTTATACTTAAACGCCGTTACTCACAACACTGCTCGTCCTCAGGCCATCAAAGATGTATAGTGGATTAGTTTGTTTCCTCATGGGAACAGATTTGGAGAAAAGTAGCCTTACATCTGTCACAGTGTCTGGGTTGTGTTCCCTGGGTTTCCACTAGGTGTCCTCCTTTCTCACGGTGTCTGTCTCCTCATCACTTCCTGTTCCCTTATTTGGTCACCTTCCTCCTGTTTAGTAATTGATTGTTCCCCACCTGTCTCCTGTTCCCTCATCCTTCTGTGTATTTACACCCGGTCTGTCTGAGTCTGTGTTACGGAGTCCTTGTTTAATGTTGATAGTTATTCATGTCCGTCGCTTCTTGCCTTGCCTTCCCTTGCCTTACCTTGTCTTCGTGTCTTGTCTATGTTATGTTTGGATATTCTGGTTTTGACCCTGCCTGGACTGCTTACCCCTTTTGGATTACCCTTTAAATAAATGACTTACCTGCAATTGGTTCCCTCTCCTGTGTTTTCTGTAACACCGATCGTGACAGAAGGACTCCGTCACCAGCGGAACCAGCGGTATGTCGTTTTTCCGTTCCCCAGCCAAGATGGCGGAGCGGCGAACCAAGTACCTTCGGTTGACCGCCCTCCGCCAAGAGGGCAATGAAGTGGGTGCCCTGGCTCAGGTGTGCTGGTCCCTGGCCGAGGGCATGGGCTACAACGATGTGGCCCTCAAGAACTATTTCAATGGCGGGCTGGATGATCCAGTGTCTCAGGAGGAGATGGCGCAGTTAGAGACACTAGAATTCTGAGAATTCGTGCGCTACCTGCAGCATCGGCTTCGGTGGGATGCCCCAGCCACTTCTGTCTCTTCCGGCGGGGTGGTCGTCAGCCCAGCACCACTGCCCAGGATGGCAACCAGCCAAGCGCCACAACCCAAGATGGCCGCCAGTCCAGCACCACTGCCCAGGATGGCTACCAGCCAAGCGCCACAACCCAAGATGGCCGCCAGTCCAGCACCACTGCCCAGGATGGCTACCAGCCAAGCGCCACAGCACAAGATGACCGCTAACCCAGCGCCAATGCCCAAATTTGCCACCGTTCCAGCGCCACAGCCCAAGATGGCCGCCAGCCCAGCGCCAATGCCCAAATTGGCCACCGGTTCAGCGCCACAGCCCAAGATGGTCGTCAGCCTAGCGCCACAGCCCAAGATGGCCGTCAGAGTCGAGTCAGGTGACAGTGAACTCTCCAGAGTCGAGTCAGGTGCCAGTGAACTCTCCAGAGTCGAGTCAGGTGCCAGTGAACTCTCCAGAGTCGAGTCAGGTGCCAGTGAACTCTCCAGAGTCAGGGCTAGTCACCGCTGATCCTCCAGAGTCAGGGCTAGTCACCGCTGATCCTCCAGAGTCAGGGCTAGTCACCGCTGATCCTCCAGAGTCAGGGCTAGTCACCGCTGATCCTCCAGAGTCAGGGCTAGTCACCGCTGATCCTCCAGAGTCAGGGCTAGTCACCCCTGATCCTCCAGAGTCAGGGCTAGTCACCGCTGATCCTCCAGAGTCAGGGCTAGTCACCGCGGATCCTCCAGAGACTAGGCTGGTCACCGTTAACCTTTCAGAGTCAAGTCAAGTCACCGGTGATCTTCAAGGACTGAGTCAAGTCACCGGTGATCTTCAAGGACTGAGTCAAGTCACCGGTGATCTTCAAGGACTGAGTCAAGTCACCGGTGATCTTCAAGGACTGAGTCAAGTCACCTCTGATCTTCATGAACAAAGGCAAGTCACCTCTGATCTTCATGAACAAAGGCAAGTCACCATTGATCTTCATGAGCAAATACAAGTCACCAATTATCTTCATGAGCAGTGTCAGGCCAGCACTAATCTTCTGGAGTCCAGTAAGGACACCAGGGGATTACCAGAGTTTCGTCGTCCCGTTGGTCCAGCCACACGGAGGTCTGCTCCGCCTTGGGGGGCTCTGGTCCTGACCACATGGCTGTGGTGGTCTTCTGCTCCGCCCTGGGGGCCTTCCGCCCTGACCAAACGGCTGTGGGGGTCTTACGCTCCGCCCTGGAGAACTCTGGCTTCGTCCACAAGGACGTGGTGGTCTTCTGCTCCGCCCTGGGGGGCTTCCGTCCTGACCACACGGTTGTGGTGGTCTTCTGCTCCGCCCTGGGGGGCTTCCATCCTGACCACACGGTTGTGGTGGTCTTCTGCTCCGCCCTGGGGGGCTTCCGCCTTGACCACATGGCTGTGGTGGTCTTCTGCTCCGCCCTGGGGGGCGCCACATGATGTCCTTATGGATTTCTGTTTTGTGTTTCTTGGTTTCTGTTATGTTTCTGTCTGTTCCCCTCAGTGAGTCTGGCCCTCCGTCCCTCCCCCTGAGCCTCCACCTGTCCGCCTCCCTCCTGGTCTGTGTCGTGTCTTGTCGTGGAGCATCTGGGAGCCGCTCCGTAGAGGGGGGGTCCTGTCACAGTGTCTGGGTTGTGTTCCCTGGGTTTCCACTAGGTGTCCTCCTTTCTCACGGTGTCTGTCTCCTCATCACTTCCTGTTCCCTTATTTGGTCACCTTCCTCCTGTTTAGTAATTGATTGTTCCCCACCTGTCTCCTGTTCCCTCATTATCCTTCTGTGTATTTATACCCGGTCTGTCTGAGTCTGTGTTACGGAGTCCTTGTTTAATGTTGATAGTTATTCATGTCCGTCGCTTCTTGCCTTGCCTTGCCTTACCTTGTTTTCGTGTCTTGTCTATGTTATGTTTGGATATTCTGGTTTTGACCCTGCCTGGACTGCTTACCCCTTTTGGATTACCCTTTAAATAAATAACTTACCTGCAATTGGTTCCCTCTCCGGTGTTTTCTGTAACACCGATCGTGACAACATCACTTACACAGCAGTGGATCGTCTGCAATGAATGGGTGCCGTCAGAATAAGAATCCAAACATCTGATAAAAACATCACAATAATCCACAAGGTATCCACACCACTACAGTACATCAAATAATATCTTTGGCCAGAGATGAAGACTTAAAAGGATAATTCACCCAAAAATGAAAATGTAATGTTTATCTGCTTACACCCAGGGCATTCAAGATGTAGGTGACTTGTTGAGATGTTTCTGTAGTAGAACACAAACCAAGATTTTTTAAGATCAAATTGTTGAAGTATATCATTCTTATAATGTAAGTGGATGCGAATCGGAGCTAAAACATACAAAAAAAAATACACAAACCAAATTAAACCCTGCGGCCCGTGACGATACATTGATGTGTAAAGACACAAAATGATCGGTCTGTGCAAGAAACTGAACAGTATTTATATAGATGCAGACTTATAAGTGCATTACCGCCACCTGTCTCTCAAGTGGACCATTGACACTCCTAACTGAGATTGTAGATAGTGTCAATAGTCAATTTGAGACAGTGGATACAAGTTGAATACACTTATAATACACTTATGCGATATGCCATAAAGCAAGACGAAGAAGAAGACCCCTCACGCTCAGGCTGCTGAGAATGCACACAGGAGGACACTTTGAGAACACTTTGGACATTGTGTGAATCAGAGGTAAAAACAATTAAAAAAAAACTATTCAGTTTCTTGCACAGACCGATCGTTTTGTGTCATTACATATCAATGTATCGTCACAAGCAGCAGGGTTAAATTTGGTTTTGTTTGTGTATGTTTTTTTGTTTGTTTGTTTTATTGTATGTGTTAGACATAATTTACCGTCCACTTACATTATAAGACTGACAGAATTCTACTATTCTTCTATTCTACTGAAGAAACAAAGTCACCTACTTCTTGGATGCCCTGGGGGTAAGCAAATGAACATAAAATTTTCATTTTTGGGTGAACTATCCCTTTAAAGTTTAAAATGCCTTAATAATGGCATTTCTTACAAACACACAGCTTTCACTTCACAAGACGTTACTTGATGGACTAGAGTGGTGTGGATTACTTGTGGATTATTGTCATGTTTTTATCAGCTGTTTAGACCAGGACTTGAAAACGGAAAAAAATCGATATTTTAACGTTTCTGTTCCTGCGTTCCTCTGATATTATTACCGTTCCGAAACCGGTTCGGGTGGAAGAAATACCAGTTAATAACGTTATTTTTTCTTTGCCTATAATTTGCTTAATAATAATAACAATAATAATAAAGTAGAGCATTTTCTTTACTCAAAAATAAAAGGGAAAAAAATATATAAATAATGGCATTCACTAGCAAGGCGTTATAGTGTGTACATCCGTGTCGGCGTTATTGCGATCTGCGTGCATTGTGAGCGTTTGTCTATGAAAAAGCTCTGCTCTCGTTTGTCTCTCTTTTGGAGGAAAGAGGGACAGCCATCTGTTTTCCACGGGTTCAGGACCCGCCGCCACTGAGGCACGGAGGAGCCTTCAGGAGGAAGATGTGTTGTCATTAACCCTTTCTGATACTGAAGTTAGTGCTCTGCTGGGTTCTGGCCAGGAAGATCAGGAGATGTCTGAGGGTGGTGAAGAAGCTGAGGCTGAGCCTTCTCAATCCTCCTGCCCTGCGTATGTGGAGCTGTTAGAGGTTATGGATTGCGCCACGGCAAAGTTGGACTTGCCATGGAAGCGTGCCAGCAAAGTAACGCAACGAGGTCGCCTCGATGAGCGTTATTTGTCTGACCATAGCCATCCAGCCCAGGTGTGCCTTCCATTCTTGCCTGATTTACATGCAGAAGTCGAAAAAGAATGGAAGAGGTCGTTTTTTTCTCGCATCCATCGGTTTCAGCATACAAGGTATGCTAACATCGAGGGCATGCGCGAAAATGGCTACAAGAAGATGCCCCCTGTAGAAGAGACGCTGGCTGGCTAGCTATCTCTCTGTGGGGGAAACATCCTCTCTTAAATCTCCCTCTTTGCCATCAAAGCCCCTCCAGGATACATCCCACTTAAATGGCAGAGCATACGCAGCAGCAGGTCAGGCTGTGGCTTCATTGCACACGATGGCAGTGCTTCAGGCCTATCAGGCTGACCTGCTGAAGGACATGGATAAAGGCGAGGGCCTTTCAACTGACCAGGTAGCCGAGCTGCGCCGCACCACAGACCTCTCTCTCCGTGCTACCAAGCAGGCCGCCTCCGCCATGGGTTGGTCTATGGCGGCCATGGTAGTAACGGAGAGACATCTGTGGGTGAACCTGGCAGACATCAGTAGGAAAGAAAGGGGCTTTCTTCTTGATGCTGCGGTCTCACCTTCTGAGCTTTTCGGTACCTCCGTCCAGACGGTGGTCGAGAAGTACAGGGAGGCAAGGGTGCGCTCAGCTGCCTTTAAATCCTTTAGTCCACGAAGGTCCAGGTCTGAGCCTAAACAACATAGAGGTCCTGGCCCGTCTCGATCTGAGGATCAAAGACGCGTCCAAAAGGCTAGTGTCGAGGCTTGCACTCCTGCTCCTGCAAGAGGAATCGTGGGTCACGAGGAGGTAAGCAGGACCTGAGGGATATGATTCAGACGAGGCAGCGTTCTCGTCCGAATCGGAGCGATACCTAGGTACCTACTCATTCCCTTTGGGTGTTTTTAACTTCTGCTCTTATCCTCCCCTGCCTAATTCCCCTATAACCACCATCTCTCCACCTGATCGAGGTTAGGTGGAAAAATTTCTCACATAACAGTCTCCTATGCTGGACCTATGATGTTTTTGGTTGGTTCTTTATTCATAGTAAGCACCTTACTGATGGTCCGGTCTATAAGGAGGCACCCCGTGAGCGGGGCTCCAGTACAGGAAGGTGGGTGAGTATGTAACCCTTTCTGTATATACTTATGGGTTAAATTGCTGGTGGTTATGTGTCTACTAACAAACTCTGTGAGTCAGTCACAGCATTTACTAACACCCATCAGCACCGACCTTCCGGCCTCGTGCTCTGGTATTAGGCGGCGAGATCACAGGCTTCTGCGGGTACCTTGCTGATCATCAGAACTGGCACAGCACTGCAGGGAATTTCTTGGATGTCCAGCCAGGTCACCCTGAGGGGCCTCCTTGCCGCTTGTATGCACTGTCACATCCAGCGGAAGGTGGAGGTGGTAGTTAGAATTCTTCCTGTATATACTGCCTGAGGTGATGCTCCCCTTGCCAGAGGTTTGCAAAATTGGAGCTTGCCTCTCCCGTGCGGTTCAGCGCCTCTGCGATGCTTAGAGACCTCTAAGTACACACGCTATGCTCTGTGTACTTCCTAAAGTGGTAAGTGTGCACGCAAGACTCTGAGCACTTTTCGTACGGTTACATGCTCAGCTTCATTTCCTTTTCGAGATGGCTAGACCTTGGTTCCTTTGGCTCCATTCAGCCAGAGTGTATTTGTTTATACACTTCAAGCATTGCTTCCCTCAACGTGAGGGGATATCTGGGCGATTCTTGTGGTAGTTTAGCAGCAGTCCCCTTTTCAAGGAAAGGTCACGTATGAGTGCGCTACTCTGAATTCGGAGTTCTCCTCTCATATGAGACTGCGTTCTCAGTTTTTTCCCCAAAGCGCTCCAGCATTAGTTCCACAGATCGAGTTGATATTCTCAAACATATTATTTGAGATACACCATTCCATCTGTGAGCTGCTCGATCAGAGTGCCACCAGAGCCCCTCCTTAGAACAGTATTTAAAAAATCCATATTTTGGTGAGTGTGCATGTGAAGTCTTTGCACACTTTCTGAAATCCACACTGTGATATGTTCGCACGCTAGTGCTCTGCGTTCTTTCTAAAATCCTTTATGGTGAGGGCTTTGCGCGGTTGCTTCGTGCCCTTTCTTGAGTTGGTGAAAAGCCCCGTTCATCTTGGGCGCCACTCCATTTATGTATCCTCGAATACCGATCTAAACAGGGTATTGCTACCAGGGATCTGTTGAGACAGTTCCTTCAGCAAACTTGTGCGAGAGCAAGCGGTAGCCACTGTGTGACAGGCAAGACCTTGTATAAATACTGGGTTCTTAGCCGTATCCCTTTAAAGGAATCCTTCTTGATTCCAAGCCTTAAGCTCTACCCCGGGCCGAGGCCCTAACAAATAAATCTGGGTATGTAGCTAAGGCCTTTGGCCGTAAGGGATAATGTCATTGATAACCGTCTAACCGTCCCAGGGGCGGTTTCCCTTGGAAATGGCAGAGTTGGTACTTAGTGTTTGCCATGATTCTATATTCTATATCCTTGAAAGAGAACGTCTCAGGTTACAAATATAACCATGGTTCCCTGTGTTCCCTGAGATGTTTTCATGCACTTCAGCAAGTCTTTGACATACCATTGACAGACCCCAGTCTTTGAAGTATTTTCTACATTACTTATTTTATTGTTTTTTTTTGTTTTTGTTTTTCAGTCATTTAATTTAAATGTGAATTTCTATTTTGTCTGCCCTTTTTAATTATTTCATTTATAAATTAATACAAAAAAAAGAAAATGAGTCATGAAGTGTAAAGTAAAGCAACAATCAAATCCTTATATTATAATCACGATTGCACTTGAATAAGGTTAAAGGTGTAATGTGCCGATTGTCCTGCAGGTGACCGCATAAATCTGTCTTCTTACGATGCACTTAGGGTTTTACAAATACTCCAGAGCACTCGTAGATTTACGATGATTTTCAAGTGCTACTTAAGTTACGATTTGGAAACAGGCCATAATATTAAGATCAGTCGTACGATCATTTTTATGAACTTAAAAGAAGCTTACGAAGCTTTTGGTAAACTCAGCCCTGTTGAATTCATCTCACACTCCTCGGATAAACTCTAAGGGCAGTTCATTGCCATTGTGACTTACCTATGATGAGTTCACAGCTGAGCGGACATTTCACTCGTTGGTTTCAGCATCACATTTGCATATGCTGTACTGCTGGAATTCGTGATTGGTTGACAGCAAATTTCAAATATTAAATGGAACAATAAAATAACGTTATTAACCGGGTTAATGGCCATTTGAAATTTTTGATTCTGTTCGGAATTATAACATTTGATTTAGTTTCTGGTTCTGTTCCTGTCAAAATTTTGTTCGTTTCCGGTTTTCGTTTTCGTTCCTTGAACCGGTTCAGAGCCCTGGTTTAGACTCTCCTTCTGACAGCACCCATTCACTGCAGAGCATCCATTGGTGAGTCTGATGAAGAAACATACTCTTCTACATTGTGGATGGCCTGATGTTAAGTAAATTAAACATTTAAATGTAAATTCAAATTTACATTAGCTAACAAGGAAAGTACATCTCTAACAGTATTTATTTTGTTGATCCTAATTAATAAAAATATAACCTTTTATTCCAATAACCTTGGTTAATGATAAAATTAATCCTATGCTTAATAAATGCTTTAAAATATTTTTTTTCATAAACACTTCATGTTAACATGTAATTAATATTCACAAGTGGAAATTTATTGTAAACTTTAGTTTTTGTCTTAAAAGTTTTGTACATATAAATTAATAATATCTGTATAGAATTTCCTTCAGCAAAGTCAACTCTGTGTGAAAGTCATTGTATAATTTGTCCATTGCATATTGCTATCACACACACACAGAGAGAGAGGGAGATCAGTGCTTAATGGTTAATAAGAGAAATAACTAATGACAATCATGTTTGGTCACAGTCAGTAATCGAATAATATTAGTCATTAGGACACAGCTGTGATCAATTTTTACTACTAATTGTAAATTAATTATGGGTGGAAGCAAATCAATACTGCAGAGGAGAATGATGTTGAGGTCACTGAGGAAAAACAAGGAAACAACATGACAGATCGCGTGCTGTGTTCAGTGTGACCGCCTGCTGTAACACAGGATCAACACTGTAAAAACACACACAAAGTGACATCAGAATTTGTGCTCTGCATTTAAGCCATCTAAAGTGCACACACACAGCAGTGAACACACATCCAGAGCAGTGGGCAGCCATTAATGCTGCAGCACCCGGGGAGCAGTTGGGGGTTCAGTGCCTTGCTCAAGGGCACCTAAGTCATGGTATTTCCAGTCCAAGACTCAAACCCACAACCTTAGAGTTAGGAGTCAAACTCTCTAACCACTAGGCCATGACTTCCCACACATACAGAATAAGAAGTTTTTCACTGTCAAAGTTTGTGCATTGCTGGGTAGACTAGTTATTAAGTCAAGCATGGCTGTTATTATTGCTCACACAATTGGAATAAACCTGTATGTGTTACAGACAAGTATGATTTCTCAAATAATGCAGTTCACGCTACCATCCATAACAGTCTAACACAATTTGGACATTTTGTACGGCAAATGTCTTCAAAAAATGTAAAATTGTATGTTATCTATATTATATACTTTTTGTAATATATTTAGTGTCAGTAAACAATATATATCAACTCAAATTGTGAAACTCGTGTATTAAATAAATTCAATGCACACAGACTGAAGTAGTTTAAGTCTTTGTTTCTTTTAATTGTGATGATTTTGCTCACATTTAACAAAAACCCACCAAATCTCAACAAATTAGAATACTTCATAAGACCAATAACAATTTTTTTTTTGGCAAATTGTTGGCCTTCTGGAAAGTATGTTCCTTTACTGTACATGTACTCAATACTTGGTAGGGGCTCCTTTTGCTTTAAATACTGCCTCAATTCTGCGTGGCATGGAGGTGATCAGTTTGTGGCTCTGCTGAGGTGGTCTGGAAGCCCAGGTTTCTTTGACAGTGGCCTTCAGCTCATCTGCATTGTTTGGTCTCTTGTTTCTCATTTTCCTCTGGACAATAGCCCATAGATTCTCTCTGGGATTCAGGTCTGGTGAGTTTGCTGGCCAGTCACGCACACCAACACCATGGTCATTTAACCAACTTTTGGTGCTTTTGGCAATGTGGGCAGGTGCCAAATCCTGCTGGAAATTTAAATCAGCATCTTCTAAAAGCTGGTTAGCAGAAGGAAGCATGAAGTTCTCCAAAATATCTTGATTAACGGATGCAGTGACTTTGGTTTTCAAAAAACACAATGGACCAACACCAGCAGATGACATTGCACTGCAAACTGAGGTCTTGACCCCAGCCTCAGTCCATTCCTCGTGAAGTTCACTCAAATTCAAGCATAGATTTCGCTTGACAATCCTCATAACGCTGCGGTTCTCTCAGTTGGTTGTGCATCTTTTTCTTCTACACTTTTTCCTTCCACTCAACTTTATGTTAGCATGCTTGGATACAGCACTCTGTGAACAGACAGCTTCTTTGGCAATGAATGTTTGTGGCTTACCTTTCTTATGAAGGGTGTCAGTGCTTGTCTTCTGGACAGCTGTCAGATCTGCAGTCTTCCCCATGATGGTGTAGCCTAGTGAACCAAACTGAGAGACCATTTTGAAGGCTCAGGAAACCTTTGCAGGTGTTTTGAGTTGATTAGCTGATTGGCATGTCACCATATTCTAATAAAAATAAATGTAGACTGTGTGCGTGTGTGTGTGTGTGTGTGTGTAGTCAAACATTTTAACTTTATCTATCTGTCTGTCTTTCTGTCTGTCTGTCTGTCTGTCTGTCTATCTATCTATCTATCTATCTATCTATCTATCTATCTATCTATTTATTTGTCTGTCTGTCTGTCTGTCTATATCAACTGCTTGATTGCTTGGGTTGGTGCAACAGTGTAACTATATTATTATCTCCCAGCTCTTATCTGGTAAATACAAATATAAGGGATCAAGATATTAAGATAAAATAATAATAATATTGTGATTTCCTGTAAAACTGCTTTGAAACAATGTGAAAAAGTGCTATACAAATAAATTGACTTTAATAATTTTACTTCATTTTGGTGCCCTCTGCTGGTAAAGTGAGTCTGTTGTGGTCTAACCAATAGGCTTAAGTCTGTGAAGGATTGTAATAAATATTCATAAGCCTGAGTCTGTTGTTAATGTCAGCCTGATAAGTCATCTGTGTGAAGCATGAGTGGAGTTTTAGTCTGTGTACCTTTGTTGCAGTCTCACTGCGACTAATGAGTGATGAGCGCCAACGCGTGCTTTACACAGTCAATAGATAGAGAAGAGGGGATTTAAGCACATACACACAAACACACACACACTTTAAACATCAGAGACTGTGGTGATTTTGGCTGCTTCTCTCTTTGATGTTTCAGAGCTGCAGCTTCATTTCGGCCCTGATCCCCTTTTAATCTCCACATTCACAAATTCAGAAACACACACACACACACACACACACTCATGTAGAGAGAGAATCCACAGGAAAAGAGGTCGGATGAACATGTCACTATTGTTCTCCTGCAGTCTGCTGAAGAATGAGGCTGATTTCCAGGAAGATGAGCAATATGGCGTGTAAGAATTTATAGCCTCATTAAATTAAAGGACTGGATTCTCTTCTCTCGCAGTCTGACTGACTATTTTCAGGCTGTTTTTTCATCTTCCTGCAGTTGGAGGTCTAATTTTCTCTCTCTTACTGTGAAAACTCCTTCTAATGATTGATGCAGGGGGTTTATATACTGATTAATGCCGTAGTTTTAAAGGCCATTCTCAGACGTGACCTTTAACCCATATTGCTATAATGATTTGTCATTTGAAATGAAATACTGCAGTATATGCTCTGTAAAAAATAGTAACTGAAACAGTGTTATTTTAGTAGCATTGATACGCTATTATAGATTGAATTTTTTATTTTAGAGATTATTTTAAATGTTAAGTTTTAATAATTTTGTTGTGTCTTTTATTTATTCGTTTAAGTTAAACTGAATGAAAATAAGAAATGTCTAGGCACATAAGTGTACTTGTATGGCTGTTTGGTGTAGCATACTAACATACTAATATTTAGTATGCCTGCACTATACAGTATGTATACTGTGCACCATATGCTAATTTTCATTATGCAATAAATTGTAATTAATAAATAATTTTTTTATATGCTATTGTATCTTGGTTTTCATTGTAAGTTTAGTTTATGTTGTAATAATAGTAAGGTTTTAGATTTTTATTTATTTATTATTTATATTTTAATGCATAATTGTCAGTACACATAATTGTTGTTTTTATTTATTTTGTTGTGTTTTTTTGTTGTTATTTTTATTCATTATTTTATAAAGCTTATACAAGCTACGTTATAGCTTTTTTTTCTTATTTCAGTTTTGGGCTTAATAATCTTTTTACTTAATAATTTTATTTTAGTTAATTGCTGATGCAACATTTTATGTTGAATGTCTTCATTTAGTATAAAACAGAGGCACACTGCTCAGACTGTATCCCACAATGCAATGCTCTCAACTTCCACTCACATGTTAACAGCTCTTATTATACCTATTAATTGACTGGACTGCCTAAAGTTTAAGACACATAACCTAATTCAAAATATACAATTTAATTTAAAATGCTGACTGGATGCTCCTTGCACCATGATGAGATCATGTGACACTAATGTAACATACTATAATGTGTTTTAAACATTTCATAAAGAGTAACACCTACTGTTTTGCTTACTATTAATATAGCAGGCAGTATACAGTATATCCTGTATGCAGTATGTATAGGCTAGTGTTCATTCTGACCGTGACCTGTGTTTGTCTGTCGTGCAGAGGTGGCTCTGTGCATGGGGATCGTCATGGCGGTGGTCATGTGTCTGATCATCTCTGCTATCGTGGCGCTGCTTGTGTACCGCAGAACTCATCGACGCTTTCACTCGGACATCATCGACTCGTCTGTGCTGAACGGAGGATTCCAGCCTGTCAGCATCAAACAAGCACGCTCAGGTGAGACTCAATTTCAGCAATGGATCACTATCAGTTTCTGATTGGTGGGGTTTTTTTTCTTTTACTTTTATTCGGAGAGGATGCATACAATTTATTAATAGTGACAGCAATAACATGAAAAGTATTCCATTTCAAATAAACTTTCTATCCATCACAGAATCCTGAAAAAATGTATCACAATTTCCAAAAAGATTTTAGGCAGCACAACTGTTTTCAACATTGATAATAACCAGAAATGTTTCTTGAGCAGCAAGTCAGCAAATTAGAATGATTTCTGAAGGATCATGTGACACTGAAGAACAGATAAATGATCCTGAAAATTCAGTTGTGTATCACAGGAATAAATTACATTTTATATATATTAGAAAATATTTATTTCAAACTGTTATAATATTTCAAAATATTACTGTTTTCACTGTATTTTTATCAAATAAAAGAAGCCTTGGTGAACATTAGAGACACCTTTATTTAATTTTTAACATAAATTTGTAATATTGATAAAAAATAAATAATATTGTGTATGTGTGTGTATGTATGTATATATATCACAATTTTGGAAAAGAAAAAAAGTCTTATGGGTTTGGAATGACATGAAGATGACAAAATATTAATTTTTTTAAGTGAACTGTTCCTGTAAAAGCAAATCTAATTCTATTCTTCAGTGTCTTTTGCAGTTTTTACCAGATTGAAAGGGATTTAAGGCATTGTAATTATCAAAATCTTTTTAATGCACATCCTGGAGTGGATTACTCCTTCAGTAACACATTCAAACGCGTTATTCAGACACAATCTCTTACTGCGGCTCTCAGTCAATGCAACAGTTGGAGTGTGTGTGTGTGTTTCGGCATAAGACACAAGAATGATTAAAATTCCAATCAAGTGGTGAACAGAATGGAAGGCAGTGTTCCGGTGTTAAATTGTGAGGTGTGTGTGTGTGTGATTGCGTGTGTGTGTGTGTGTGTGTGTGTGTGTGTGTGTGTGTGTGTGTGTGTGTGTGTGTGATTGCGTGTGTGTGTGTGTGTGTGTGTGTGATTGCGTGTGTGTGTGTGTGTGTGTGTGAGAGAGAGAGAGAGAGAGAGAGAGAGAGAGACATTCCATCTGAGGAACATTAGAATGCCTGTCACTCTCCAACCTGAACAGGTTATTAATGAAGAATCGTCGTTCCGCTCGCTCTCGTATTGTCTCGCTTTTCTTCTAATTTTCCCGCTCGTTTTCTGTGTTAATTAAACATGAAGTGGACTGTAGGTGTAAATGGCACCCTGTCAGGGTGAAAGCCCCGTGTGGAGGACGTCGGAGAGTGAGTTGATAAATACAGAAGTAGAGGATGTTTTGATGGTAAAGCGAGACCAAAGTTCACATCCGTCAGTTTTGCTCTGGTGAAGATCTCTCCTGGGTTTGGATGTGTTTACTTCTATCTGTGTGATGCAGTGCAGTGCGGTTTACACTGTCTCACCGATCGCTGTGTGATGAATGACTTTAATGTGTGTGTCAGGAGTGTAAACTGAGCTAATGCTCACACCTGAGTAACCAGAGAGAGAAAGAGCTGGTGTGCGAAGTGACAATCCTCTGTTTAGTCACTGTACGAAGCTGAATGTTAATGAGCAATCAGTATGGAGATTACCAGCCGCTGGCTATAAGAGTCCTTTACAAGCTCACTCACAAACACACAGTGATTTCATTTCAAAATAGCACACAACACAAATACATACAAGGAGTAGGTCACCCAAAAAAGTCATTTACCCACCTTCATGCTGTTCCAAACCTGTGTGACTTTCTGGAGCAGGAAAAAGGAGATGTTTCACAGAGTCGTCAAGCTGCTCTGTTACATGCTTTGAAAGTGAATAATGGATGTGTTTACATCTAAATGATGCAAAATGATGTGGGAAATCACAAAAACAGCTTGTTTTGATCAAATCAATGTTTAAATCATTTTAAGTTTTTAAATTCCTTGTTTTATTGTTATGCTTTTTTTTTATATATTATTTTCTTTTCTTTTATGTAAAGTACTTTGAATTACCATTGTGTATGAAATGTGCTATATAAATACACTTGCCTTGCCTAATACATTTCTTTCTTGAGCAGCAAATCAGCATATCAGAATGATTTCTGAAGATCATGTGACACTGAAGACTGAAATAATGATGCTGAAAATTCAGCTTTGATCACAGGAATAAATTGTATTGTAAAATATATTCAAATAGTTATTTGAGATTGTACTAATAATTCCCAATTGTACAGTTTTTTCATTGTGTTTTTTAATTTTTTAATTAACGCAGTCTTTTAATGCAGCATAAGAGACTGCTTTCAAAAACATTAAATAATCTTGCCAAGCCAAACTTTGGACGCGAGGTGTATTTAATAAGCTGACAGATGTCATTAGTAATGATAGTAATTTCATGTGCGTGTTTGCAGCGGATTTGCTGGCCGCGACCCCTGATCTGTCCACAGCGGCGGCGCTGTATCGAGGTCCTGTATATGCACTCCACGACATCTCCGACAAAATCCCCATGACCAGCTCCCCTCTGCTGGAGACGATGCCGCTTCCCAACCTCAAGATAAAAGTCTACAACACCCCTCAGGAAGATATGACCTCTGACCTCTCCGCCACCCTGTCCCCTAAAGTCACCCACTCTCTTCTGGACAGTGACCACATGACCCTGCGCACCCAGACGCTGGCGCGCACACGAGACCCCACGTGTACGGCGTTAGGGTCATTTAGCTCACTAGGAGGTCATCTGATCATACCCAACTCAGGTGAGAACGGACACACAAACAATCACACAATCACACACAGCTTATTTATGTATAATTTATGATGCACAATCACACTCCGGTCCTCGCTCAGTGTCCAACATATATATGAATTGCCGTGTGATATAATTTATGATGATTAATTGATTCTGTTGATAGTCCTTCATTAGTCTAATTAAGGCGTATGGCTGAAACGGGTTCCAGGAAGATGTGATGGAAATGTCACATTCACGATCTCGCATTCGTGTGATGAGATGAACACGCTCAGTGACAGTGATGAATGAATCCAGGGGACGACAGCTAATAAATATATTACTTCATGAACTACAGAAATGACACACAACACTCCACTGACATTACATGAAACACTATCTATCTATCTATCTATCTATCTATCTATCTCTTCTCTCTGAATCTGTTTTTCTATAATGTGTGTTTCAGGTGTGAGTTTGTTGGTTCCAGCCGGTGCGATTCCTCAAGGTCGTGTGTATGAGATGTTTGTGACAGTTCAGAGGACAGAGAGCATGAGGTAAACACAAACACACACACACACAAACTAGGGCTGGGTAAAAAAATATTGGTTTCCTGATTTTAATCGGATCAGATTTTTACAAAAAGACTAACTTGATTAGTCTAGGCTGTTTTCAGTCAATGAACAGAACTTTGTAGTGCACCTCCCATCCAATAACTCACAATAAGCTTGGTAATTTGTTCATTTTGATATGAAACTAAGTCTCAGATTTCAAATTATTACCATTTTACTGCAGTATTCAAACAATAAATGCAGTTTTGCCATTGTTTAATGTGGAGTGACAGATCACTGTACTTCAGTTCAAGAGACACAGCAGCCAATGTGAACTCTTAGTCTCCTCCATAAACATGAATGAACATCTGAAGGTATGTTAAAAAAAAAAGAGTAACTTATCTTTATCCTGTCTCATGTGATTTCTCATGTTTTAACTGTGACCACACAATTCTGTCAATATTACAGCTTGTAAACAATGTCACATTAACGTCACATTTACCTCAGAAAAAACATTTATTGACCATAAACTCATTAGTCAGCTAGAATAATTAACTCTAAAGCAAAATACACGCACAGTGTAACATATTCATTATAATTTTTACTGTTCTTCAATGTCTGTCACATTTTTTATGACAGCCATCAGTAGAAATATAATTATGTAATTGTAACTTTATTATAAAAACTTAATTGAGTGTCATTTAAATGTTTGTATATGTGCCCCTGGACCACAAAAGGGTCAATTTTGTGAAATTGAGATTTGAATAAATAAGCTTTCCATTGATCTATGGTTTGTTATGACAGGACAATATTTGGCCGAGATACAAATATTTGAAAATCTGGAATCTGAGGGTGCAAACAAATAAAAATGAGAAAATAGCCTTTAAAGTTGTCCAAATGAAGTTCTCAGCAAAGCATATTACTAATCAAAAAGTTTTGATATATTTACAGTAGGAAATGTACAAAAAAATCTTCATGGAACATGATCTTCACTTAATATCCTAATAATTTTTGGCATAAAAGAAAAATCGATCATTTTGACCCATACTATGTATTGTTGGCTATTGCTACAAATATACCTGTGCTATTAAGACTGGTTTTGTGCTCCAGGGTCACATATAATTAGTTAATTTTACCTTCGGTATTATAGTAATGTACTGACTCTCATGTATATTGACAGATTTTTTTCCTGGACATTATTTGGCATGTACTGTACCTGATATATAAACAGAATAAACAATATTGAATTGAATCAAACGGAATCGAAAATGGAATCAAATCAAAAGATTGTGAGTCAGAAAAAAAAAATACTATGGACGTCAATGGCTGCCGTCAACTGTTTGGTTACCAGCGTTCTTCATAATATATTCTTTTGTGTTCAACAGCAAAAAAGAAACTTATACAGGTTTGGACCAACTTGAGAGTGTGTAAGGGTGCTTTCACACTTGGTTCACTTGCCTGGTCCGAACCCGAGTTCGGTTGCTCCCCCCTCCCCCTGCCCCCGCTGGACTGTGTTCATATTATAATATTTGAGTCCGAACCGCGGTTCGCTTGCGTCATCAAGCCAGCAGCTGTTTACCCCGTTGCTTGGTAACGACAGCGCAGGAGAAGGCGGCAAATGCATAACATTACTCTCTGCACTTTTATGTAATACATTTTTGAAATGTTCGTTTTGTTGATAAAGCTTCGGTACATAACGGCACTTGCGTCTGTCTTACGAATTTACTGAAAATGCTCTAAAGAACATTGAAGGCGAACATAAATGAGATGTACAGCTCTCTGCTTGCAGCGCGTCAGTCACGCTCAGGAAAGTGAGTGAAACACACACACAAACACACATTTTCATCAAATAATTTGTCATTAAAAGTGGTTCACTTCCGCGATTTCGTACGATTGCGTTCACATAAGCAGCGAACCGTACCATAGTTCACATGAAGTGTACCCCAGACCACCGTTTTTAAGCAGACTCGGGTACGGTTCGCGGCTGCGCCTCTGAGTACGGAAGACAGCATTCACATCATCCAAACGAACCGAATTCTGACGTCAATCGACCCCAGGTGCGCACCAAAAGTGCTCGTGTGAAAGCAGTTTTTGACTGAACTGTCCCTTTAAATGTGTCTGTGTCTCTCAGGCCAGTGGTCGGGGACGGGGAGGCTGTGCTCAGCACTGTGGTCAGCTGCGGTCCTGCAGGTGCCCTGTTGACCCGTCCCGTCATCCTCACTCTCCACCACTGCGCACACACCCACTCTGACGACTGGCAAATCATCCTCAAGAGCCACACGCAGCAGGACCAATGGGAGGTGAGGAATTTGAATACAGCCGATCGGGACAGCCACTGGCTGAATGAAAGCTTGGCAGCGAGAGGAATCAGGTCAGGGAAACTCTGGAGATGAGCTGCTCCATTTCAATAAACTACTTATCCTGCAGAGAGAGGGAAACATGACTGGAAAATAAATGTAACTATCAGTGAAGGCAGGCAGGGTAAATTGGCCTGCTGTGCATGGCAGGGTTCTACAAATAGACAACACAAAATTCAATTATTGAAAGAGTGGAGATGGGAAAAGGATGGGGCGTGTTTATCAGGAGGAATCTGCTTCCTTTATCAGGGCCGGGATTCCCTCAGACACACACTCGCATTGTGTCTTTCTGTGTGTGTGTGTGTGTGTGTGTGTGTGCGTGTGTGCGTGCAGGAGGGACCAAATGTCTTCAAGAACCTGCTTGTGGGAATGTATATTTCATTAAACCTGTCAAAAACATACCTGGGTCATATTTCACTCCAAAATCAAAAGAAGAAATAAGAAATTACTTTTTCCTAGACAATGAAACCTATTTTTAGGACTCTTGAAAGTGTTTGCTTTTTCATGTTATTTTTTATAATAATTAAGAACAACCCTCACCCAAAATAATTACTGTAACCAAAAAGTATTAATCTAACAATATATAATTTGAACAGTATTTTGTTTACATCCAATATCAATTGCAATGTCAGTTTTACAATTGCATCATTGCAATGGATTGTACTGCTATTCATTTATTTGTTTAGATTTTAAGAAATTGTTATATTAATGTATTAAAGGGATTCAGGAGTAAAAATTTACATTGTCACAAAAATTATTTCAAAAAATTATATATATATATATATATATATATATATATATATATATATATATATATATATATATATATAATGTTTTATAAAACATAAAATTATGTAAATTTTTTATTCATTAATCATTCATTAACTTATTTTATTATTATTTTAATCATTAAATTGGCATATAAATTGAAATATTACTAAAATATATATTTTTTTATTTTAAACTGATAAAATGAGATGAGGAAAATTTAACATAATAACATTATTGTGTGTTATTTTTTTGTGTTTGTTACTTATGCATCACTGCAGCATTTAAATCCTATAAATATTTCAGTGGAAAAGGGCAATAAAGCATGACTTATTTTAAAATAATAAATATCTTAAAAATAATCATATTAATCGCAAATTATTCCGAATTTAAATCCCACCAGGGTACAAATATATCTTCAAGTTTATAATGTATGTGTGTGAGAGATGATGAGCCGCTCATGTAAGTGATGTGTGTGTTCTGTGTGCAGGACGTGGTCATGGTTGGAGAGGAGAACTTCACTACTTCCTGTTACGTGCAGTTGGGGGAGGAGGCATGTCACATCCTGACCGAGACTCTCGGATCCTACTGTCTGATAGGCCAGAGCGTCTGTCCGTCAGCGGCTAAGCGAATCAAACTGGCCGTGTTTGGCCCTGTATACACAGCAGGTGTAGACTATCACATCCGAGTGTACTGCCTCGACGACACGCAGGACACACTCAAAGTGCGTAACAGCTCACCAGTGGGGCTTCCAAGCCCTCTTAAAAATAGTCAGTTAAGAGTTTCATAATCATTTTCCACCTTCTCTCGTTCTCTGACACTGGCTGTTTTATGCCATAGTATCTTATTTTAACTGACTTCTATATTGTATGTAAATGAGCACTGTTATGATTGGCTAATATCAGGGACTAGATCTAACTGAGGAATTACTCAGTTAATTGACCCTATTATGGGTAATGAAAGGAGTCCCCAACAACAGGTTGACATGCATACAAGGTCAAAAAACACACTCAGCGATGGCCGCCTTCCGCCCACTTTTGGCTTCAAAAACGCTCTTCGGAAAACTATGGGTGACATGACGGACACTATGTCCCATGTTTTTATACTGTCTATGATTTTACTGCTCCAAAAGCGGCACCTAGTGGCAAAGAAAATGGCAGACCAACTCTTAAAGACCAACAATGTTTCATGTTGGGGAAGTCGTGGCCTAATGGTTAGAGAGTCGGACTCCCAATCGAAAGGTTGCGAGTTCGAGTCCCGGGCCGGCAGGAATTGTGGGTGGGGGGAGTGCATGTACAGTTCTCTCTCCACCCTCAATACCACGACTTAGGTGCCCTTGAGCAAGGCATCGAACCCCCAACTGCTCCCCGGGCGCCGCAGCATAAATGGCTGCCCACTGCTCCGGGTGTGTGCTCACAGTGTGTGTTTGTGTGTGTTCACTGCTCTGTGTGTGTGCATTTCGGATGGGTTAAATGCAGAGCACAAATTCTGAGTATGGTTCACCATACTTGGCTGAATGTCACTTCACTTCACTTCACTTCACTTCTATGTTGTCAACTTGGGATTCTTTTTAAAAAAGACTCACTTTAATGATTCAGAGTCAACTCTTTCCTTTGAGAGACAATAACTTTATACATAGTGCACTTTCAGATTTAAAACTTTGCAAGATGTTTTCATTCACTTACAACTGTTACACACTGCATGAAAGGTACTTTTGAAAAATCCATAATAGGAACACATTAATATATATATATATATATATATATTTTTTTTTTTATCAAATCACATTTGAATGAAAATTTTAGTTTAAATATTAATATGTTTACATTATTTTGATCTGCTTTAATATTTTAATTAAAATGGTTAAATAATTTAATATACATTTATATTATTTTAATTTAAATTATTATTGTTATTATTGTAGATATTACCTAAATATAATTATTAATGTAATATTTTACATGTATACATATTTAAATAAATATGTATATTTTAATTTAAGTGATGTAATAATTAAATTTTATACAACATTTAATATAATGTAATATTGCTTAATTCTTATGTATTATTATTAAATATATATACTCAGTATTGATAGTTTTTATTTAATTAATTTTATATTTAAAAAATAATAATAATATAAAGAATTTTAATATCACTTAATTGTATATATTTTGTTGTTGTTGTTAATATGTACTTTTATATTATGTATGAAAATTTTTTGGGGGGCCAAACTCTTTCATTTTAACATATAATAAGAGGCATGTGAAATGTGACTGTATGATTTAAGTGGTGCAGCACTGTTGACTGAATGAGTTTGTGTGGACAGGAGGTGCTGCAGATAGAAAAACAGATCGGTGGGAAACTGCTGGATGAACCAAAGTCTCTGAACTTCAGTTACAGCAACCACAACTTGAGACTGTCAATACATGACATTCACTCGCAGTGGAAGAGCAAACTCCTCACCAAATACCAGGTGAAGACAACAGATACAGCTGAGGCTTCAGACAGGATTTCAAAATGTCAGGAGAGGGAGTAGAGTGTTCTTCTGAATTTAGGATAGAATATTGACTGGGACTAGATCTAGAGGAAGAATGAGACTTAATGAGTTTTTCTTTTAATTATTTTGAATGTTTTAATATATTTATTGTATTAATTTATTTTGATATTTTTAATTTAAATGATTAAGTAATTTAATATTTAATAGTATTTAATATTTCTTAATGTTAATATTTCTGTAAAAAAATTAAAACATATATATACAAACTTCAATAATAATATTATTATTTAAAAAATTATAATTGAATTAATTCAATGTAATATTTAAAATGAACTTATTACTATTTTTTTTAATTGTAACAATTGTATACAATTAAATTAAATATAATATATAATTAAAGTTATAAGTTAAGTTATAATTATATTAAAATTACTTTAATATAATTAAAGTAATTTAATATTACTTCATGTTTAATAATATTTGAAAACATATTTTAATTTAAATGATTAAGTAATTTAATATAACATTTAATGCTATTTAACTTATTATTATTATTAATTCTGAACAAACGTCAGGTAAAGTGTCTGTGTGTGTGTCCGTGCAGGAGCTGTCTTTCTCTCAGGTGTGGAGTGGATCGGTGCGTCAGCTGCATTGCTCCTTTGCTCTGGAGCGTCAGAGCGTGAGTGTGTGTGAGCTGTGCTGCAAGCTGTGCGTCAGACAGGTGGAGGGAGAAGGTCAGATCTTCCAGCTCTACTCCAAGCTGAGCGAGGTACAGTAACAAGCCCTCTCTCGCTCTCTGCTGTCCCACTCGAACGTCTTTAGATGCTTGATATTTGCTCAGAATGAAAACACACACTCGTCTTTAAAGCTGTGATGCCTCAATCGCTCTCGCAGGTAATTTATTCCTTCTGTGAATTTACTTCTGTCACTCTTTTATAGTATTTCCAAGCTTGTTGCAGTGCATTCTGGAATAGGGAGACCAGACGTCCCTGTACAGCAAGTTCCAAAATACATTGCAAAAAAGCCAGACCACACAGTAATCCGCTGGTTATTGGAGCAATCGTGTAGTGATTACTTTACCAACAGTGGGCGCTGTGAGCTACACTGATGACGTGCACCAATACTTGAAGAACGTAACCTGGATGAGAGCAGAGCGCTATTAACATCAATTATCAAAAGATACACAATAGACGGGTTTCCATCCAAAGCTTTGAATTTAACTTATGCGCAAAACTGAAATATTGCATAAAACATTTGCGAATAAGCTCCGTTTCCATCCAACGAGTCAAAGAGAACAAAATCGTCACTTCCTATTAGAACTGGCGCGAGGCTATATATCACTATGAAAGTAGGAGAAACCCTGAATATAATAATTTTCATAGGCTTATATAATAAATTACTCATATTACTTAAAAAATTACTTTATAAATTGCTCCTCAGAGTGAGCAGACGAAACAAAATAAATGTGGTGATTGCTTACAGAGGTGGATGCTGCTGTTTGGGAACGCAGTCGTGTAACAGTTCTGGGAGGCAGTTATTATACTATTCCTAATTATGCTTATTATTATTATGCTTATTAGGCTCATTTTGAAAAATAAAAATGCAACATAATGATTTTGCTAGTAAGATAGGATAGTGAGAGTAGAGCTGTAGTCAAGTCCAGCTTTGTCGAGTCCAAGTCAAGTCCAAGTCCAGGACTAGTCGAGACCGAGTCAAGACCGAGTCCAAAGAGGTTCGAGTCCAAGTCAAGTCCAAGTCCAAAAGTTTCGAGTCCAAGTCAATACCGAGTCCTGATGGGCCCCTATGTCCCACACCCATGAAAATATCCAGGTAAAAAAATATATATTTCAGATTCATACTTTTCAAGGGCCCTCTCTTCCTTTGGGGCCCTGGTAATCAGTACTGGTTTTACCCCCAGACCGACCCTGGGAGCTAAACTATAAAGGACACTGGCCCTCTAGAACAGAGTTTGGAGCTGTAACGTCAAATTATTTTTATGTACTTTATTTACATTTTATTTACTTTATAATGCTGCTGTTGCTGACATCATGTCACAGTGCACACACACATGCAAAGCTCGGGATATGACAAATGCGTGTGGTCAAGGCTAGAAGGGATAGTTTGGCTGGGCACATAAATACAGAAAATTTTTTGTCATACAGTACTAGGGCTTGCATAGACTATTCGGCGCTGTCGGAAACTATTGACTACTCCAGTATGCATTAACCATAATTCGGAATGTCACGGATGATGACTTCAAAAAAACGAATAACGGACAAGGAATAATTCTGCCTGAATACTCGGCTGAAGCTGGCACAGTCTGGAGTTTTCTAGATAACTGTTGAGTCATGGGGGATCAGCGCAATATTATACACAGACCTCTAAAGTCATGAGTGTGAAGTGAATGAATGTAAACTTTATGAGTAAAAAGAGCGTAAATCAAACACCGAATTGCTGTTGCCTCTCCGTGCATCTCTCAGAAATTAGAGCTTTGCAAGAGTAATATCACCTACAATAATACATCATACACCTTCTATTATTTGTAAATATTTAAAAGGCAATGACTTAAAGGGTTGGTTCACCCAAAAATCATAATTATGTTATTAATAACTCACCCTCATGTCGTTCCAAACCAGTAAGACCTCCGTTCATCTTCATACTGTCCATGTCCAGAAAGGTAAGAAAAACATCTTCAAAGTAGTCCATGTGAAATCAGAGGGTCAGTTAGAATTTGTTGAAGCATCGAAAATACATTTTGGTCAATTCAATTCACTGACTGAACTGCTGTGAAGAGAGAACTGAAGATGAACACCAAGCCGAGCCAGATAATGACTCGTTCACAAGTCAAGAACCGTTTCTGTCAGACGCGTCCGATTCGAGAACCGAGGAGCTGATTATACCACGCATGTGTGATTCAGTGTGAAGCAGACTGACACACAGAGCGTCTGAACTGAACTGATTCTTTTGGTGATTGATTCTGAACTGATTCTGTGCTAATGTTATGAGCCCAGGTAAACCGAAGGCTTGTAATCATCGCCAATGATGCCATTACATCGAGCGCAAAAGAACCGGTGAACTGTTTTCTTCAACCAATTTATTGAATTGAAACCGATGCAACTGGTTCTTGACTCGTGAACGAGTCATTATCTGGCTCGGCTCGGTGTTCATCTTCAGTTCTCTCTTCACAGCAGTTCAGTCAGTGTACTGTTTAAGTAAATGAATTACTCCGGGATATTGGTTTGTTTTAACTCAGAGGGAGTGTCAGCCACATTAAAAAAGTTAACAGCTTAAGTCATTTGTGGATTAATGCGTATTGGTGACACAAACCGTTTAAAACGATTCAGTTCGATTTGGTGAACTGGTTCAAAAAGATCCGGTTACATCGAATGATTCGTTCGCAAACCGGATATAACAAACTGCAGTGTTTTGAACTCTCTCACAACAGACCCGGAAGAGAAGACGATGCTGAATAAAGTCATAGTTTTTGCTATTTTTGGACCAAAATGTATTTTTGATGCTTCAAAAAATTCTAACTGACTCTCTGATGTCACATGGACTACTTTGATGATGTTTTTCTTACCTTTCTGAACATGGACAGTAGACCGTACACACAGCTTCAATGGAGGGACCGAGAGCTCTCGGACTAAATCTAAAATATCTTAAACAGTGTTCTGAAGTTAAATGGAGGTCTTACGGGTTTGGAACGACATGAGGGTGAGTTATTAATGACATAATTATGATTTTTGGGTGAATTATCCCTTTAAAGCTTAGGCTACGATATGAAACGAATGAATGGAATAAGCACAGCGCGTTCACCAATCAAACAGCCGCGTTGCGTCTCAGTCTCTCAAAAACCAAACAAGTTCTCTCTCAAGAGTAGGCTAATAATCAGCTTAGATACAGATACATTTTCTACTTGTCCTACATGTTTGCATCTTTATCTTTTGCTGGTTTGCACGATGCACACACATTTGTTTAGTGAAGTTCACCAAACATTAAGACTAGCTTAAAGAGTTAATGTAATGAAAATGTGTGCATTGATTCAGTCGTGTTCAAATGATCACTAAACGTTTGTCATGACATCTCTCTGCTTGCATGATAAATATTATTTTAGAAATTAATATTTATTTTAGTTTAACACGACATACTTGTTCTGTGATAACTACTAAAAAAAAAGATAAAAAGTCATAACGGTCTTATCAAGTAACTGTACGACGTTGTATCCGAATGCAGATACGAAAAATGTTGTGATTGTTACAGATACAAATACTGGCTGTTACATGAAACTTTAAATATGTAATGTCATAATTATAAAGTTTTTAAAATTTACACATGTAGGCTCATTGTTGCATAAGGCTATACATTAATAAGCATTTATTGATAAAAAAACAAAACAACAAAAAAAACAACTATTTAATGTGTTTTCATTTACAATAGCATGAACCACAAGTAGTCGAGTAACTCAAGCATTTTTTAAATAAAAAAATCACTAGTAGAAATCAGTAGTCATGCAACCCATATACTGTACAGTACAACATTAATTAGTATTTCATTATTGTAAAGGGTACATTTAAGGCTATCTAGGTGTAAACGTAAATAAAACACAATCTAACAGGTAGAAAATAAAATTAGAAACATCTAAACTTTTCAGAATGCAGCAAGTGCACCGCTGGGCATGCACATCATTTCCTGTAACAAAATTGAAAGCTAAACCAAGATGGAGAGAACAGCTGATCATAGCAGTACAAGGATAGCACTTTTTAAAATGAATTTATCAGCAGAGCCACTGCAAGGCTTTCTTTTAGTGCTGGAAACTTCTGCGTCTTCATGGAGAGCGGGTCATGGTTGCCTAGCAACAGCAGAGGCCACCGGAGCGTAAGCGCAGGCTACAGAGTGCTTTGGAAAAAAAGGAGAAAGCAGCGTGCCTAGCGTTTTCCACACGTTTTCAGTCGCGACATCATGCAAATTTTGCTGGACTCGGTCGAGACCAACAAGAACATTTGGCGAGTCCAATGGCCAAGTCCGAGACAAGTCCGAGTGCAAACGCAACGAGTCCGAGACGATAGAAAAATGTCTCGAGTCTGGACTACAGCCCTAAGTGAGAGTAATTTCCAAGCACACTCACACATACACAAAGTTACTAAAATTGTCATCTGTCTGGGAAAATTAATACATTAAATAGTTACAAACAGGAAATGTTAAAAATATGTTTTATTTTGATACAGTATTTTGTTATAGTATAAAAAAAATTTTAACTGCTTGCTATTGACCATTATTACTAGTAACTATTTTCATAGTGTGATTTTTGGTGAATTGTGTTAAAACTAGATCGAAATCAAAACTAAACACAATCATAATAATCAAACTAAACATCATCATAATTATATTAATAGAATAGGGAACCCACAATATTTAAAAAACTATATATTCACCCTGTTTTTTTATGCTAAGAAAAAAAGATCAGAGAGAGAGAGAGAGAGAGAGAGAGAGAGAGAGAGAGAAAGAGATTTCAATGATATTTTGACCACTCAAATAGGAATATCCCTGGATTCAATTTCAGAAATCTGGAATTCTGGGATAGAATTCTGGGATACTGTCTAGTTAGAGAGTTCACTAGGGTTTGTAACGGCTCTGAGCTCTCCATCAGCTGTCTTCCTTCAGTTCCCCGGAGAAGAGGCTGTTGAAGAGCTTCAGCTACTCTTAACACCCTCACGCATCGTCTGTCTATACATCACAAAGGGTTTTCACTGAGCCGCTGTGTTTTTCTCCCTCCGCCGCTCCTGGGCTTTAATCAATGTGTCTAATTAAGAACAGCACAGATTCGTTAACATTATAGATGGATGTGTTGCTATGAATTGAGTCCTTCTGGGCTGCGAAGCGCGTCTGTCTGACTGATGTTCGGTCTCTTCAGGGACTGTTTTCAGTGCACTTTTCATTTCATACTAGTAAACATAGATTGAGTGCATTTATTGATCAAAGATGCTCATTTTGATACACTTGTGCAACGATGTTTAAAGAGGTGGTTGACTGTTTGTTATTTTCCTAGGCTTGATTGTGTTTATGAGAAAATAATAAAATAAACATTTCAAAGTCAAAACGCAGAGTGTTTTTATAATAATGCATCTCTTAAGTGAAGTTTCAATGGCATTATCGTTTTCATCTCACCAACGTACAGCATAATGTCTAATAAAGTCATTTATTTTAGTTTCTTGCCAAAGCAACATTTTACATTTTCATAGCATTCATACTTTATATAAGCTTTATTTTAATTAATGAAAATGATTTTTAATATTTCATTATTATCATAGTTAACAATACATTAAAAACACTGGTACTAGGTGTTGAGGTTTTCAGTTTAACAGGAATAAAACAACATTTTAGTCATGTTGCTTTGTGCTTTTAATTGTAATAATAATATTACAGTTTTTGCTGTATTTTTTTAACAAATACATTATTTTATTTGTTAAAAAAATACAGCAAAAACTGTAATATTATTATTACAATTTAAAATAGCTGTTTTCTATTGTAATATATTTAAAAATGGATTTATTTTTGTGATTATTATTTTAATCTATCGTTTCAATGTTGTGATTTGGTTGCATTTTTGTGTGAATTTTAATATTTGTGTCACTTAAATGCAAAGCAGCTGCACTCATTTCATATCCTCAGCTTCTGTTCTTATGGATGTACAAAAGCAGAAGCTTTTATTCGGTGCTGTTGCTTTTTATGAATAATATCACCAACGAGAGTGATTTAATTAAACCTCCTCCTCAACACACATGCACTCGCTCACGATTGAGATTGCAGCTTGGATTTTAATGCATTGGAAATGTCAGTTGATATTATTTCCAAGAAGCAGAGCATATCTTCAGCAGGCAAACAGCCTTGATTCGGTGAAAACATTTCTAAATACCAAAAGAGCAGCGGAGCTAAGACGCATGATGATGTCTATACATTTGAAGATACTTATGAGCAGCTTCAAAATGACAAGCAAGACGTGTGTTAGTGATCAGAAGAACTATGTGTAATCAGTCTCTGTTTATTATTGTTTTTAAGAAACAAGATGTTGGTGAAGGTTTACCCCAAAATACATCACAGATCATTTATTATTCCATGCAAAAAATAAAAAAAAATTCACATAAGGAAAAACATGCGGTTTTTGTGCATGTACCTTTAAATGCAAATGAGATGTTGTATGGTCCCCGCACCCTTCCAGAAGAGTCTTTACAGTTCATGCCTCGCATACGCTGCCAAAACAAAATGTCTGTTTGGTTTGGATTAGCATGTTTATTGTGCTCACGTTACATTGCAGTTCGTCGTTGTCATGAAAGTGTATTATTTGTACGCGTTTTAAAGCCGCATCAGTTTAAACGTCTGATATACAGTGTTCTGAGTGTGAGGACTAATTTAATTTCTTATTGCGCTTAAACTGTTACGTACATGGAAGACAAAAACAGTCGGCTGTGTCTGCGTAAACAGCTTGAAAAGAAATCGCATGTAAATTTTTGACCTGCATGACAGAAGGGTAATATTCCGTACCTACTGCTGTCTGTGCTGTTAATATAACTCAAACAACAAAACAAACAGAAAATCACTGCACTTAACTGAATAATGTAAAGTAGTTTTAAGAATGAATTTCCTACATAATTGCTGAGTTGAAATTCTCTAGCAAGGACATAAACGTGGCAGACTGAGTACAGCTCACTCAGGGGAGGAGCTAAGCTAATATAGGCAAAGATCATTACCAGTCGTGGGCGGGGCTTGTGACATCAATTTGGAGTACATTCCTGAATTACTGATTTTGAGACGCCATTTCTGATTTATGGGAATTTTTGCCACTATAGGGTGGTTGTGTACATTCACTTCTGAAACATAATTAAATAAAAAAAAAACATATAATATATATTGTATGTGTGTTCTGCAGGACGTCCAGAGCATCGATACGTCCCTGATGGATCCAAGCAGCAGTATCACGGTTCTTGCGGGTCCAAGCGCGTTCAGGATCCCAGTCGGCATCAGAAGCAAACTGTGCAGCAGCCTGGACATCCCGCACACACGCGGAAACGACTGGAGAATACTGGCGCATAAACTCAACCTGGACCGGTGACGTTCACACACACATCAACACCGTCTGTGCATGCAGTCACACATACAGTCATTTAGACCTTCAGTTCCTTTTCAGGAAGTTTGTAAATAATTAAATACCATTAAGGTCATTAAGATTTAAGTCTCTTCAGCTCACCAAGGTTGCATTTATTTGATCAAACAGTAAAAACAGCAACAATGTAAAATATTATTACAATATTCTGTTTAATATTTTCTATTTGAATAGATTTTAAAATGCAATTTATTTCTGCGATCAAAGTTGTATTTTCAACATCATTACTTCAGTCTTCAGTGTCACATGATTCTTCAGAAATCATTCTAATATGCTGATTTGCTGCTTAAGAAACATTTCTAATTATTATTATTATTATGTAAACTATAATAATAATGCATCCTTGCTAAATAAAAGTATTATGACTTTTTAAAGTATAAAAATATTATGACTTTTTTTCTAATTGAACATTACTTTATAAAATATTAATTTTGTGCTGAAAAGTTATTAATGACTAAATTTAATTTAACGTGAAAGTCTAGCTTACATTTGTATATACGTGCTAAAAATGTCAAAAACATTTAAATATAACACCTATTCTCATGTCAAGTTCATAAAATAAAATAAGATAAATTATATATGTTTTAGAAATAATGTTTTATATTTCTATGTACTTTTCTTTTTTTATTGTGTTTTTAATGTTAGTTCTTCAGCTTAAATCTCTCTTTTTTTCAGTTATAGGAAAAAATTTTTAATTAAATGTTTTTATTTTAAATTAATTTTATTTTAGCTTTATTTCAATTAATGAAAATAATTTTTGACCGCATAGATTTTTACGAATAATATAATATAATATAATATAATATAATATAATATAATATAATATAATATAATATAATATAATATAATATAATATAATATAATATAATATAATATAATATAATATAATATAATATAATTCTCATTCACCATAAGTTAACCATAAAATAAGTAATTTTCATCTATCATTATAGGTCAACATTTTAGCGCATCCCTTGTGTGAGCGTTTTTTTTATCATCAATGTGCTGAGACTGCAGTGTAGTTTTTAATGTAAAAGCGATAGAAGAGAAACTAATGTGCTCTAGAAGTATCTCATAGGAGAGTTTGAAGACAATTAATGGTGGAAAAACAGCAGGAGACCAAATGAGAAATTTCCTATTGTTCTTTTGGGTCTGCCTGGAGGATACGAAGAGATATATTCACTCTCTCAAACATCAACTTTTCAAAATATCAGCGTTTCGGTGCGCCTCCACAATCCACGTAATTAGAGGAAAAGGCAAAAAAGCGCAGGACCCCTATGGTTTGAGTTCTTGTTGAGGTTTTACTGCAGGACGCTTTAAGAACGAGGATCTGATTTCAAACGAGAGAGAGTTTAGGATGGAGAGTTTGCTGTTCACCTCTGAGGACCAATAGGCATAAAAGAAGCAGAAGACGAGAGATTTTGAGTTCACAGGGGACAGGAAGAAGAGAGATAAAACGAAGAGGATCCTGAAAAAAATAAATAAATAAAAAAGATGTTCAAAGTGAAAAGACAGGCTGTGCAGCACCTTCTGCAGGGATGTGTTTCTTCTCCATTCAACTCTGATTACAGCACCTCTGACTGACTGATGTTATACACCATCTGATGGTGGAAGTGTGTCAACCTGCTGACATTTTGCTGTGCTGATCATATATTTGCTTTACATATAGTTCATGTGAGAATGATGGGAAAACATGAAGAAACAACAACTTAAAAAACATGCAAAGAAAGCATCACGAGATGCGTCACACCTTACAGAAATATAGATTCAATTGTAGACAGGCATGAATACTGGCTTTTTTTATTTTTACTGTATAATTTAGTCAAAGGAATAGCAATCATTAAATATTTATTTATTCTGTGGCTGATGAGTAAATCCTTCAATACACATAAAACAGAGATGTATTTTTTATGTATTTTATTTTAGCCTATATGGCATTTCAAAGGAAAGAAATTAAGACATACATAAATATTGGTGTTGTAATTTTACTGTTATTATATAAAATAATAATAATAACATTCTTTTAATTAATTAATTAATTTGTATTATTTTTAGTGTTATTTTTACTATTAATTTAAATTGAATTCCAAAGCAAAAAAAAAAAGAAAAAAGAAAACAAACGTAAATATTGGTGTAGTAATTCTTCTGTTGTTATATAAAATAAACAAATAATAACAACAACATTCTTATTTGTATTACTGTTATTATTACTATTTTACTATTAGTTCATTTTGTTGTATACATTTTTATTATTGTTGTTGTTGTTAAATACTTGTGTTTTTTATTTACACTCTAATAGTATTATTGCAGTAGTAGATTCAGATTTGTTATTTAAATATTACAATTGAAATAAAAATTGTTTTGAATAATAATACGTACTATTAGAATAAATGAAAAATATTTTGAATAAGAATAACAATAATTATTATAGTTGTTGTTTGCTTTTGAATACTATTTGTTTTTACTGTCGAATATAAATATTTCTATTGATTTATTATTGTTTTTATTTAACTTAATGAATAATAACAGAAGTAACAATAATAAGTATTGTTATTAAATACTATTTTTATTTACTGTGCAATACTATTTTTTGTATTATTTAATGTTTAAATAATATATTTATTATTATGATAACAATACTAACTGTTACCAAAATTAAGTATTTTTATTAGTAGGAGTAAATCTTTTTTTTTTCTTGTCTTTTGCAGATCACATAAAAAAAAATATATATATATATATATTTCAATGTCACCAATAAGCACACCTTTATTGCGTTATTATCAAAGAAATAACCTCTGTTTTACATTAAATTTACATTAATATTTAGGAATAATCTTATCTGCTGGTTTGTGCCAGAAAATAGTCAAAAAACAAAACAAAAACATAGCCACATTAAAATAGCATAACATTTTTAAAACAATTTTACACAAATAACTATATTGGTGATATATTGTGTTCCTACACCTCTTTAGTGTTTCCTCTCACGTGCCCTGCAGGTATCTCAACTACTTTGCGACTAAGACGAGTCCGACCGGAGTGATTCTGGATCTCTGGGAAGCTCAACACTTCCCACATGGAAACCTCAACCAGCTCGCCACTGTCTTAGAGGAGATGGGTCGCCATGACAACAGCATCGCCGCCATGGCCAAGGAACAGTGACCCTCACATCGATGATGATGTCCAGCTCAAGTTGTGTTGCCACTCGATCAAAAACCAAGGCGCTGTGCGCGGCATCTTATCCAGTGTCTTGGAAACATGCGTCGCTGCCATCAGTGGATGTGGATGCCGCCAGTTTGGGGTCAAAGGTGAAGCAGGAACACGGTCGAGACGCTTCAGGCTCAACCAGTTTTCACGACAGCAGAAATCTCCCACTGTATCATCCTCTAGTCATGGTTTTACTGAATTTTGTGGTGCCATCTAGTGGTTGCAGAAACAACAAACGCTCATGTAATATAATATTTTGAGACATGAATACAGTATTTAGTGTGAGTACCTTAAAGTGGCCTTTAAAATCCAGTTATCGTTCAGATGCTATTTGAATTGTATTATTTTTGTAACGCGAGGACAGTAAATATGATAGTTTGTTGAACAAAAGTGCACGTGAGCACTCGCCAGGGATTGGAGAATCATGTCAGATGTTGTTTTATGATTTTCTGGAATGCAATGATTTCTCACACTGTAATAATGATGATCTTCACTCGTTCTGCATGGGCTTGTTCTGTTGTGCTTCATCAGTGTTTCACGCCTCGCTCTACCAGACGCAGAGCAAACTTACCCCTCAACAAAACTTACCATGGTGACTACAGGTTCTGCTAAAATGTGACGGGAACTACAGTTATTGTTATTACTACTGGAATATTGTAATGATTTAATATAATTCTTTCTTTAAGTGAAGGCTAGTACCAAGTTATTGTAGTAAGGTTAATAACCACTGCTGCCAAAACAAAAGCTCCATGGTTAAACGTTTGAATGCCAAGAAATTAAAGCAGACGTAAATATTTATATTGTAATTTTGCCTTTGTTCTATAAATAATAATAATAATAACTATATTATTATTAAATACACATTATTATTGCATATATATATATATATATATGTATATATATATATATATATATATATATAGTAATAATATAATAGTATATATATATATACAGTATATAATTTAAGTTTGATTTAAATTATTACAAATATTTTTTATATTTGAGGAATTATTATGATTATATATAATCATAATAATTCCTGCTAGCTTGTGTTGTTATTATTCAAAATATATATTTTTTGTTTTAATTTTAAATAAGTTTATTTAAATAATAAAATGTAATAATATTTTAAATAACAAAAAATTATGTATTAGAATTAAATTATAATTAGTTATTGTTATTAATGTATGTTTTTATTTTGTTATTTAAATATTTAAATAATATTATTATAAACATTTTTTTATTTCCAATTATAGATAATTGTATTTATTTAAAAAATAAAAGTCGTTATTGTGCATTATTTTAAAAAGAGTAAATTTATCACTTATGAAAATTTAACATAGGGACTAATGTTTCTGCAAAAACATGATGGATAGGACAGTTTTTGTTACTACTGGAATATTGCAATGAACGAATCTACTTCTTTCAGAATCCTTCACCTGAAGTCTATGACAGTGAGTTGCTGTGGGCTTATTGTAGTAATCATAACTGTAGTGCATTTTGGTGGAAGCTGTGGTTATGGTGAATTGTTTTAGGGGTTTTTCTCTTCTGTCCGGACTCAGAGTCAGAATACTGTACACTACCACACAATCACAGCCGAACATATCAGAAATATGATATGTGTCATATAAAGAAGTGCTGGTTACCCAGTGATATGAGACAAAAAGAGAAACTAAGCAACCAATAATGTCCTTGTTAGTTGATGGTTAGGGCAAAAACTCAGCCTTTCTTTTCCTTTCAAGTTACACTGCCGGTCCAGTGGAATACATTTATCTGGCAAATATTAAAGATGTCACTCCTGTGTGACCCTTCGTCCACACACTTACACTAGAAATAAGATCTATCAATCACATGAAAGATGTCAGACATTTGATAGATATCCAAATACATGAATGAAACTTTCTATTTCTATGGAATATGTTTGCTTGAGTTTATCGGGTCATGTTTACATGCACATCAACTTCTTTTGACATTTAGGAAAGCAATGTCCTGGGGGAAAGAGGGCTTGTTGATGTCAGCACAAAGTGAGAAAGTAGTTATATTCTGATGGAAATGGTTTTTTTTCTTTGGAGTCATTTTCACTGATTAATCATTTACTATACTGTGGAATCCCATTTCTGCCACATAAGAAATTAAAATCATGCTGTGGAAAATTATAATTATGACATTAAAAATGATCATTTTTAAATAAAAAGTCATACTGATTGTGACAACCATTAGAAAATATGGCCTAAAAAGTCAAAAATTATTAGATAGAAAGTCATAATTTAATGTGTGATGGTTGTTAGTTTACTTCTTAAATCTCCTGATTTAAACTTTCATAATTTTTGTCATTTCATATTTTGACACAGTTTCTCATATTTTTTATTTGTGATCATGTTGACTTTGTTATAATTTTAACGCCATTATTTATAAGCTTTTGCCAATTTCAATTTTTCATAATTTACTTTTTCATCCTATAATTTTGATGTTTTGCCATTTTCAGTTTGTCAATTTTGACTTTGTCATAATGACTTGGCATCTCATTTTTTATTTGTAATCACTTTGACTTTTTGTCATTTCTCCTTTGCCATCTTGTAATTTGTATTTTTTTTTTTTCATCATTTCGAATTTGTCAAATTCAGTTTTCTTTAGGATCTCATTATTTGTTTTTTGTTTTTATTATGACTTAGTATCTTTTTTTTTTTAATTTTTTCAATTACAACAATTATGACTTATAATTTAGTTTTGTTGATGCTTTGTCCGTTTCCAGTTTTTAATGTCCTAATTGACTTAGTATCTTATAATTTTGAGTTGTCCCAATTTACTTTTTCATCTCAGAATTTTGTCTTAGTTCATAATTTAGACTTTCATAAAGTCTGCTACTTTAAATGTCATAATTTTTGACTTGTCATATTTTAAAATTGCCTTATAATTATGACTTTTATCATTTAAAGCTCTCATAATTTAACTTTCTGACATGGCTTTTTTTCAATTTAAACTTTTATTCATAATTTAGATTTTGTATGTCACCTGTATATATTTTGACATATTCTCAATTTTTGACCTGTAATCATTTTACAAGTCCGCTGGGAGCTTATCGCATAATTGTGACTGTCATAATTTAGATTTGTCACATTTTTTTTTTTTTTTTTTATAATAGTTTTTTCAGTTTTGAAATTTTAATGTCTTGTCACTTTTTATCTCATAATTAAAAAAAAAATATATATATATTTTTTTTTTTTTTTGTGGGAAATATATATATATATATATATATATATATTTTATAATAATGAAATTTGACAATGACTTTTATTTATCCTGCTTTACCAAAAGCATGATTTTTTTCCCCTCATTTGGCAGAAATGGGCTTCCATATGAGACCAGGAACATGCATTAAGAAAGCAAACAGGGTCGTTTTGATTTCTTCTCAGCTCAAATATAATATTCCCATTTGCAGGAAATAACAGAAGTCTAAACTCCTAAATGTGTTTACAGGCGGAACAGAGCGTTACAGTTAATGACGGTCTGTGCGTAAATTCTGCAGAAATCCGTCGCACCAGAGGCTGGTGTTGGTGTGCTTGTAAATGTGAAACACAGGGTTTATTATCTGCAGTTTCACCGCCTGCAGCCAATGCCGCCCCACCAACACGAAAAAAAGGCCTCCAACCAACTGCCATTTCCCACAATCCAACAGAGCAGAGGAGCTGTGCGCAAAATAAAAGGCAAATTAACAAGCAAAACGAGAACAGAAAAGCCCCTCGGTGAGGCTGAAGAGCAGCAGTGCAGTGCAGTGAGTGTCTGTCTGCTGGACATGCAGTGCCAACTATGCAACGTGTGCTTGTGTGTGAACCGCTGGCAGATGTGCATCGTTACGACTCGTGTACAGAGAGAGTTTAATCCAGAATAACGCTTCATTAAAAATCAAAAACAAACGCTATTATGTCTGCAGTCAGTTTCTGGATAAAATGTATGTAAAGGATTTTTTTAATAAATTATATTTTTAATCAACGCAGCAATTGGCTTTGTGGGTTTTTTTTATTTATTTATTGTTATTATTTGACCTTCCTAGAGATTCCTTAAATTATTTTTTTGTTTGTTTGTTTTTTAAACACTTTAACCTTGAGTAATTATAAACGTGACTATCTTCACAAACATTTACCATGGCAACAAAAACAAGGTCTGGGTAAATTATAATTATTTTTTTTATCTTTTATTAATTTTTCTAAAAGTGCTGTTAGAAAAGGCATGCTGTTTGTGTCATTGGGCAATTCAGGAAATGAAATTATATATATATATATATATATATATATATATACACACATATAAATGAAGGTGTTTTTTTAATGTTCTATGTAACCTTTTTATTCATTCAGAAAACACCTTAACAAGAAATGTTTTACTTGACCGTAATGGTCAACTAAAAAGCAACACAAAAAGTAACTCGGCGCACAACAATAATTCTCATTAGAACATTTATTCAAGTACATTGAAGCTTCACTCACATTTTCATCTATTTACAAAATAAATAAGGCACAGTCCACCAAAAAAGGCGGGAAACGTGTTATAAGTTGTTGACTGACTGACAACACAAATCTGCAACGAATCCAAAACCATGGTCCTGTTGGAGCTGAACAGACTGTGGAAAGAGAAAGCTGGCAGTCCTCGGAGGAGAGTCATGTGATCTCGCTTCGGATCTTTGTCCTGCGATCACATGAGATCTTGGGCGTCCTCTGCTGCGGTCGGGTCGTTTGCAGGAGGCTCTGGCGTGAGTTCAGGGTTAGTGTCAGTGCTGCTGGTCTGTTCTCAGACTTTAATGTCCTGGGACTCGGACATCTTGGCCAGCGTCTTTTTAACACGCAGGGCGGTGAGACGAGAGGCCGGATTATGAGCCCAACACTCCGTCATGAGCTTCCCCATCTGCCTCAAACACTGACAACACACAAACAAACATCACCCTCTTTCAACAAAATCAAGATGAAGAAAGTCATGATGGTTAAAAATACATTGCAACAGCTAAACTGCAAGATATTAATTCATTCGGGGAAAAAAGGAAAAAACTTGACTGTCCAGTTTACAAAATTATATCATTTGTGATTTGTTTCTCTTCTAATTTTCTAGATTTCTTTGCTTTGATTAATGTAAATAACATGCAATGCACAAGATCATTAATATGTGCTATTGCAAGCTAATAGATATCTTGCATGATAAGACTTATATGATTATAATATAAAGTGATGCGACAAAAATATTGTATTAATCTGAATAAATTAGTTATTTCAGCAAACCATACATACATCAGTATAAATGAAAATGAGAAAAATGTGCCTTGGAAGCTAGCTGAAACACACACACACACACACATATATAATTTTATTTCAGGTGAGTTTATTTAAAGTAAATGTTTCTGTGTTTTTATTTTTAGTGAATTATAATAATTCTGTCTCTATAAGCTAAAAATTTACTGACATAAAATATTGACAATAATTATGACAAAAATTCAAATTCACCTCATCACTGCTCCAGCGGTTAGGGAAAGACGGACGTATTCTCTTCATACACACAACCTCTCGCATGTCTTCATACGACGGGTCATTAGGAACGTGATCGTGGTACGGAAGCTGATATTCCTCTACGATACCTGCAGAAACATCCGGATAGCAATCAACACACTGACGCAAAAGAACAAACTTTAATGAATCTCATTCAAATCTCTTTTAACCTCTTAAGATTTATACAAACCAGGGTTATTAAATAATAATAATAATAATTGTTACTTGAAAAAAATTAAATAAATCTAAATATTAAAAATAAAAACGTATAAAAAAGTGTCATTTAAATTTTTTATCTGGTTTATATTCATGTACGAAAATAACTAAAATTAAAGTAAAAATTCCTATAAACTATATAAACATTTAAAAAATAATAAGAATGACAAAAACACAGACAGAAATAGTAAAACTTAAACTGAAATTACAATGAAAAGAAAATCAAATAAAAGCATTAATAAAAAAAACGACGATAGTATCTGACACTAAAATACAACTGATACAAACAACTGAGTAAAGAGCAAACTGAGACTGACTTCACAAGAAATTATAGTTACTCTTATATATTTATAACGAAACTCTCTAAATATTAAATAAAGACTTATAACTTTACTATAAATATTAAAAAACATTTATGTTCACATATATATATATACATATATAAACACAGACATGTCATCAGTGCTCCACTGCATTGTTACATGCATGTTTAAAAAAAATTTTAAGAAATGAAATGACTAGAGCTTTATCATCCTCATCAATAAGGGATATTATGAGAATCAACTAAGACAAAGCTGATCCTGAAATGAACGATGGTAATATTCCGAGCTGTACCTCCAGACACACATCGGCGGGCGATCTCCCACAGAATGAGGCCGAAGCTGTACATGTCGGCCATGATGTAGGACTGGAAATGGTTCCTGTTCAGAGTCTCGTCCAGAACCTCAGGAGCCATGAAGCGTTTGGTGCCCACGCGTGTGTTCAGGGGGATGTCCACTTCATTAGTGTCGCTGTTCATGAGACACAACAGTGTTTCAGTGCTCATATTTAAGCTGGAGAACTCATTTCATAAGCATACACCTTCACATCATTTCTGCAGTTCTATTAGAGGGAAACTTGTTGATGCAACTTTGAAAGTGTACTTTACCAAGCTACAGCCAAAATACCCTTTCAAAAAAGAAGTTAGTTACGCTACAATTTACAACTAAACTACACTGAAGCTACTGTATATTAAGGGGAAATGTTTATAGTATGTCTAACAAAAATGATCAATATATTTATGCTGCTGGCTCTTATGACATTTTACTTGTGATTTTCCTCATTTGCAAGTGGCTTTGAATAAGTGTCTAATAAATGCATAAATGTAAATATATATTTAAGTGTTATTTATATACCATTGTAGTATTTATTATTAGTTTGAAATAGCTTTTTTATATTCTCAGTTGCCATTTCTTTTGTAATATATATATATTTCTATTTAGCTTAAATGTATTTTTATTTTAGTATTAGTTTTTGACTTTGTACTACAACTTAAACCCATTTATTTCCGACCAGCTTTTTTAAAATAAAATATAAATATTACTACAGACGAAGAACTTAATTTCAAATAATGAATTTTATTTTATAATTTTAATTTTAGAACCATATTTAATTATCAGAGCTGTATGCATCTGAATATAATTAATAACAAAAAACAATGATTTTTGATAAAGGTTTTGGAGAGAGGAATAAAATGTTATTTTAGTGTTTGAATATTTATTATTATTTTGACTTTGCTTTTATTTTTAGATTTTCAGTTTTCATTTAAAGTTTTAGCAGTTTTGTTTTTGTCATTTCTGTCATTTTTAATAGTCTTTTTAATATTTCTATTTAGTTTGAATTTATTTTTAGTTTAAGTTTCAGTTTCAGTAATTTCACTACAGCTTAAACCTGTTTTTATTCAGTTAATCGCTAAGGCAGCATTCTTTTTTTTTTAAGGTCAGTTTGCAATGCAATAAAATAAAAATATTACTATAGATGAAAAAAAATGATTTCAAATAATTAAATCTAGCCTAATTTTAAGTATAGTTTTAATGAACAATAAAAACAATCACACACACACACACACACACATATATACGTGTATATATATATATATATATATATACACACATATATATATACATACATACATATATATATATATATATATATATATATATATATATATATATAAATAAATAATTTTATTTACATAGCCAAATTGAAAATAAGGTGAAAATCCATATTACAATCTACAATACATATTAGCATAAATTATTTAAATGTTATCTTGCAACAAAAAAGTTGTAAAATGCCAGACAGGGAATTTTTAAGTGATAACTCAAATGAATATTTAAAATGTTGTTTTTTTTGGTTGCTAAACCTGCTGTCTACAGAAATCAGCATGTTAACATCAGAAAGTGAAGCACAGGAGCTGGCCTCTGACCTGATGAACTTGACGGCCAGGCCGAGGTCAGCGATGCAGCAGGCTCCGTTCCTCTTCACCAGGATGTTTTTGCTCTTCAGGTCTCTGTGGGCGATGGCCGGTTTGCCCTGTGTGCCGAAGATCTCGGTGTGAAGATGGCAGAGGCCGGAGACGGATGAGTACGCCAGTTTCAGCATGGCCCGGCTGTCCAGGGTGGTGCATTTGAGATAGTCGTACAGAGAGCCGTTCTCGTGGTAGTCGGTGATGAGGTAGAGCTGAGTCCATGAGCCCGTGCCTTTAATATCAGCCGCTATGAACCCTGGAGAGAGAGTTAAAATTAGTGCACGAGGCTAAATATAACGAGCCAGGCCTTGCTTAATTTAATGCAATAATTAATTTGATATCAGCTAATTAATTTGAAAGGACTGCTAATCAGGACGCTTCAATCGTGCATTTTAACATGGATCATTTCCCCGTAATTACCGACTACATGTTCACCAGTGGGAGTCATTAAATAACAGTAGATAGGCTGCTTATGTAGCTACATTTTTCAGTTGCGTGACAGAAGCTATGGCGTTTTGTAAAAAGCAATGCGATTTTTTTCTAACAAACAGTGGAATAGCATGAAAAGAAACAGTACTGCTGCTTGTTTCATCACTGTATTGTGCGTGGAGATTACAGCCGAGTGATCAAACACACTTTCACTGTATGTCCTCAAGAAGTGATTAATGATAGCAAACTGATTTATTTTGAATGGTTTGTTTTAATGAACTAAAGTCACTTTGATTTGAGTGATCACTCAAACGTGTTCCCAGAAGTCCCCATGTCTAAAATATTTAGCTAATTGAGTAGTTGACAAATAACATGGACATGAGGAGGTTTTAGGTAACATTTTACACCAAAAATTTTTTTTTGTAGTTCTTATTAATAGCCTTGCAGAGTAACATATAGTCTGTGGTAACATGAGGTCTGAGGTATTATAACTTAAAGGGTTAGTTCACCCAAAAATCAAAATTATGTCATTAATGACTCACCCTCATGTCGTTCCAAACCTGTGAGACCTCCGTTTATCTTTGGAACACAGTTTAAGATATTTTAGATTTAGTCCGAGAGCTCTCAGTTCCTCCATTGAAGCTGTGTGTACGGTATACTGTCCATGTCCAGAAAGGTAAGAAAAACATCATCAGAGTAGTCCATGTGACATCAGAGGGTCAGTTAGAATTTTTTGAAGCATCGAAAATACTTTTTGGTCCAAAAATAACAAAAACTACGACTTTATTCAGCATTGTCTGTTGTGAGCACATTCACTGCAGTGTAGTGATGTTCGGTTTGCCAATGAATCATTCGATGTAACTGTTTGAGTAAATGAATTACTCCGGGATATTGGTTTGTTTTAACTCAGAGGGAGTGTCCGCCACATTAAAAAAGTTAACAGCTTAAGTCATTTGTGGATTAATGCTTATTGGAGATGCGAATCGTTTTAAATTATTCAGTTCGATTTGGTGAACTGGTTCAAGAAGATCCAGATACATCGAATGATTCGTTCACAAACCGGATATCACTGCACTTGAACTCTCTCACAACAGACCCGGAAGAGAAGACGATGCTGAATAAAGTCGTAGTTTTTGTTATTTTTGCACCAAAATGTATTTTCGATGCTTCAACAAATTCTAACTGACCCTCTGATGTCACATGGACTACTCTGATGATGTTTTTCTTACCTTTCTGGACATGGACAGTAGACCGTACACACAGCTTCAATGGAGGGACTGAGAGATCTCGGACTAAATCTAAAATATCTTAAACTGTGTTCTGAAGACGAAATGAGGTCTTACGGGTTTGGAACGACATGAGGGTGAGTTATTGATAACATAATTGTAATATTTGGGTGAACTAACCCTTTAATTGAAAGCTAATAATTTAATTAAATAATTTTTTTTTTTTATAAAAATTATAAAATAAATTACTAAAAATATTTGATTTGCTTACCTGCATGTCATGTGACCATTAACCGAACCATGAAAATACAAATGTATGTAATTATTGAAATATTATCTTAAAATCTCAGTGAATATTTTTAATTGTCAAAGAGGTTTGTTTGACTGACAAAAATGTTCTAGAAGAACACAAAGATTACACAATTATTGCATAAATACAGTCTTTTTTGTTGTTGTTGTTCTTGGCCTAGGCAGTAGCCCTGACACTTTATTTATTGAAAGACCTTTGTTAAATTACATGAGAATAAATATAGTGCAGTGATCGTCAGCTATTTAAACGACCATTGGGTTAAGCACTGACTCATTTGTGCTCGTATTTAAAAAAAAGTGCAATAAAAAGTAATAAGTTCCTTTATTCACCCTAATTATACAAATACTGGCCCTTTAATGGCTTCAGGGAAATTAAATATTTTTATTAGTGAACTTAACTACTTTTTCAAGAGGGTAGCTGAATAACTTTAAATCAAGAGTTAGTTAAGCTTGGCGAGCAGTATTTTAATAGTCTATATATTTCCTACATTAATAGTATAACAATAGCATATGAATGTAATGGTGTCTGTGTGTCTCACCGAGTATATTCTCATGTCTCATGAGGACAGTCTGATATATCTCTGTCTCTCTGAACCAGCTGGCCTCCTCTGTGGTGAAAAAGACTTTCACAGCCACTTTCTCTCCCCTCCATCTCCCCATCCACACCTCTCCATAACGGCCCTTCCCGATCTGTGTCACCATCTGGATCTGCTTGGCTATAGTGCGCTGCACCTACAGACACAGACATAGACAGACAGACAGACAGATAATAGATAGATGTCATTTTCTTTACAAATACATTACATTACAAGCGACTCATCATACACAAGTGCAGTGACATTTATTAAGAAAATAATATGAATAGGGTCCTATTGTTTTTTTTTCAAAATTACCCCCCCCCCCCCCCCCCCCATCCCCATGTGTTTTTCACTGTAACTTATCTGGATTTAGTTTCAATTGTTTAATTACATTTTTAAAATAAAAAAGCATTAATTAATTTATTCAATTAACACAAGTTCTGTGTTTTGTGTTTTAACTGATTTAGTTTTAACTGTAAATTTTCAAGTAAATTGTAATTTTAAAAAAGCATGTCTGATTAATTACATTTTTCTGAAATTCTGAGTCTGAATTACATTTTTCTGAAAGTCTTTTATCATTTAGTAAAAATCAAAAACAGGTAAAATTGTTATAGTTTGTTATACAGTATTCCTTAAAAAAGTTGTATTCAATTTTATTATTATCATCATTATTATTACAACTTTAAAGTACATTCTACTGTGTAAGAGTGAGACTTTGCTGTGTGTATCTGATATTTTCAATTGAGCCACTCATTCACTCAGAGACACACTGACTTGCAGATTAATAATCACAGACACTAGTTCATGTTGGGATTTGATTAATTGTCCAGCCCTATTTTTGATCAATTCCATCTTATATTTGTGTGACTAGATTCTGTATCAAAGAATTCACAGGGCTCTGTGTGGATGTTGATTTCGTGTGTGTGTGTGCTCTTGTTTTTGCAAAATATCGGGACACAACTCTGTATAATGACATGGGTATGACAGAGGTATTACAAGGAGAGAGTGACTTATGAGGACATAACCCATGTCCCCATTTTTCAAAACACTTATAAATCATACAGAATGAGTTTTTTTGAGAAAGTAGAAATGCAGAAAGTTTCCTGTGAGGGTTAGGGTTAGGTGTAGGGTTGGTGAAGGGCGATAGAATATACAGTTTGTACAGTATAAAAACCATTACGCTTATGGGATGTCCCCACTTTTCACAAAAACAAACTTGGCCCGATGGCCCAGTTCTGTCTGTTCACCAGTCCCCAACCCTCTCTCAATCTGTGTGTGTGTGTGTGTGTGTGATTCTCACCAGCAGGGGGAGTCCTGACCCTGAGCCGGAGCTCTGGGACTGCTCTATGAGATCCCGCAGGGATTCTCCCGGAGGAATTAACGTCTCGTCCGGATGCAGGCCGAGGCTGAAGCGCGGGGCTAGCTCGTGACGTTTATACCTGAAACACCACACAGACCACTTCAACCCCAGACTAACATGAATAGAAGTCCACACAAACACAAGATGTATTCTTCACAATACTTCTTTTGTGCTCAACAAATGAAAGAAACACATAAAGGTTTGTAACAACTTGAGGTGAGTAAACGATTTTTGGGTGAACTATCCACTAAATTAGCTTCATTTAAGACAAAAACTAAGTCTGTGTTTGTGTTGGTAACTTACACACCTGAAGTAACAGAAGATGAGGATGAAGGTGAGGATGAAGCTACAGACCGTCACTGAGATGAGCAGAGCGATGTGATGAATCTCTCCCACTGCGTAACCTACACACACACACACACACACACACACACACACACACACACACATATTATTTCATGTCAAAGAGTCAACATTGAACACACAAATCTTACATCAACACACTCGGTTCTTCAACAAGCTCTGTGTGTGTGATGCTGAAATCAGAGCTACAGCACAGGTGTGAAGGTGTGAACACACACACGTGTGTGTGTGTGTGTGTGTGTGTGTGTGTGTGTGTGTGTGTGTGTGACGGACAGAGAGGCTTCTATTCTGCTGTGTTGATTGATGGGGAGTTGTTCATGACAGCCAAAATAAACCCTACAGGTGTGTGAGAGCTTCTGACCTACATATATTTTTGGGAACAAATCAGACATTTTTTCTAGGAATGTTGCCCAAAGGAACATACTAAAGAGGTTAAATCATATTTTTTATTCCCTTTAGTAAGTGTTAGTATATAGTAATAATTATTGTAATATTATACATGAATATACTATTTTGCATTATATTTTATTAATACATTTTTAGTATTAATATAAAGTGTGTATGTGTGCGTGTGTGAACTCACTGGGTGTTCTTAGAGGGGGCAGTGTTGGATGTAGATCTCTGTTACAGTAGTCCTGATCTGTGCAGCACTCGAGTGCTCGGCGCTGTTTAGAGTTCCCCGTGTCCTAAACACACACAAACACACACTACATTAACACACCAGGTCTCTCAGGTGGCCAGTAACACAATGAAACACTACGTGCAACTCATTTAACTTTTGTAATGTGACAAAAATCAAGTGAAATGTTCAGTTCACTAATAAGATAACAGATAGTATACAGTAGGAGCAGGACTTAAAATGGGTAAAAATAAGCTATGATATTATTTGCTAATATAATTTTTCCCTATCCACTTGGCTTTGCCGAAAAAATAAAAAAGGAAAAAAAATTAATAAACAAATCAGATTTCTTTTTTTTGCAATAAGACCAGGGACAGGTATTACAAATGTAAAAAGGATTGATTTTGGTTTTAAGTTTTATGCGTGAAGTATTGGTTCACTTAAAATATTAACTAGAGACTACTTTTATGGTCATTTCTGGAGCTTGGCAGTAAAAATCGCTGTTCATTTTCATAATATGAAAAAAGCAGCTGCTAAACTGATAGACTATCTTCATTTGTTTTGCACAGAAGGAAAATCATGGAATGACATTAGTATGGAAGCTTGTTTCAACTGCAGAATTAAAAAAGTCCCGTATGCTTTACTTGATCAAAAATGTAGGAAAAACTGAAATAATATGAAATATTATTACAATTTAAAGTAACTGCTTTCTATTTGGATATAATTTAAAATATGATTTGTTCCTGTGATGCGCAGCTGTATTTTCAGCATCATTACTCCACTCTGCAGTCACATGATCTTCAGAAATCAATCTAATATACTTATTTGCAGCTCAAGAAACTTTGTTTATATTATCACTGTTGAAAACTGTTGTGCTGCTTTATATTTTTGTGGGGGAAAATTTTTATGAATATAAAGTGCAAAAAGCAATTATTTGCAACAGAGATCTTTTCTACCATACTGTAAATGGCTTCACTGTTACTTTTGATCAATGCATCCTTGCTGAATAATCTTACTGCCCCCTTACATCTGAACAGTAGTGTAATTGCAACGCATTATGTCACAATTCAGATTTTTATTTCCAGCAATTTTGAGCTAAGACACAAAATTGCATATTGGCATACAAGTAAGCATTGTGAAATATAAAGAGCAGCACATGAGTATTTAATGAGGTGTTTAATTCACAGTGAGTTACGTAAGCCTTTTGTTTTGCCTCTGCTTGAAGACTGATGCACTTAAGTGGTTTATTTTGGAAATCAGAGCAGTTTATGACTCACCCGGCACTGAAACTCTGATCCGACCAGACCCAGACAGCCTGAGGTCACCACAGCCGCTCCACCCTCTTCCTCCACCATGGTGAAGCAGTAACCGTCCGTCCTGAACACGCAACACACATGTAATACTGGCTACAGATTGAGTGTGTGCAAGAGAACTCAAGTGTGGAGGGATGTGTCCTGATACCTGCATGTGTTATTAGTGGAGTCCTCTGGACAGTGATGGTAACAGTAGCACCACAGGAAGTGCTGATGTAGAGCCGGCGCATCACTTCCTGTCTCCCGACGTTCTTCCACCTTCCCAGAATTCCTCAGCAGCATAGTGTCCAGAACGTTAGCTGGAGAGGAGGAAAAATAGGAAATGGGTCAGCTATCATCCAGGCAGAAACTCACCTGACTTTTATCCAACTCAAAAATCAGCTTTATTTCATTCCTTCGTTTTTGCAGAGCGAAAATAACAGCGAGAGACCGAACTGAATAATTACTTCAGATATCCAGACTCTCAGGATCATAACACACAGCTTTGAAGTATGAAATGTATGGCACCTGGGGAAATATGGCTGCAAATATCACATCATTCACACTCTTTCATCTTCAAATATTTGCAGAGAAAAAATTCCCCGAGACATTTTTATAAATTAAACAAAAAGATGGAAATGAAGTTTGGACGGTCTGTCACTGTTTTGGAGCGATATGAAGAGGTTATTGGAGAAGTTTGTTTGAAGAAGGGATGCTGAACTTGTGAGCAGACGAGTCAAGGACAGACGGACATCAAGGATAGACTCACTAAAAATTACATTGATGTGTTTGTGTAAAGCATTCTTTAAATGAAAAATATTTATTCGAACAATCAAGATTATAGCGTGAGCTGCAAAAATACAAATGATTATTATTACACCACAGTCAGTATTCGATAACAATATTCATCAAAACAATGGAAAAACAATCACACAGCCCTAATTTGAGAAAGCTTCTTATGGTTCTCAGGTTTCCGAATACTAAAAAGGAACCGTAGAATTAATTAGGCAAGCTTAATAATACCTATGAATTATTAGTGTTGTTTATTTTGGCAGCCTGACTGAATATTAAATATTCATTTAAACCTAAAAATAAACATAAATTAAAACAAACAGAAAAATTAACACAACAAATCTATTCTTGCATGAAAACTTGAATATAGAAAAGTTTTGTTATAAACCATAATAACCTTGTTGAGAGCACAATTGTGCTTTTGTGTCCATGAGCTGTAATTAGTGCATGCTAAGCCACTCAGGGTGAAAAGTAAGTAAGAGAGTTACGATACAGGGCTGTAAAGTTGATGTGTGTGTTTTCCTCTCCCACAAGAGCTTGTGCATATGAACGAACACACACACACACACACACACACACACACACACACACACACAGTTTTCGACAGTCACAAAGGTGTTTATAGAAGCTGACCAAACACCCTTCAGTCAAAATAACTCCACATCTGTGAGCTGTTAAAGAAAGAGAGGGGGAGCTGAGAAATGCTGTATATAATTTTGACATCAAGGCATAAAATAAAGATGCTTATTTCACGGCTCTCTGGAACACTTTTCTGATTAGAGTCCTTACCAGGTCAAGAAAATATGATCATATTACCCCAATTTTACAGTCTCTGCACTGGCTACCTATTAAGTTCTGTATCAGTTACAAATTATTATTATTTACCTACAAGGCCAATAATGGTTTAGCTTCTGCGTAACTAACTGAAAACTGACATCCCCCGTGGTAACTAAATTACACAAACTTTAGTCTGTATCCAGCCCTTAGAAAGACTTGAGATGACCGAACACTGGAGAAGAGATGATGCAAACCCCTCTGAGGACCTCAGATGATGCCAACCCTGAAACAACAAACTACCAAATTTTGCTACAAGTTTGATTACAACATATATTCATTGCTGTTAATAGTGTTCATCATCTGGTTGATTACGTCATTGACTGAGTCACCACTGACAAGCTACTACTAAATATATTGTAGAAACTTAATTTCCTGTAAAGCTGCTTTGCAAAGATTTGTATAATGAAAAGCTAGAATTGATCAGAACTGAATTAGTCAATTGTGGTTTCAGTGGTCAAATATTCTTATATATAAGATTAAATTAGACTCAATGTAACAACTTATTTTTGCCAATACGTACATTAACTAATAACTAATAACTATTAATAATAAATAGCATTAAATACAAAATATATCTTTCATAACATAGCTGAGAAACAATATGCAAAGTTTGGTTCACCTATGTTTAGTGGAAACTCATTTAAACACATTAAGACAAGCAATGCTAAATCTTAAGCATACTAGTGAGCATGCAAAAAAAAAATCATATTAATGTCTTTTATAAGAAATAGTTTATACTTTTTAAAATTATGTGTTTCATAGGACATTAATAAAAACAAATAATATATATTGATATATTAATTATATACATTTTTATATGTATACATACATATATATATATATATATATATATTCACTTACATGTTAATAAATTCTGTTTTAAATTATATTCCTGTTATATTACTTATATAATATTAAATGATTGATGTAAAAATCTTACTAAATAATATCTTTATTATTATTTTTCAGTTACTTTTATTTAAAGGGATAGTTCACCAAAAAACAAGTAATAATATAATATAATATAATATAATATAATATAATATAATATAATATAATATAATATAATATAATATAATATAATATAGTATAATATAATATAATATAATATAATATAATATAATATAATATAATATAATATAATATAATATAATATAATATAATATTAAAAATAAAACATTTTATACAAAATTGAAAAACGAATTTGCATAAGACACGATGGGGTCCTGTTCACCCTGTCTGGATTTATTTTTGTGATAATGACCACCTGACAGTACATTATGTTATATTTAGTACTTTAAAGTCAACTTGAGCAGGCTCTCTCGCTCAGCAAACTATTCTTGTCTTTCACTCTCTGTTACAAACTCTATCACTAATCTAAACTCACTAATGCACTGCTTATATTACAGAGCCGAACACGGCACTGCTTTAGTCTGGATAAAGAATGGAGGCTGGTCTGTGTGCGTCTGAAAGTGTCCTTGCACGTCTAACACACATAATTAAGAGACGACTTTAATCCTACAAAGTACAGACACACTTACACAGACCTGTGAGTGTATACAGTAAGACTTATTCATGTACTGGGCGGCAGGGGCCCCGCGACATAAACACTCGCACTTTCCCACACACACTGTGAGCATGATGCACTGCTCACTGTCTCATCCCATTCCTGCCTCATCCATTCATTTCACATATGCACACTTTATGAAACACACACACAAAAACACAGACAGATTTTGACCCTTGCTTGCATAGTTAAGAAAGCCTTTTGAAAACAGTTGTAAACACAGTTACCGCTATGAGACGTAACGTATAAACAGAACACCTCATTTACTGTACAACCATTAACCCAAGAGCGTTCAGCTTACAGTGACGCACAACTTATACAGTCAACATCGTGCTGCAGAACCAGCTTTTAGTTTGTTTAGTCTTTGCTGGAACATTTATTGATTTCACACATTGTTTTACACAATTACTTGTATTAAAAACCTCTATATTAATTTAGTAATACTTCACAATGTGGTCTTACTTGTTAACATTAGTTAATGCATTAGATAAAATAAAATAAAATATTTGTCATTACCCATTACTCAAAATATAGTAGTGATCAAGGAATGTAAACAACTTTTGATTTTAAAAATATACTATAAAATGTTGAAATTATCATTAATAAAGATTATTAGCTATTATTATTACTATAGAAGTTAACGGAGCCCCACACATGCAAGAAAAAATAAATACATTGTGCTCACGATTTACTAATTTGTTCCCTCGATGTACTAAAACATGCAAACGATTACTATTAAATTCACTCGATTTGCTAAATTGTGCGCACAATTTACTAATTAATTCTCTCAATTTATAAATAGTGTGCACAATTTAGCAAATCAAGGAAACAAATTAGTTAATCATGAACACAATTTATAAATCGAGGGAACGAAATAGTAAATCATGCACACAATCGCCATTACGTCGAGCGCAAAAGAACCGGTGAACCGTTTTTCTGAAAAGAACCGAACCTCCTATCACTACTAGTGATCCGAAAACAGATGCAACCAGTTCTTGACTCAAGAACGAGTCAATCTTTCGTTCGTTATCTGGCTCGGCTCTGTGTTCATCTTCAGTTCTCTCTTCACAGCAGTTCAGTCAGTGTACTGTTTGAGTAAATGAATTACTCCGGGATACTGGTTTATTTTAACTCAGAGGGAGTGTCAGCCACATTAAAAAAGTTAACAGTTTACGTCATTTGCGGATTAATGCGTATTGGAGACGCAAACCGTTTCAAACGATTCAGTTTGATCTGGTAAATTGGTTCAAGAAGATCCGGTTAAATCGAATGATTCGTTCGTGAACCAAAATGTATTTTCGATGCTTCAACAAATTCTAACCGACCCTCTGATGTCACATGGACTACTTTGATGATGTTTTTCTTACCTTTCTGGACATGGACAGTAGACCGTACACACAGCTTCAATGGAGGGACAGAAAGCTCTCAGACTAAATCTAAAATATCTTAAACTTTGTTCCGAAGATGAACAGTCTCACGGGTTTGGAACGACATGAGGGTGAGTTATTAATGACATAATTTTCATTTTTGGGTGAACTAACCCTTTAACTAAAATTAACTAATGAAACCTTACCATAAAGTGATACCAATAAACATGTTTTATTATAAAACTGCACCAATTCCAGCGGCACTGGAGGTATGCCATCCTTTGTTTCTCACCCGTGTCATTCTCCTTCTGTCTGTCAGAGCACTAATGCTGCTCACTGTGTAGTGAGTCATTTTCATAATGTACTGTAAACATTGACTCGCCCAACTATTAGTTACTATTAGTTACTACTAGTTAATTAGTAAAAATGATTAGTTGTGCAAGCTCTACTGAAAACAAATCTGTACTGTAGATACAGCAATTACACTCAAACATTAGAACATTTATTCTACTAAAAACTCACAACAGACAAAGAGTTATGGTTAAAGAAAGATATGAAATATATCACGTATATGTTTCAGCTAAATGTCTGTGTCTTGCTTGGGATTTTCTCATTAAGAATGTATGATAATATTTGCAAAACAATATCTACACTTTATATTTTAATCAAAATGAAAGTGGAAAATTAAAAAATTGAATGAATAGTCTCATACACATTTCTGTTACAATCACAATTCTGTTTACAAGCAAATATTATTTTATAAACATTAGCTTATGAAAGCATTACTATCTCCTAATATATCTAAATTTATGCTAAATATAATCATGGATTCATAAAAAAAATACACAAAAGACATTTGAGACATCCTATGTAAATAGACTAAATATGAAGATTTTAGTAATAATTATTAGCAAAATTAAATAACAACAGAAATTATAATTAAATTAAAATAAAAACAATAAATAATAATAATTTAAAAAGAGACTCAGATGTCTTGATTCACATCTAAAGATGCATAACTATTTATTTCAGGATGAAATGCATTTTAGAGCAGTAATCTTTATCTTTATAAATAAATAACAATAGAATTACACAGCAAGGAACAGAGACACTTAGTTTACTTAACTATCTAAATGGGGACATTCCATAGGCGTAATGGTTTTTATACTTTACAAACTGTATGTGCTGTTGCCCTACACCAACCCTACTCCTAAACCAACCCCTTACAAAAAAACTTTCTGCATATTTACAAAAAAAAAAAACTTTGTTTGCTTTATTTTTATACAAGTTTTAGAAATGTTTTTGGAGATTTTGTCAGGTTTAGCTCACTTATGATTAAGTAGGCAAACACACACACACACACTCTCTCTCTCTCTCTCTCTCTCTCTCTCTATCTCAACCAGAAAGAGCTACAACCTTTAACCCCCAAATCCAACCACATCAGTGTCCCAATCAAATCTTACACTTCTGTCAATCAAAACCCAGAGCCATCAATCAAACCTCCAGGGGTCTGGAGATAATGAGCGTAAAAGAATGAAAGGAAAAAAGATCAATAAAACAGATGCAAGAAAGTGAAACTGCTTTGAGAAGAAGAAAAGATAAGACCGGATAATAGATAGAACAGACAAAAGAGAGCTACAACTGTGTCTTTATCTGCTGGGCTTTGTCAAGCAAGACCAGCCATCTGAATGGGTCTGAACTCAATCAAAATCTCTTTTTCACACTCTGTCAGTCTGATGGTTGAATAAAACCCCTGAGGACAGAGGCTTTGACACACAGAGACACTTTTCATTCCTTTACACAGCCAAATAATCACTACGAATCTGTCAGAGAAGCCTGACTGCTCGGTGAAGCTGCTTCCTGCTCCTCATTTACAGTTTTATCTGCATGTGTGAATATTTAAAGGAACCTAATGTCTATATAGACAATAATGTCAGGTTGTTAAATCAAATGAGAAACGTGCCTACAGTGATGCATTACAATGGGAGAATGTAAAGTTGTGTTTTTTTCTCTAGCACTTGAATTCTTTAGTAAAAAGTTAAAATTAAAATTAAGTATAAAATTAAAATGAAGTTTGCTAATTATAAATTGGCACTACTCTTTAAGCTTAACTTTTGAAATAATAAAAAATAAAGTAAAACTAAATACAACTAAATAAATAATTTATAATAAAATAAAATTATAAATCAGTTATCTGGGCTGAATTTGAGTTAATTGTCTAAAACCTCCTTTTGAGCTCAGACTACTTTTCTAAGCAGATGAACTGTTGGTTATGAAAGATGAGAAACTCCTATTTTGGTTGCAGCACCACCATTAACTTTTTTATAAAAAATAAAATATACAATATAATTATATAATTAAAATAATATAAAAAAGTTATTTGAGCAGTAATGTTGTATTTTAAAGCCCTTTTGAGCTAAGAAAGTAAAGTAAAAAAATAAAATAAACTACAAAAGTTCAACTTATAACATTATTATGTTTAAATATATATATACAGTATAATAGTTATTTGAGCTGTAAAACTGTCTAAAAAGTCCTTTTGGGCAGTGATTACTTTTGATCTCTCTTACATCACTTCCACATTCTTCTGGATATCCTTGTGCAGATACCAAACAAAAACATCAGTGTTGAAGCTAAAAAGCAAACACTTTATATGTATATTATTTTGCACATTGCATTTTTAGACAGTTTTACTGGTATAACCACATCTCCTGTTCTACATACACCGAGGTAGGAATCCAGACTGTGTCTGTGATAGTTGACAGCATGCCACCAAATGCAGGCTAAAAACAACCTGCAATATTGCTGCAATTGAAATAACTGCAGTAATATACATCTGCAGTCATGACAGGCAGACCGTGTCTCTTGTCGTTGATGCTTAAAATGCGTTTCAGAACTGGTTGTTTCCATGGCTCCTCCTCAAGTTCTGCAACTGTCTGTAATGTAAATAAAGAAAATTCCACTCATATCTGGAATTAAACAGCGTCTGGAATTCTAAGTGATTTGGACTTTCTATAAAAACAGACTGTTCCATGTTAATTAGCTGATGTGATAACCCTGATTTCATTTTCTTGGAAACATCTAAACATTTTGAGATGATATAAGGTTGCTGCAGGGTGATGAGACAGAGTCTTTATCTGACGCTCACAAAAACAGGCTGCTAACAGCACTTCATATAATCACCCACTGACACCATATTAAGACAGCAAACACACAGTGAACGCTGCTGTTAACACACCGTGAGCGTGAGGGATGACTGCACAGACGGCTTATGTGCAAACCGTGGCCTTGTGTTTATGTTTATGCCGAGATGTAATTTACAAGGTCATCTTGAAACTCAATCACATGACCCTGAACACTCCAGCGACCCTTCACACGGATACACACAAACCACAGCCGCCACACTATATGAAATATAAAATAAACACGCCACTTTCAAATAAACAGCAGAAGGAAAACCCAAGCTTCCATTTCAAGACTCTTTCAATGACATGAGGGAAATAAGAACAACTCTCTGGCCAACAGCGAAAACTGAGAATGCATCTTTCACTAACAGCAAATCAGTTAGTGGAACATGTTCAAAAACAGTGAAACAGAATTAAGCAAAGCACTTGAGGCTGTGCTATATTGTAAATAGAATAGGTGCATTAATATGGAGCTTTCTATTGTGATGACAATCGGTTTAAAAGTCCTAGCGTGGGGCACAGGAATGGGCCTTTTTACTGCTAAATTAAAAATAAGCATTAACTTTGTGGGCTAGCCGTCACATGTTTAGGATCTGAAACAGATAAATATGAAGGGCCAGATTTACTAAACTGGGCAAATTAGTGTGAGAGCACAATTCCAAAACAGCGCCGATGGCCGTGGAAATATCTGCGGGTGATTTACTGACAACACGCAAATTAAAGAACACAAACACAACATCTCATTTTCATAATGACTATTGCATTCTGCCAAGCGCAACACAAATTAGCGCAAGGGTATGTTCGATACCACATGCTCTCTGTTCTCTGCAGTGTCTCCTCCTAGCAACAACAAATGCAGCATTTTCAAGCGCAAAATAGTTTATGACATTTTGGGTGTTAAATAATGGCGCAAATACCAGTAATTTGACGAGCACAAACGTTAGTAAATCTTATTGCGTGATTCATTTTAGTACTATTTAGTACTATCCTCCCATAAATTTTACATCTGAAAGGGAGACCCCTACAAATGCATATCAATAAGGTCAGGTGCACACCTTTTCAGCGCTAATTCTTCACTGCACATCTTTAGTAAAACCTGACAGTACTATTTTAACACCAAACGGCGGTTTGCGCTGGCACAAGCTGTTAGTAAATTTGGCCCTATGTCTGCTTTTTAGAACAAAGAAAAGGATAAATATTAAGGGCCAGATTTACTAAACAGGGCAAAATAGTGCGAGAGCGCAATTCCAAAACAGCGCCGATGGGCGTGGAAATATCTTCGGGTGATTTACCGACAACACGCAAATTAAAGAACAAAAACACATGTGGCAACATTTTGCATATTCACGCATGAGTGCATCAAAAGGTTCAATACAATTTGAAACAAACAAAAATTGTCTATGCAAACATGGCTAATGATTACTATTGGCCATATTGTTAAGGTGTATTCACATTTACCACTGTTCTGCCAATTTGTGCAACCAAAATCCAGTCATTTTAATAGGAATCCATGTGATTGGGAAATTTCGAAAAGGTGAAAGATTTTCCCTAAAGACCTAAAGAAAGCTGCTTGGTTTCTGTGTGAGCTGTGCTTCCCTGCATTGCTAGACTACTGACAATGTTCAATGGATCTTTTTGCCAGTGAAATGTCGCTAATGTGACCACACCTTTAGGCAAAACTCAAACCAGAATGAGTTCAAACTTTTTAACCATTAATATGTTATAATAATGGACACAATATTGATGCTGTACTGATGTGAATGTTGAACAACTTTTAAGCTGACGTTAGCCAATTTACATGGCACATAGCTCATTTGAACATAGAAAAACAAATATAAAATAGTGGAGACAGAAAGAACAAATGCATTCTTTCTTTTTGCCAACTTAGATCTCTATAAATCAAAACTGAAGCTCTGTGGATTTTCAGACAATGTTGGTCAGCTTTCAGGTCATTTTCATGTTTTTAGTTTATCAAACTAAAAATATTGGAAACTAATCTTGCACACATGGGCGTATCAACATTTCAGTTTTGTCCAAAACAAAAGATTTCTACAATGAGAATATCCCTCCCACTTATACAGTACTACCAATGACAAGTCATGGCTATGAGGTAATTCAGCTGACAAAAATGTTTGGGACTTTCTGAAATACTATAAGGCTAAAGAATGGACTAGGGCTGGGATAAACGATTATTTTTTAAACGATTAATCTAGTGATTATTTTTTTCGATGCATCGATTAATCTAACGATTAATTTTTCCGGACCGATTCGATTATCTCCCCATTAATTGACTACTAACAATTTATACATGTTGATTTACATATCTGAATGAAAAAAACATGAATTCCTTAACATTGCAATATATGTTTATTGCTCTTAAAATTACAAAATAAAAGACTGAACACATAGGGCCTAGCTTACTGAAAAAAAGTTCTTCTTTCAGATGAAAATAACAACAACTTGATGTCTAGCATTCAATAAAAAAGTTCACCCAAAATACTTGTTTAGAGCAATTGAAAGAATACAGTAACCAATGTAACCTTTAGGGCTTTAAGCTAATACAGAGAGTGATTTTCCAAAAAATAAAAAATAAAAATTAACAGTGGGAGCCAGCAGCCTGTCATGTAGAAAAAAAAATCTCCGAATGCTCCACGTGAAACTTTGGCGTTCCACCTTTTTTCTATCGTGTCTAATGATTTTGGTTAATATGCACGAGGGAGGGAGAGAGAGAGAGCGCTTGTGTAGTTTGAAGACTGTGAGTGCGTGAGCGCGCGTGAAACTTGGGTGTTTCGCCCTTTTTCTATCGTGTTTAATGATTTTGATTAATATGCACGAGGGAGGGAGAGAGAGCAAGAAGCGCTCGTGTTGTTTGAAGACTGTGAGTGCGCGCGCACAGCCGGGGCTCTCTCTCGTATGCGCCCTGTCAGGCGCCGCAGTCATTCTATTCTACATCACTCACCGATCAAATAAGGCTTTGACAGCCGCCAAAAAAAAAGATCAATGCAGAAAAACCCCTGGATTGGTTATATAACGTTGGACAGAATGTTGATCCGGCCATTGCGTATATTCAGCGCACATAAGGTAAACGTTTTGCAAACGTTTTTTAGAGAAATAAAACCAGGTCGACAAATCGATGCGCATATTTTCCGTCGACGTCATCGATGACCTCGACGCGTTGTCCCAGCCCTAGAATGGACCAATAACTGGTTATGATGAACCTAAATAATATATATATATATTTTTTTTTTTACGTTTTACATACATTTTTTATAAATATATACTTATGTTTATTAACAGGCAAGATGACCCTAAGTAAGAATTGTAAGTCATTTTTATGTTTTCTTTTTATTTATTTACTTTATATATTATATATATTTATTGTTTTTATATTTTACCAAATGTGTACTTTTAAAATATAGTGTGTAATAAAGTTGAAAATGACTGTCCAAACCAAAACACAAGTGTTATCTTGTCACCTGTTACTTTTCTCACCACTGGTCACCATAGATAAATTTACAGTCATTTTTGATTGCCAGATAAGACTTTGCTGGAGCGGATATTTAAAATGAACAGATTCAAATGATTAAACATTTAAGAGTACAAAAATGAACAATAAGACAAGAAACGCCCAGAGATTTGAATGTGAACATGAGTGTTGCTACTCATCATTAACCTCCATTAATAATACACTACAGCACCGGCTCCAGGCTCCAAACTGACTACACACAGAGTGCTGTTTCTGAGTGTTACTGTTTGCAGTACCGCTGGTCTCTATCATTAAAAAGCCATTAATAAATCAAGAAAGTTCAGGCTCCAGACTGACTCTCTCTCTCACACACACACACACACACACACACACACCTGAGCAGAATTCAAAATCCATTAAGTGAGTTATCACACAGGGATCGGAGGATCATTCAAGCCTTGTTCTGTGCTCATGACATGAATTCATTTAAGTGACTGCAAACACTCAAACCTCTCTGAACACCACACTGTTAATCAAAGAAAGATGGGACAACCATCACAGAAGTCGTCACTGTCTTCATTGTTTCATTCACAATTAATTTCTCAAATTCACAGTTCATTCCGGCCCATGTAAGAATAATATCCAACCCATAAAGCTTGTCTGTAACTATGGGGGATGGAGCTTAGCAAAGAGTCAATTATAAAGCATGAAATCAGTGATATAAACACACAGTATGTGATTGTAACATTAAGTATTCGTATCTACGCTTGCGTTCTTTGGATAAAACAATGGCAGGACGAGTCGATCCACTGTGGCCCAAAAATATGTGACTAACAAAATTACATGCAAACAAATCTCAGCTTCTCGCTCTTGTATGGTCTCTTTTATTCCTCTCTTTAACACCTCTGTCTTTCCCACACTCCAAAAATCCAGCTTGGAGCTACATCTGCCAGCTGTCTGTCACAATTTTCTGGACCCCAGCCATCGAGACGAGTACAGCTGGATGGCCGTGATATAGTCTCCCGGAGCAACTTAAAGCAGAACATTATCGTTTTTAGAGACAATACGCTATAAAACGAAATCTAAATCACTTCATTTATCCAACAGGTTGCCACTGACAGTAAAAAACAAACCTATAATGAGTCCAACCATTATTAATCAGTGCCATCAGAGAATAAACCTCCCAGGAAAAGAGGTGAGAAGGTGATGAGAATGCTAATGAAAGGCAGTTTTTCCTCTGGGATGTGAGACGTGCCCTCTGTCCAAGCCACACAGGAAGTGAGTGATTCAGACTGCGCTGTCAGTGAGGTGTGATTGAGAAGACCACCACACAACTGCAAGACGGAAACATTTTGGTCTCTGTTATTTTTTCAATAAATTAACTTTCTGTGGCTGATCAGAAATCATAAATAAACCAATGTTGACCCAAAATGGTTTATACTGTTTAGTATTTATCTAGCTGGTGGAGCAAAAGAGTACCACCACCAAACCTCAAAAACTAGAAACCAAGCTAAAACAAATAAAATCTTCATTTATAGGCCTGCAAGATTTGGATAAATTGCAATAAATAAATACTTAAATAAAAAAAAAAAAACAGATTTGCTTTGCTTGTTTGTGTGCCGAACAAAAAAATTTGTTTGCCAAAAATGCTGTGTTTTTATATCAATATGACTATATTAATATTAAAGGGGTCATATTATGTGATTTCAAGTTTCCTTTCTCTTTGGAGTGTTACAAGCTGTTCGTGAATAGATAAAATCCCTAAAGTTGCAAAGACTAAAGTCTCAAACCCAAAGAGATATTCTTTATAAAAGTTAAGACTTATCCACACCCTCCTAAAACGCCTCGTTCTAACACACCCCCACATCTACATCATGATGTGGGAACATTTGCATAACACTGGCCAAATGTTCACTTGAAGACTATAATGCCAGCTGTTCTGACTCACAGTCTGTAAGTACAAAGCCGATTCCAAAAAGTTGGGACACTGTACAAATTGTTAGTAAAAAAGGAATGGAATAATTTACAAATCCCATAAACTTATATTTTATTCACAATAGAATATAGATAACATATCAAATGTTGAAAGTGAGACATTTTGAAATGTCATGCCAAATATTGGCTCATTTTGGATTTCATGAGAGCTACACATTCCAAAAAACTTGGGAAAGGTAGCAATAAGCGGCCGGAAAAGTTAAATGTACATAAAGGAACAGCTGGAGGACCAATTTGCAACTTATTAGGTCAATTGGCAACATGATTGGGTATAAAAAGAGCCTCTCAGAGTGGCAGTGTCTCTCAGAAGTCAAGATGGGCAGAGGATCACCAATTCCCCAAATGCTGCGGCAAAAAACAGTGGAGCAATATCAGAAAGGAGTTTCTCAGAGAAAAATTGCAAAGAGTTTGAAGTTATCATCATCTACAGTGCATAATATCATCCAAAGATTCAGAGAATCTGGAACAATCTCTGTGCGTAAGGGTCATGGCTGGAAAACCATACTGGATGCCCATGATCTTCGGGCCCTTAGACGGCACTGCATCACCTACAGGAATGCTACTGTAATGGAAATCACAACATGGGCTCAGGAATACTTCCAGAAAACATTGTCGGTGAACACAATCCATTTGTCGTTGCTGGCTAAACTCTATAGGTCAAAAAAGAAGCCATATCTAAACATGATCCAGAAGCGCAGGAATTTTCTCTGGGCCAAGGCTCATTTAAAATGGACTGTAGCAAAGTGGAAAACTATTCTGTGGTCAGACAAATCAAAATTTGAAGTTCTTTTTGGAAAACTGGGACGCCATGTCATCAGGACTAAAGAGGACAAGGACAACCCAAGTTGTTATCCGCGCTCAGTTCAGAAGCCTGCGTCTCTGATGGTATGGGGTTGCATGAGTGCGTGTGGCATGGGCAGCTTACACATCTATCAATGCTGAAAGGTATATCCAAGTTCTAGAACAACATATGCTCCATCCAGATGTCGTCCCCTAAATTACAACATCATGGCTGTGTAGAAGAAGGATCCGGGTACTAAAATGGCCAGCCTGCAGTCCAGATCTTTCACCCATAGAAAACATTTGGTGCATCATAGAGGTAAATGCAACAAAGAAGACCTAAGACAGTTGAACAACTAGAAGCCTGTATTAGACAAGAATGGGACAACATTCCTATTCCTAAACTTGAGCAACTTGTCTCCTCAGTCCCCAGACGTTTGCAGACTGTTATAAAAAGAAGAGAGGATGCCACACAGTGGTAAACATGGCTTTGTCCCAACTTTTTTGAGATGTGTTGATGCTGTGAAATTTAAAATCAACTAATTTTTCCCTTAAAATGTAACATTTTCTCAGTTTAAACATTTGATATGTCATCTATGTTGTATTCTGAATAAAATATTGAAATTTGAAACTTCCAAATCATTGCATTCTGTTTTTATTCACAATTTGTCCCAACTTTTTTGGAATCGGGTTTTTATATATGTAACGTTTCGGTTACGTACGTAACCCTCGTTCCCTGATGGAGGGAACGGAGACGTTATGTCGAACGACATATGGGGTCTCACTTGGGAGGCCAATCATCTCTGAATTTAAGAGAAAACGCCAATGAAAATTGGCTAGTGGATTAACACACCTAAGCCACTCCCCGTGCCACGGGTATAAATAGGGCGACAGGTGCATCCACTCATTAGGTTTTACGCTGAGGAGCCGAGAACGTGTCCCGGCAACAGCGAACTGTTCAAGGTTGCGGCATGGGGACATAACGTCTCCGTTCCCTCCATCAGGGAACGAGGGTTACGTACGTAACCGAGACGTTCCCTATCTGTCGGTCACTACGAGTTATGTCGAACGACATATGGGGTCCTATGGAAAACGCCACAACCTGAACACCGTCACAACCCTGTGGCGCTGCAATTGTCGACAAGCCCTGGCGTGCCACAAAAGCTACGCTTAAGGTCGTAACCTTCCCAAAGCCCCAGCGCAAATTCACTGACCTTGGTACCGAAGGGTGAGTACATCGCTGCTGGAGAAGGCCACGCTGCTGTTCCGCCCACATAAAGTTAATGGAAGGGATTTCGACCTTCAGAGAAAGATTGCTTCAAATCTTCCCTATTTGTTCTTTCAGCTGGCAAGACAATGGGGAAGCGAGCCTAGGAAAAGGTCGCTACGGAGACCACATCCTACCCGTAGGGAGGTGACATGTGGATATACCGATATGGACTGACCCAGGGGGCAGTACTACATATGGAAGGGGTCTCTGAGGCAGGTCCTACCTTGGAGTAGGGATGGAACGGCTGCCAGAAGAGACTGACAGAACGGGTCTGTCAAGGGAAGACACGGGTTTGCCAAGAGGGAAACCTTACCGTGGAAGAATACACATATGGGATTACCCGTAGGGAACCAAGCCATATGAACACCTAGCCCAGTACAGGGGCTGACTGGAACTCCGGGCATGCTAACGCCAGTACTGGGCCTGGCGACAGACTGCTCAGCCAAGTCTGACTGCCGAGGGTGCTGGAAGATGCTCGACCAGAGTACGCCAACCGGGGAACTCTACTGGGAGAAGAAAGGCGCTCACATCCCCGTGTTAGGGGGAATGGCACAGCAAGCGTGACACCCAGCCAGCCCTTCCCGCCAATTACCTGTTACCCAACACACGGGAAGAAACTGGCTCCACACGGAGGTTGTAAAAGCTCGCAAAGGTGTTAGGTGTCACCCAGCCCGCAGCTCGACAGATGTCTGCCAGAGAGGCGCCGTGCGCCAGTGCATAGGAGGAGGCCACACTCCGTGTGGAGTGGGCCCTCACCCCCAGGGGGCACGGCTCGCCTTGGGAATGGTAAGCCAAGGCGATGGCATCCACTATCCAGTGGGCCAACCTCTGCTTAGAGACAGCCTTCCCCTTCTGCTGACCTCCAAAGCAGACCAGGAGCTGCTCAGAGCTTCTGAAGCTCTGGGTGCGGTCCACAACACAAGGCACTCTTCACTTACCAAAAAAGCTTGGAGGTCCCCGACCCTCTTGATGGAAGTGAGCGCAATCAGGATCGCTGTCTTGAGAGACAGGAACTTAAGCTCGACTGAATCCAGCGGCTCAAAGGGACCCCTCTGAAGTCCCGCCAGGACAATAGAGAGGTCCCAGGAGGGAATCAGGGTTGTCCTAGGAGGATGTAACCTTCTGGCACCCCTCAGGAACCTAACGATCAGGTCATGCCTCCCCAGGGACCGGCCGTCCACTGCATCGTGATGGGCTGCAATGGCAGCCACATACACTTTCAGGGTGGAGGGTGACAGCCCACGCTCCAACCTTTCTTGCAGGAAAGAAAGCACGACTTTGACCGGGCATCTCCGGGGGTCTTCTCGGTGAGAAGAACACCAATTCGTGAACAGACTCCACTTCAGAGCATAGGCCTGCCTCGTAGAAGGGGCTCTAGCCTGAGTGATAGTGTTTACCACTGCTGGGGGCAGATCACTTAGGTCTGCCGCGTCCCATCCAGAAGCCACACGTGGAGGTTCCAGAGATCTGGACGTGGGTGCCAAATGGTGCCAAGCCCCTGAGCTTACAGGCCAATAAGGCGCAACCAACAGGACCTGTTCCTCGTCCCCCCTGACCTTGCACAGTGTCTGTGCGAGCAGGCTCACTGGGGGAAACGCATACTTGCGTAAAGCCCGAGGCCAGCTGTGTGCCAGTGCATCTGTGCCCAGGGGGGCCTGGGACAGGGAATAGTACAGCTGGCAGTGGGAGGACTCGTGGGAAGCAAACAGGTCTACCTGGGCTTCCCCGAATCGACTCCAGATCAGCTGGACCATCTGGGGATGGAGTCGCCATTCCCCGGGGAAAGTGAGCTGTCGTGAGAGCGCGTCGGCTGCACGATTGAGCTCCCCAGGGATGTGGATAGCGCGCAGCGACTTGAGCCACGTCTGACTCCAGAGGAGGAGATGGCGGGCGAGTTGAGACATGTGACGTGATCGTAGACCGCCCTGTCGGTTGATGTACGAAACAGCCGCAGTGTTGTCCGTGCCGACCAACACGTGCTTGTCCAGCAACAGCGGACGAAACCGTCGTAAAGCTAGATGCACTGCCAGCAACTCCAGACAGTTGATGTGCCAAAGCACCCGAAGCTGCCTGCCCGTTGCATGTCGCGCCCCAGCCTGAGTTGGAGGCATCTGTTGTGACAACAACGTGCCGGGACACTTGTTCTAAGGGCACGCCGGCCCGTAGAAAGGCAAAGTCCGACCAGGGGCTGAATAGGCGGCGACACATCGGTGTGATGGTGACACGATGTGTACCGCGGCGCCATGCCCATCTCGGGACTCGGGAGTGCAACCAGTGCTGAAGTGGCCTCATATGAAGCAACCCGAGCGGTGTAGTCACCTCCAGCCCGATACTCACGGCTGCCCGGGCAAGCATGGCCGACAACTCCAAGTAAGATTCGGCAGCAATGACAACACCCGAGGGGGGCAGCCCCGCCGAATCCTCATCCTCAGAGGTCGATAACCCATCCCCCGATGCAGCGATCGACATCTGATCTTCAGGCGGCGCACCGAAAGACACGCTGGGACCGCCGTGAGACGGCCCAGCAGAATCAATCGGCAGCTGCATGGGACAGGCGCTGCGGGAGGAGTGAGAGGTCCATGGGGCGTGGCCCGGCGGAGAAGCTCTCACTGTAACCCTCAGATCTCCCAGAGCGCCAGCCGGCGGTCCTCTGCTCGAGCCAGAGAAACCGGGACGGGTGGCGACAAAGGGGTCTGCTGCACTCCCCTTGAGGAGTGAGAGATGCGATCGCAGCGCTGCCATGTTCATACGCCCACAGTAGACGCATGAATCATCCACGAGTGCAGCCTCAGCGTGTTGGACGCCCAGACACTGCAGACAACGCTCGTGACCGTCCACCGAAGACAGGAAACGACCGCATCCAGAAGGACACGGACGAAACGGCATCTTGAAAAAGACGCGAATCGCCCGTGATTTGCTCTTTTAGAAAACTGTCTCTTTTAGCCGAAGCGCCCAGGGGAATCGCCGTCACAGGGACACCGCTGTACCGCGCCGTCACACCGACCAGGAACAGCTTCTTTAAAACAAAGATGAATGGCTTTGTAGTGACTGCTCTCATCGACTACTCGGCTCCGAAGCAAAAATCTAATGAGTGGATGCACCTGTCGCCCTATTTATACCCGTGGCACGGGGAGTGGCTCAGGTGTGTTAATCCACTAGCCAATTTTCATTGGCGTTTTCTCTTAAATTCAGAGATGATTGGCCTCCCAAGTGAGACCCCATATGTCGTTCGACATAACTCGTAGTGACCGACAGATAGGGAACGGATTTGCCATTGATTCAAACAAGAGTTTTGAGCAGTGTAGAGCAGAGTTTGTTGTTTGTAATTTCTCCGATCACAAATGCAGACATGGTTTTATGTTTACCCAAACTCACAGAACGTGTGAAGCCGCATTTACTATGAACCGATCCACTCTGAAACACTGAAAACACCAGCTCACGAGCTGCTTGCGTGTAAAAGAACACAGTGTCTTACTTCACTCTGAAACATGCAAGACATGCATTCATTTAATCAAATCACAGCTTTATTGCAATTTGGGTTTCAATTGTGCAGCCCCACTGGTTTATATACTCAACGAGTGGCAGACCCGCATCCAATCCCACACAAACATATATGATGATACTCAGACATGCATGAACTGGCGTGGCGGCAGTGAAAGTGATGGAGAGGCTGAGATGCTGAGATGCTGCTGTGGACTGTAAATAAACTCTGACAGAGACACTGCAGTCTCTGCTTCACTCGCTAGACAGCGGATGAGTTCATTGTGCGCCTGGGTGTCGGGAGACAGGTCTGGACCATGTCTGAAGGTTATTATGGGATGGGAAATGATGGAAATGGCTGATGATGGAACATTCACTCTCTCTTTATCGCTCAGGAGGCAAGAGAAAGCATGAAGTGAATATGAGTGTACACACTAGCCAACACAAAAAGGATAGGAACATCTTTTTTTTTATCTTAGATTTAATAAATTATACATATTTAATGATCATTTTACTTACATTACAATATAAAATGTATTATAATTTATTATAAAAATTATTTAAACATTATATTTTATTAAATACTATATTTTTATTGATTGCATTATCAATATTTCATTTTTTTCTGAATTAATAAATATATTTATATATTATATTTATTACATTTTATTATTTAAAGGCACAATATGTATAAAAAAAATTATTAATGAAAATATTCAAAAATCACTAGAACGGTGTTATATATTTTGCTGACTTGTGTACTTAGATTATCCCAAATTTTTGAAGAATGTTGAAATTCAGAGAAATAGCCATTTTAAATAGTATCTCGTCCCTGGTCATTTCGTCGCCCGCCATGACTTCCGGTTTTGTTTTGTAGAAATCATGGAAACACCAAAGACACTTTAATATGTTAGACATTTTATTAGACAGATGACGACTGCACAGAGTAGCATTATAACAGAACTTTCAAACGTATCTATTATGATAAAACAGCTCTGCTTTACCCTACATACGCACAACCTGAAGGAGCGAAAGCAGTCGACTGAGGTATAATAAAAGCTGTGTCACACTTGTTCAGCAGCCTCTTTTTGGTTCAAAGGCTTTCAGCCTTACCCTGCTTAATACTATGATGCTAATAAATCTTTAATACATTAGCCCACCTTTGAACATGATTTCTGCCCGAGTGCTGTCAGATTGCATCGGCTGTTGGGATGAAGACCACAACTCCCATGATTCCACAGTCTGTGACAGCATCATCAAACTACGCCCGTTTTTTGTTTGCATATTGTGCCTTTAAACAATTATAAATTATTTAAAATTGTATTACTGAATCATTTATTAAATAATATGATTAAATATATAATTTAATAAACATCACAAACACGCTTTAAGCAAACGCTATTTTAAAAGAAGTTTAAGTTTGAAATCGTTAAACAGAAGGTACACTAAAATAAATAGGACAAATGTGTGAATTTAAGGAGAATTGACTTCATATTTATCTCCAGTAAAAACTAGAAGAAATTGAGCAAAGTCTTATGCTAGTTATGTTGGAATGCAGTGACTTTCAGACAGTGTCCAAATACTTTTTGATGCTTCTGTACATGTGGCCATTGGTACATCAAATTAGTTTTTTATACTACAAAAAGTCCAACAGCAAAATAACATATATAACAGCAAATACAAAATTACATTACTTCACTATGCAATTAAACCCATTTCCAGAAGGCAAAGTCATTGATTTTTAAAATAACGAAATAACTAAGTCTGGCTATAAAACACAAAGTCAAACGTGTGTGTGAGAAATAAAGTCTGCTGTACAGATTAAACACTAAGTGATTTCAAAGCTGGACCTCCAACTGTGTGTAAAACAAGGCTGATAGCACACTACCAAACAAGAAACACACACAGCAACACCTGGCTGATCATTTGCCACACCATCACTACTGCCAAACACACCACATATACTGTCCATACAAACAGAAAAATACAGATCAAGAAGTTGTAATTAAATGACACTGCTTCAGATAAATATCAGTAAACTATAATGTTTTTATATTAAATTAAATTATATTTTATACAATTTTAACTAATAATATTTATAATTGATCAACAAATTAAAATAAAATTAGAAAATCTAATTTAGTACAATATATTACTGTAAATAATTTATATTTTACTTTACGATTTAATTTCATTATATTATAATACAAATATATATTTAAAAAAATTATTGAATATTCATATTACATTATATTTTAGACTATTATTATTATTTCTTATATTAAATTATTATTATTCATAATATAGTTTTATTCACATCTATCACTAAATAAATATATCTCAATCTCTTCAAGCAAAAACATTTCATGAAAAGTAATTTGTTAGGTTTGAAACTTTGAGACATTGAGCAAAAATGAAGAAAAGTGAAGTTAGTGAAGAGAAAAATGGCATACAAGATCTCTTTAATCTTACTTGTTTCTCCTAGATGGGGCGGTAACCCTCATAGATGGCAATGACTGATTTGTAAACTTTAACTTCTGTTCTTCTCCCCAATCTAGCATATTTGCTTGCCTCAAGATACCAATAAGACTAAATGGAGAGCAAACGGAGACTTTCATTTAAGTAAATGACACCAGTAATTTCATCTGTTTTTAATAAAGTCCCAAAAGAGATTTTAATAATGTGCTCAATCATACCAAGACACAACAGTCTGCCATCAACAGTCAACAGAGATATCAATATGAACTCAAGTATTTCTCATCAAATACACGCAAAAGCAAGTTATATTACGTTTATTTTATAGCTCTATACTGACTGTATGTCAGCCACTGATAAAGTGAAACATAACTGAGAAGTCAATTAAAGTATCCTGAGCTTTACAACAGAATGTGAATGTGTGCAGCGATCCGTAGAGAGACCTGCTGTATTACAGATCCTGCATTAGACACACACAGAACTGCAGTCAGGAAATCTTCTGAAGGTGTACACTCACCCAAGCTCTCCTCCACGAGTCCCAGAAGCCCAATGACCAGCACACAGACCCAACACAAGCAAGTCCTCAAGAGATCCATCTTCTGTGTGCGCAGCTCCAGCAAGCGAGTGAATCCCTCAGCTGTCTGCTCAGCACACACTCTTGAGTGAGTGTGTGTGTGTGTATGTGTGTCCTCTACTGAATGTGAGAAACTGCACACCCCACAGCAACCTCAATCACAGCTTCACACCGACTGCCCTAGTGAGAGAGAGACAGAGAGAGAGGGGGGGGGGGTTGTTCACAGTCTTACACACAGTAGCCTCACTGTAGTGGGGCCAAACCCCACCCCCACTTTGAGACCACGCCTCCATATTGTCACCTCACCCCCCTTTTGCCCTCTTTTTACCAAACACACCAGCTGAATGCAATACAAGCTTTTTATTTTTTTAAATAACTTTTTGCTTAAATGGCTTAAAATGTCTTAAAAATTAGTTAAAACAAGAGATGTAAAAAAATCCTGTTATAGATGACAGGTCAAGTTAAGTACTTTGCATTGTGGGATAAAGTATTCCAGTTTCTTTTATACTGCACATTCCTGCGAATGTCATCCAAGTTTTCCAAGTATACAGATAGTTTGCATACCAGGGTTTTTATATTTAACTAAATTAAATTAACTGGAAAAAAAAATCTAGTTGCCAATGTAACATTTATCATTTATTAAAATAACAAACCAAATATAGTAATAATAATAATAATAATAATAAATTAAAAAATTAAACCTAATTCAAAATATAAATATCAGTAAAAATATGAAAATACTATTGGCAAAATCTGGCAAATTTTACATAGATTTTTCTGTATTTGTATTGTCACTGATTAAATAAATAAACAGTTACTAAAATAACACTACCGCACACTGTGCATACTACAAAAATAGTATAAGATAGTATAAGATAATAGTATAAGATAGTAATAAGAGTATAAGATAGTGTGATATTTTATTTTAAACAGCCACTCTTTCAAGCATGTTTGATTGACAGTGCAATGTAATGCAAAAAAATAAAATAAAAATAATTCATTACATTAAAAAAACATTTGCTGAAATTATTTAGCAAAAAACACATGGTAACAATTTATATTAAAACAACATTGTTGTACAGTATCATGGTTACCACGGTTATTGGCACTACTATGAAAATGCAAAAGGAGCTATGCAGATCAGAACAACTCAAACACTTCAAGAATAGAAAGAGAGCTAACTAAAACTAATAAACAAGCAAACAAGAGAAAGAGAGGTCAAATGGACCGTGCTCCCTTTTACTGAGGCTTCTGGATAACCAATCAACCAGTAAATCTGTGAAACACACAAACACACCTCTCCCAAACATAACGAGCAGTGATGGAGGTCATCTTTAAGCTTTGACCTTTGACTCTTCTTACAATTTGTACGAGGTTGACCCTTAACCCATATCAAACTCAGTCCGAATGAAGCTGGAGCAAAAAAATAATCCTTTTAAAGTAAAGACAAAAACACACAAGCTTTGTTCCCACCTACACAGGCCACATACTCAGCGCAGTTAAATAAGATTGACACTCCTTCTTTAAACACTTGACCCTGTTGTGTACACAGAGTTCTGATATTTACTGATGTCACAACCAAACTCAATCTTAAAACATTCAGATTGTGGAAACACTGCAAGAAAATAATTTTCCTACCTGGACTTGTCTTAGAATTGTCTTGTTTTCCAGTACAAATATAAAACATTCTTAAATCAAGATACAGTACATTAATTCTTAAAACTTAAGTTTTTAAAAATTCTCAAACGTTTACACGTAAAACAAGAACAAATATCTACAGATGAAAGAAAGACAAGCATAATTCAAATGGAAAACAAGATTTTTTAGGAGATACTGTTCTTAAGCAAAACAAAGGTTAAATTAGTTTTGATAAAATTCTTATATAAACTGAGAATAGTTATTAGGTCTGTGTAATTTTAGATTTTTACTAACTGTAAAAATGATTGCTACGATTAGTATTTCTGAGTATTATGTACAGAGACAAATGTTTTTAATGCAATAATGTCACTAAAGTCACAAGTTAATTCAAAAATGTATGAAAATCAGTTCTAAATGTAATGCTGTCTTAATGTCAGGAAAGATGTATAAACATTTCAATGTTTCAGGTCATTACAAAGAAAAAGTATGTTTGCAATTGTAAAAATGTTATTGTATAAACTCCTATAAATATTGCAGTAATTCCCCTATAACTACCTTTCACAGCGCAATCATTCCCTTCAGGCTAAATCAAGCCCCACCCAACTTTTTATTGGAAATGCATCTCAATACAGAAATAAAGCAGTGTGTAAATACCATTTCACTTTACTTTACAATGCTCTCTAGGAAGGCAGCTTAGGGATTTGTACTGAATGAATTTTCATTTATTTCATAACCGTTTGTGATGATCAAATGACAAATCTGATGCATTAAATCAGCAAACATGCATTCCCCACTAAAGCCATAATGGCAGTGACACCCTGACTAACACCCGCCAATCCGTTCCATCTGTTAGCCGGCCCGGGCTACAAACTCATCTTCCAAATGTTTGCTCCTGTTTTCACAGATGACAGGAGGGATGCGTTAACCTGTTAAAGGAGCGTTTGTCAGCTTTCGGTTCGTGTGAGTGTGTGTATTGATGGCATTAGGAGAGGTGAGTGTGCTGTCGCTGCCATTATGTGGTGTGTCATAAAGAGAAGTGTTGATTGTCCAAATGTGGAGGTGAAAAAAATCAGCAGCAAAAATAGACCTTCAGCTGTCTGAACAACACACGCATGCTTTTGAAAACAGTGATCACCTAAATAGCACTGAAACTAATAAAAGCATAAACAGTTTAAGCCTAGACAACGGCTCAGACAACGGCTATGTTTCCAAACTCAGTGGGCTGCTTGTGCTGGCGGCATTTGAAGCCAGTAATGAAAGATATGAAGATTATGGTTCCAAAACGCTATAAATCCATTTTGAATTTGAGTAAAAATGTGTTTTCTTTACCAAGAAAGTGCCAAGATGAAAACCACTATTTTCTGTTTTTTAGTATTTTTAGGTTTTAATAATATAAAAAAAATTCAAATCCAGATTTTGATTTTCAAAACGTTATTATAAAATTTTATTTTATCATAAATTGCATTAATAAAAACACTAACACTGACAAGCTATGCAATATCGCGTTCATAATCGATTTACCGGTACTATTAATCACAGAACAGACTTTATCATGCAGCCCTTGTTTGTTGATCACAAAGTACAAAGTAGATGAGGAAAACTAGGATGCTGGGTGTATTCAAAGCACCGCCATTACTGTCTAGAGTGTGTGGAATTGTGCGCTGTGATTGGTTGAGAGGATATATCGCATTCTGCAAAAAAGGGAGACTGGCATTTGTCGGATTTGGAAAAAAAGGGAGAAAACATGACCTAATAACTTGGCAAATATCGCATTTTCATAAAATATAAAAATTGACTTTCAGTACCGACCAGATACAATACTGATTTTGGCAGAAACTAAAAAAAAATTTCAAATGGCGTTTATCGCATTTTTGAACCAAACTTTATAAAAATCTTATAAATTGGTTATATTAAACATTCCATGAAATATGTGTGTGTGTGTTTACTGTCAAACAATTAATTGCATTTCATCTGCAAAATTTTCAACTTCATCTAAAAATTAAGTATTTTGGATGCAATTAATTGTGATTAATCGTTTGACAGCACTTATACTATACATATATATATATATATATTTTTTTTTTTACACTAAAATGTATTACGTACATAGTGTTAATAAACTACAATGTATTAAATTTAATAATATGATTTAGAATTTTGTGTGCTGTTTGTATCAAGTCAGTTGAATATGTTTTGGAACACATCTTGTGTGTATGTGTGTAAGTGTGTATGTGTGTAAAACCTCAATGAACAGGGTTTGCAAGAGAAAGGTCAGAGGTCAGTGTAATGACCTGAAGAGACTCAGCGACCCCACACCTGTTTGAGATCATCCGTTTGGTCACATGCCATTGCACACCATGTCTCTTGCTCCGCTATTTAGCAGTGAGACACTGAATTCACAACAATGAACAAGCTATGAGCACAAAAGGCATAGTTCAACTTTTAATATCCATAGTATGAGCGATTTGTAGGGTTTTATTTATTTATTTATTTATTGTTACAACGACTCAGTTTAAGGCTGTTAGGAGTGGCATACTAATATACTATTTTTACATAATACAGTATTTGTACTCCTACAACATTTAACAAAATGTAAATAACACAACCACAACACACTGCAGGAATACTACAAATACAGTATCACACAATGCAATGCACCTGACCTTCAATGTTTAATGTTTTGATTGCAAAAACTGGCAACTGTGAAAACATTTTTTAAAACATTTTTAGTTCCGAAATGATGACTGGACGCCATTTATAAAAACAATATGACAACAATGTTGCACACTACTGTCTGACAGCGAGTAAATAATGACAGAATTCCCATTTTTGCATGAAAACAATCAAAGTTTATCTACAAATTTATAACAAGAGTGTTTAATTGCATTTTATTATTGCCTAGGATCAATGGAAATGGTCAGTGGCACACAGACAGCAAGGCGGGGGGAGTGTGTGAGTGTGTTGGAGGGCCGTGAGGAGAATGTGTTAGAGTTCAACATGGGTGAATGGAACATAATCAGCACATGCAGGCTGCTCCACATCTATTCTGCTTAAACAAAGACAAACACACACATACATTCACACACTAACGAGGGCAATCGTGGCGCCGCTGCCACCTGGCTCATCCCTCCAATTAAGAATTCCCTAACGAGGTGCCAATTAGAGGAAAAGAATGAAGAAGACAAAAGGAAAGGGTCACAGAGGGCAGAAAACGCGAAACAGAGAGAGAAAGAGACAGACAACAAGGCGAGAGGAAGCAATGGCAATAACACATGAAGAGACAGAAACGTGTTTGTTTAGACTCTATTTGATCTATTTTTGCTTTTTTCTCATTATCGTCAGGAGTTTAAAGGGCAAATATTTGACATTTGTAAAGTGCTAAAAGGAAATAGAAATATTTCTAAATGGATGGAACAGTATATAAAGAACAAGATGGTCGATGAAATGTTGTTCGAACTCTGAAATAGCTTTGTTCATGATGAGCTGGTATGGATATTAAGGCTGCACTGATATTAACATTTTGGCCAATTTCAATAACCCATTCATTTATCGATATGGCTGAAAACTATGGAAGCTTTTGATCAATAAAAATTAAAATGCTAATTGTGCAAGAAATTGCAAGAAATTTAAGCAACTTTTATGCAAATTTATATCTTGTAATTCTGAATTGTGAGATTTAAAAATGTCATAAATAGCTGATACATTTAATAGCTCATAAATGGCTGAAAAAATACTTTTAGAAACCACACGACAACAGTGTCGTGGACAAATGCGGAAGTAGCTTCGCGACAAACTTCAACTAGAAAGAGATGCCGATCTCGCTTGTGTTTTACTCGACAGGTGAGTTGTTTTGATTTGTATCTTTACAGAAAACGTATTCTATTATAACAATCAACAAGATTAGTATTATGGGGCATACACGCCAGACATGGGGCATCGCATCTCTAGACCCGCGCGAGGACGCGTCTGATCCATAGTCTAATCGCGTCTTTGCATTGACTTTGTATGTAATCTACTCGCGCAAATCGTTAAACTCGCGTTAAATCCATGATTTATCTTCCCGTCTGATTGATGGCCGTCAGCGGTTGGGTAGAAGACAACAAATCCCATCATTCCACGCTCCTTTTTAGCATCATCAAACCACGCGATTGTTATTGTTTTGATAGTGCACCCTCTAGTGGCAGGTCCTACAACCTGTACCTTTAAGTAAAAAATATATATCTGCTTATAAACAATGGGGAATTCCCTAAGAATTAATTGTAGCCACTGATAGTGTCATTTATGCTCCAATTTCACAAAAGAAATTAAGCAAATCACATAATAACATAAACATACCCACACAATTTTTCAGTCTGGACATAAAACCTTGACTGTTTTTACACCTGCATGTCTCAAAAAAAAAAAAAAAATGCAAATGGATCCTGATAACAACCCCCACACAGGCATTCCACTGGAGGTCAGGACCTCTGAACATGACCTTCGACCTCTGTCTTAGGATCAGTGAGTCAGAGCACTCTGAAAAAGTCAACTGCCTCTGAAAACATACAATATCCCACCTGGAACACAAAAAAGGCGGATAAATGTAGCTAATAGACTAAGAGGAGAAAGGATGAGGAATTGAAGCATGCATGTGTGTGGATATCAGTTAGCTTAGTCTGAACTATAACCGCCCACTCAGACAGGAAGACAGGAAGAGATTATTTGAGTGATATGTAAATGAGCCAAATTTGTTTTGTCTTTAAATGTCATTTAAAGGGTTAGTTCACCCAGATAGCAAAATTATGTAATTAATAACTTACCCTCATGTTGTTTCAAACCCATAAGACCTCCGTTTATCTTTGGAACACAGTTTAAGATATTTTAGATTTAGTCCGAGAGCTCTCAGTTCCTCCATTGAAGCTGTGTGTACGGTCTACTGTCCATGTCCAGAAAGGTAAGAAAAACATCATCAAAGTAGTCCATGTGACATCAGAGGGTCAGTTAGAATTTTTTGAAGCATCGAAAATACATTTTGGTCCAAAAATAGCAAAAACGACGACTTTATTCAGCATTGTCTCCTGTTCCTGTCTGTTGTGAGAGAGAGTTCAAAACAAAGCAGTCTGGATATCCGGTTCGCGAACGAATCATTCAGTTCACCAAATCGAACTGAATCGTTTTAAACTGTTCACGTCTCCAATACGCATTAATCCACAAATGACTTAAGCTGTTAACTTTTTTAATGTGGCTGACACTCCCTCTGAGTTCAAACAAACCAATATCCCGGAGTAATGCATGCACTCAAACAGTACACTGACTGAACTGCTGTGAAGAGAGAACTGAAGATGAACACAGAGCCGAGCCAGATAACGAACAATAGACTGACTCGTTCTCGTTCATTGCTAAATGCTTAAAACAAAACTGTAAGTCTCATTCAAAGATTTGAAGCCACTAACAGGTGATTACTGTAGCAGGCTGGGAATTTGTAAAGGTGAAAATTAATAAATGTGTGCACACTTTTTGAATGTCTGCTTAGCTCCTGCTAATTAGAAGCAGTACCTACCATAGTAATATTGTCATATGCAATGCTCCATGGGAATGGGCGGCTGCAATTGAACTATTGTAGTAGAAACTGGCCTTTGGTTTCTACAGAAGTATTTTTATTCCTTAGCAATCTCAGATGCTCACAACAAATCTGTCATGAAACGTGTACGCACTCTCATCTCAAATCACTTCCTCAACAAGGGAATAATATAAGATTTTACGTCCAGAACCCAAATGTTGTGCTCCATTTCCAACGACACACAACCCCGGTGTGTGTGTGAGCAGGTGGTGGAGTAAATCTAGGGGTCAGCAGTCGTGCTTCAGCTCCCAAATATAGAGCGTCCGTGTCACCGACTACGAGACACAGATCTCATATCACGCCGAGAGCTTGCCACACTCGACCCTCTCTCTCCTGTTCACACTACTGTCTTTATCTGGCCTCCACAGCCTGGCATTCAGAGCGGTATCATGTGTGTAGTGTTGTCTGTCTGTTGTCTGTACACTCACCTGAAACATGATACCAGCTCACGGCCCCCCGAGCATGACCTCTGACCTCTCTTCCTCTCTACAGATATGAGACTCCGACCCGCACGCTCTGTGTTTGTGCATACAGTATACTGGTTTTGGCAGGGGTGCCCACACTTTTTTGTGTGGGAATCTACTTTTCAAATGGAAAAACTCACCGAGATCTACCAAGTGAAAAATAAATAAATAATAAAAAATACATATAAAATAAATAAATAAAAAAGTTTGGATGTATCTTTATGTTGCATTAATTTAAATTAAAATAATGATAATAACGTTAAATTCTAAGTACCCCTGTAGAACTGTGCCAGCATTTACCTAAAGCAGTGGTTCTCAACTTTTTTACTCAAAGACCCAGATTCTATCCAAATCAATACCGCAAGCCCAAACTTTTCTATTTGTTATTACTTTTTCAATTACCTAAAGTGCGATCTACCAACATTGCCTTCGCGTTTGACTGGTAGACCGCCATCGACCTATTGGGCATGGGTTATGGGATAGTTAAAGCTTTTGCGTTTATCGTGTTACAGAGGTATAAACATTATCAGTGTACATTATCTATGTAAGGTAAATCTTTTAAGTGTGTGACTGTGTTTACCTGCACACAAATCGCTGTCCTGCATGCATTAGCTCCCACGAACCATCGAATCTTGAGTGATGGAAATCTGTAGAAACACATAAAATAACAATATTTTACATTTACAAAGGCTAGAAACACTATTTGAACAAATACTAAACTCAAGTACCGTTTGATCTATGGAATCACACTAGAAAACTATAAAATATTTGGCTCAAAATAGAAAAGTTTATATTTGGTCCAACAGACCAATTTCAATGTTTGCACACAGTGATTACGTTTTTTTTGGGGGGTGCGGAGCCTATCTGGTGGCAAAAAATGCCAGTTCTAACGTAGCAGTCTATGCATGCCATGGAATAAAAAAGGAAATTTTGAGTTTATATTTCAAAATTCAGATTTTTATTTTTTAGGGGTCATATGATGCTTTTTTAAAGATCATTATTTTGTCATGTACGTGCACGTAACTCGCAAAACTGGTAATTTGAACATTCAATAGCAAATTCCTAACTAATAACAAAACATACTAATAACATAATCATACTACTTACAGGTGCTGGTCATATAATTAGAATATCATCAAAAAGTTGATTTATTTCACTAATTCCATTCAAAAAGTTAAACTTGTATGTTATATTCATTCATTACACAGAGACTGATATATTTCAAATGTTTATTTCTTTTAATTTGGATGTTTATAACTGACAACTAAGGAAAATCCCAAATTCAGTATCTCAGATAAGTAGAATATTGTGAAAAGGTTCACTATTGAAGACACCTGGTGCCACACTCTAATCAGCTAATTAACTCAAAACACCTGCAGAGCCTTTAAATGGTCTCTCAGTCTAGTTCTGTAGGCTACACAATCATGGGGAAGACTGCTGACTTGACAGTTGTCCGAAAGATGACCATTGACACCTTGCACAAGGAGGACAAGACACAAAAGGTCATTGCAAAAGACCTGTTCACTGAGCTGTTCACAGATCTCTGTGTCCAAGCACATTAATAAAGAGGCAAAGAGAAGGAAAAGATTTGGTAGAAAAAAGTGTGCAAGCAATAGGGATAACCGCACCCTGGAGAGGATTGTGAAACAAATCCCATTCAAAAATGTGGGGGAGACTCACAAAGAGTGGACTGCAGTTGGAGTCAGTGCTTCAAGAACCACTACACACAGACGTATGCAAGACATGGGTTTCAGCTCTCGCATTCCTTGTGTCAAGCCACTCTTGAACAACAGACAGTGTCAGAAGCGTCTCGCTTCAAAAAGGACTGGACTGCTGAGTGGTCCAAAGTTATGTTCTCTGATGAAAGTAAATTTTGCATTTTCCTTTGGATATCAGGGTCCCAGAGTCTGGAGGAAGAGAGGAGAGGCACACAATCCACGTTGCTTGAGGTCCAGTGTAAAGTTTCCACAGTCAGTGATGGTTTGGGGTGCCATGTCATCTGCTGGTGTTGGTTCACTGTGTTTTCTGAGGTCTAAGGTCAACGCAGTCGTATACCAGGAAGTTTTAGAGCACTTCATGCTTCCTGCTGCTGACCAACTTTATGGAGATGCAGATTTCTTTTTCCAACAGGACTTGGCACCTGCACACAGTGCCAAAGCTTCCAGTACCTGGTTTAAGGACTATGGTATCCCTGTTCTTAATTGGCCAGCAAACTCTCCTGACCTTAACCCCATAGAAAATCTATGAGGTATTGGGAAGAGGAAGATGAGATATGTCAGACCCAACAATGCAGAAGAGCTGAAGGCCACTTTCAGGGCAACCTGGGCTCTCATAACACCTGAGCAGTGCCACAGACTGATCGACTCCATGCCACGCCGCATTGCTGCAGTAATTCAGGCAAAAGGAGCCCCAACTAAGTATTGAGTGCTGTACATGCACATACTTTTCATTTTCATACTTTTTAGTTGGCCAAGATTTCTAAAAATCCTTTTTTTGTATTGTTCTTAAGTTATATTCTAATTTTCTGAGATACTGAATTTGTGATTTTCCTTAGTTGTCAGTTATAATCATCAAAATTAAAAGAAATAAACATTTGAAATAAATCAGTCTGTTTGTAATGAATAAATATATACAAGTTTCACTTTTTGAATGGAATTAGTGAAATAAATCAACATTTTGATAATATTCTAGTTATATGACCAGCACCTGTACAGTAGCTGATTCAGAAGACAGATTGTCATAGCAAAGTCAGAATGACCTCCTCTCCTAGGTTCACGAAACCATCATCCATAAAATGCACTACTGTTCTGTTGTAAGTAATCTTAAAGATTCCTAAATGCATCAACTTTCAGAAGGCCAAATTAATTGCTTTTGACTAGATAACACACAGCATCTCCCTGACATGACTGCTTCAACACTAACAGTGGTTACTGAAACCATGCCTTCTTTCTTTGCGTGAACATTTGGGTGGCATTACACAAATATCCCCACATAGTGACGTAGAGATGTGGGGGTGTGTTTGAATGAGCTGTTTTAGGGGGGATTGGCAGTCTTAACCTTGATAAAGAATATCTCTTTGGATTTGAGACTTTAGTCTTCGCAACATTACAGATCTTCTTTATGCACCAAATGCTTGTAACACTCCAAAGAGAAAGGAAAAATTGAAATCACATCATTTGACTCCTTTAAATTCCGAGATTATATCTGGTAGGTCTGGTAAGAAAAATCAACTTGTCATTTTTTTTTTTCTTGGCTCAGAATCATAAGTTTATAATCACACACTTCTGTCTTTTTTTCCTCAGAATTGATAAACTTGCAATTGTTTAGTTGAATTAAGTTATAAAGTTCGAACTAGGACATAAACTTGCATTTGCAAAAAAAGAAAAGTCAGAATTGGAAGTCATAAATAAATATAAATAAAATAGGTAAATTTTATGTAAATTGTTATATGTTTTAATACCATATGTCCCTTATGTGAATATTATATAGACCTACTGTTTAAATCTAATTTATGCTTTAAAGTAGGGTATTCATAGCAGGTTTCATCCATTTATACATCTGAGTTTAAATGGACAGTAGTCTTTGATGGCAGTATTACACAAAAATTAATTGCATTCCGATTCTGACATCCAAAGACACAACAATAATTTTTTTCTCTTATTTCGTGGATTTTACCCACTTCCCTCCATTTGTTCCCAGTGTTTTTCTGCCACTACAATGTGCACGCAGCTGCATGTGACGTAACTGTAACGTCTACTCCAAATTGGTCTATAAAGTATATGGAAATTTAAGTCACATTTAAAAATGTTTTAATATTATTACATATGATTAAACAAAATATAAAAACATCCAGATGGTTTCCTGCTAAAATCAACCAAGGTTGGAGATTTTAATATCATGGTTCAGAAAAAGAGTCAAATCTGCTACCAAACTAAAGCTACCACACAATCTGCTGAGGAAACCGTTAAAGGGTTATTGGCTGATTATTAGCTGCCTGATGCTGTTGATTTCTGATGTCATGTAACTGCATGTTTCCACCAATCAGATACTGAAAACATCTAATGCGAAACACAAGACATCAGACACAACCACATCAGCACCAGTCACAAGTCAGTCAATGTAATCGAATCTGTAAAAGACTTGCCTTTCATACTGAGAAAGAGAGTGAGTGAGAGAGAGAGAGATAGATAGAGAGGGGTGGAGGGTGGTGGGGGGGGGGGGGTTCTAAATGAATTAGAGACATTAGCTCTAATTCAATCTGCGTTATAAAGTGTAGGGCAAAAACAAATATTTTTTGTACATTCACAGCTTTGTCCATCTCACACACACTGAATTTACTGCCATTTGTCATTATACACATTTGGCACCACAAAGTATTTAAACACTTAAATCATTGTTAAAAAATACCTGAATGTCACTGTATAAGGAGAAAGAAATACTTTAAAGAAAAACTTTTATATAATAAATAAATATAGATTTTTCAAATAAAATACACTTGCTACATTATATTACTGTATATATTTAAAAAATGATACCTGTTTATATATATGTTATTAATTAATTTATATATTTAATATATGACACCCGATACAAAGCATCAAAACATATTTTTTTAAAGATAAATGACATTTGCTTTGATATAAATATATTATACAGTTTCTAAACATATGTTTTTAAATACATGACACCTCATCTGATAAACAACATCATTAAAATATTTAAAAAAATGTCACCTGCTTTGAAACAAAATAAATATACAGTACACATACATACAATTCCAAAAATAATGTGATTTGCTTTGATACAAGATCATAATAACCTTTTTAAAAATACATTACACCTTTTTAATACTAAATATAATTTAGAGCAGCAAGACAAGCCCCCAAAACAACCATATGCCAAACTCCCCAACACAACTGATGAAATTTGAATGGCCAGCAATGAGAAATGTTGCTTGATACTATATTTATGGGGGAAGCATCACCCAAACTCAGAGAGAAGCATACAACAAGCATGTTGCTTTAGCTGCTTATGCAAAATATTTGAATGAACTGTATGGGGGAAGCATACACCCCTAGCAGCAGCAGCAGCCTAATATGATGGCAGTTTGTATATCATTCAATTTAAGTCTAACATGCTGAAAAATCACATTAAGGTGGGGGGTGGGAGCGTCACCCAAAGTTAAGCAATAGAGGATGTGCAACAAGTATGTTCTTAAAATGCTTAAGCAACTGTGATTGTAAAGGGGGAAGCATACGCCCCTAGCAGCAGCAGTCTGATGCGGATTTCAGATGTTCTGAAACAAACTGCAACAGTTTGATTTGCAAGCAGCAATGTGATGGAAGAGACACTGAAGAATGGGAATTTAAATAGACCGCAGGTGATAGGTGTCAAGACTGGATTGGTACACGTCAGGAACAGCTGACTGTTGATGCAAGCGTGACTAACGTGGCCTGACTGAACTAACGCGATGCTCGATAATATCTGTTTTTATAAATGACACTTACTTGAATGAAAAATAGCATTATATATATATATATATATATATATATATATATATATATATATATATATATATATATATATATATATATTTTTTTTTTTTTTTTTTTTTTTTTTTTTTTAAACAGGACATTTTGGGTTGATATTTTCTATATAATGCAATGTCATTCAGACAGTTTTAAGTGTGACCTTATTGGCCAAATATTTATATTACACTGATCTATATAAATGACAGATCTATGTAATAGCTGGCTATAAGATGTGTCTTTAATATGGCACAAATGAACAATGGAAATGCAATGAATCATGAAAAGGAAAGTTGTAGCATCCATTCCTGTGTTTTTTGTAATTTTCTGATGCTTTTTAGTGGTCAGCATTTCAAACAGGTGCACATTCGCAATTACCCATAATTCTACTCATGACTCTGCCAGCTGTTACTGTGCAAACCTGCAGCTCTGAATACTTAAGCAAATCAGCCATGTATGAAAACTTTGAAACCGGCACTGCTTCAACGTCTGTGGGAATTTTGTGTCTTATTTTATCATCCACCGAGTTTAATCGCAAAAAAATACTCAGCTCAGAACAAGGTGTGTCTGTTAACACTCTAGAGAAAAGGGGAAAACACACACACACACACTTCAGCCATGCTGAACCACGGGGGAACGACTTCACAGTGGACTGGCTTTTACGGCCGTCCCGTTTGGCAGTTGGATAAAATATTCCGAAGCTAAAATTAGCAGCACAGCACAAAGACCCTCATTGAGAAGGACGTCTGGCACGGAAAGTGAAATCACAGCAAACCTGTCCAAACTGTAAGATAGCTCAACAGCTCCCGATGGTTCACCACAAGACCACATCTCCAGATAAACCGTCCTGAGAGCGAGGTGAATCTGATAGTGCCTCAAATCAGACACACTTCAGACCCAAATCCTTGATGACGTGCTCTAATCCTTAGCACTGGAACAACGGTCACCTTGGAAACTCCAAGGATTCCCTCAGAAGTCCCGAAGTGTGTTTGTGTGTGTGTGTGTGTGTGTGTTTCACAGACGTATCTATTTCAGCTCAAGTCACTGAAGGTGTCGCATCTCTTCTTTCACACTGAGCTTTAACACACACAGAACAACATTCGCTCTGATGAAAGCTGCTATTGTTCGGGTAGATACTTCAGAACAATAGAAGCCATCAGAAAGGCTTCACAACACCACTAATATATCAGCCTTTTACAAGCTACAAACTAGTACATCTACATGGGTTCATCAAGAGCAGGATGGCAAAAATGCTAAGTCAGCCATTCAGAACAGCATTATTAGAGGTTTGTATGCTCTCTATACATACAGTATATATTCAGTTTTTACGACTTAAAACACGGTCATATTGCAAACTAGACTATGTGTAAACTCTAATTAAATGAGAACTTATTTTGTATAACAATATTTAAAATATTCAGAGTTTATAACAATGTTTATAAAATGTAATTAAAATATTTACAATTTCAATAGTTTAACCACAAGACATAAAACAATTATTTTTTATTTTAACATGACATTAGAAGGCAATTCTTTTAACCCTAAACATTTCTGATGCTAAACATAACTGAAACAAAAAAAAATTATAATCATTTCCAGTAATTAAAATAAGAAAAAATAATAATAATAATAATAAAACAATTATTAGATAATAATCAAAACTGAAACATAATTAAAGCTACATAAAAATATAAAATATTAATAAAAATACATAGAAAAATAAATAAAACTAAACAATAAAAAATATTAAAACCTAAAAACAGATTAAAATAGAATAAAAAAGCTGTATACAAATATAGAAAAAACGATTAAGGTTCTGTTCTCTGATTAAAATGAACTCTTGAGTGATTGCTCTGTTAGTGTGGTTCATTTGAGCAAGTGTGAACGCTGCCATCTGAACACTGGTATGCACCAAACAAGCGGACCGAGACTCATCTTTTTAGCAGCTTCCAAACAAACTTTGGTGTGGTTCGAATGATATATAAACACAACACAGACCAAATACTTCTAAACAAACCAGAAACAGGATGTAATGTCAAGATGCAACATGAATTGATGACGTGGAATGAGCAGTGTATCCAAAACAAAATTAGCAGAGGGCAAACGTGGAGCTACAAGGAAGTAAAGTTCCTTTTATGAGTGCCTTGTGAGTTCACAGGTGGCAAAAATAAAAATAAATGTACATGCAACAATGAGCACACTTAATCCAGCAGACGACATTAGTTGTATTTGACTTAAAGTGGTGCTGAGCAGACCGACCAATCAGGTTGTGAAAATATGACTATGCATTTAGGTTTGCTGTCAAAAATGCCAGTGTGAATACTAAGCGGACCAAGACCAAATGTATCACTTTTGCTACGTTTTCACCTAAATTACCCGGAACATTTGGACCAGGAACTCCCCCCGCCCAGACCTGTTGCTTTATGCGTTTCCACCACGCTGTAAAGTACCGGGAAGATTAGGCAAATAGACCGGTGACGTAGGTCTGCGCGCGTTTCTCAATACTATAATACGCTGATTTTGGACGTGCATCCTCGGTAGTTCAGACTTTGTGCATTCGACTCGGGAGTATGATGTCCGCGACGACGCAAATCCGGTAAATCTGCAAACAGCAGCGTACTTGATAACATCAGCCAGCTCGCTTTGGCTACTGCAATTTTCCTCACTGTACATTTACAATAAAATGAAATAGGATATCAAATACCACTGCCATTTTCATTTAAACATAATAACAGCTGCAAAAATGTACTTCATTCATTCATCTTCTTCCGCTTATCCGGGGCCGGGTCGCGGGGGCAGCAGTCTAAGCAGAGAACCCCAGACTTCCCTCTCCCTAGACACTTCCTCCAGCTCTTCTGGGGGGACACCGAGGCGTTCCCAGGCCAGCCGGGAGACATAGTCTCTCCAGGGTGTCCTAGGTCTTCCCCAGGGTCTCCTCCCAGTGGGACGCGCCCGGAACACCTTCCCGGGAAGGCGTCCAGGAGGCATCCGGAACAGATGCCCGAGCCACCTCAGCTGACCCCTCTCGATGTGGAGGAGCAGCGGCTCTACTCTGAGCTCCTCCCGGGTGACTGAGCTTCTCACCCTATATCTAAGGGATCGCCCAGCCACCCTGCGGAGAAAGCTCATTTCGGCCGCCTGTATCCGGGATCTTGTCCTTTCGGTCATGACCCAAAGCTCATGACCATAGGTGAGAGTGGGAACGTAGATTGACCGGTAAATCGAGAGCTTCGCCTTGCGGCTCAGCTCTTTCTTCACCACGACAGACCGGTACATCGACCGCATTACTGCAGAAGCTGCACCGATCCGTCTGTCAATCTCCCGTTCCATCCTTCCCTCACTTGTGAACAAGACCCCAAGATACTTAAACTCCTCCACTTGAGGCAGGAACTCTCCACCAACCTGAAGTGGGCAAGCCACCCTTTTCCGACTGAGGACCTCAGCCTCTGCTTCCTCAATGGAAGACGTGACAGCGGGATTGAGGAGATCCTCGAAGTATTCCTTCCACCGTCCAACGACATCCCCAGTTGAGGTCAACAGCTCCCCACCTCTACTGTAAACAGCGTTGGTAGGGCACTGCTTCCCTCTGCTGAAGCGCCGGACGGTATGCCAGAATCTCTTCGAGGCTGACCGATAGTCCTTCTCCATGGCCTCAACGAACTCCTCCCAGTCCCGAGTTTTTGCCTCCACAACCACCCGGGCTCTGCCGGAGGTGGGAGTTGAAGATCTCTCTGACAGGAGACTCGGCCAAACGTTCCCAGCAGACCCTCACAGTACGTTTGGGTCTGCCGAGTCTGTCCAGCTTCCTCCCCCGCCATCGGATCCAACTCACCACCAGGTGGTGATCGGTTGACAGCTCCGCCCCTCTCTTCACCCGAGTGTCCAAGACATACGGCCGGAGGTCGGATGAAACGACCACAAAGTCCATCATCGACCTACGGCCTAGGGTGTCCTGGTGCCACGTGTACTGATGGACACCCTTGTGCTTGAACATGGTGTTCGTTATGGACAAGCTGTAACTAGCACAGAAGTCCAATAACTGAACACCGCTCGGGTTCAGATCTGGGGGGCCGTTCCTCCCAATCACGCCCCTCCAGGTGTCACTGTCGTTGCCCACGTGGGCGTTGAAGTCCCCCAGTAAAACGACGGAGTCCCCAGTCGGAGCACTTTCCAGCACCCCTCCCAGAGACTCCAAGAAGGCTGGGTACTCTGCACTGCCGTTCGGCCCGTAGGCACAAACGACAGTGAGAGACCTATCCCCGACCCGAAGGCGCAGGGAAGCGACCCTCTCATTCACCGGGGTAAACTCCAACACATGGCAGCTGAGCTGGGGGGCTATAAGCAAACCCACACCAGCCCGCCGCCTCTCACCATGGGCAACTCCAGAGTGGTGAAGAGTCCATCCTCTCTCGAGGAGTGTGGTTCCAGAGCCCAAGCTGTGCGTAGAGGTGAGCCCGACTATCGCTAGTCGGAACCTCTCAACCTCACGCACAATCTCGGGCTCCTTCCCCGCCAGTGAGGTGACGTTCCACGTCCCTAGAGCTAGTTTCCGTGTCCAGGGATCGGGCTGTCGAGGCCCCCGCCTTCGACTGCCGCCCGATTGTCTAAGCACCGGCCCCTTACGGTCCCTCCTGTAGGTGGTGAGCCCACGGGAAGGCGGCCCCACGTCGCTCCTTCGGGCTGAATGTACTTGGTTCAGGGATATGTGTCTATATACAGCCATTACATTACAATGAAATGAAATATTATATACATTTTCCTTTTTTATTTTCATTTTAACATATAGATAAATTGAATACAGACCAAAAATAACTCAAAAACTCAGATTTGAGTTTTAAACAACTACATTCTCGCCTGAAATACTTTTAAAATTAAATTTCATGGCACAATAACAGTAATATTTTTAAAATGATTTGAATAAATGGTGGTTGAAATCACAGTGATACGTGAACTTTACCAATTAGCTTGTTTAGCGCTCAAGTCCCCCCCCCCGAAAGTTCCGGAACTTTGAAAAAGTACTACCTCGACAGCAGGGACTTTCTGAGGGGCATTTTTTTACCCAGAACTTTATTTAGTTCCTGGTTCCTGCGGTGGAAACACACCAAATACCAGGCCAAAGTCCCTAGTTCCTGGGTAAAGTTCCTGCGGTGGAAACGGGGCATTTCTGACCAAACGAACCAAGAGAACCGAACTACAAGTGTGAACGCACCCTAACAATTACAAAGGCACAAAATGACCACATTTTAAACCAAATTTAACACAAAAATATCAAAATGATTGACAGCTTCATCCCCATGACAGCGTAACGTAAAAAACAATAATAACAATACTGTAAAAGTTATGAAATAAAAACACAAGTTTTACTAAAAAAAAATAAAAATAATGTAAAGTATAAAAATGTGATTTTATAAAATGTTGCTTTTTCTATTCTCCAAAATTAACCCCATTCACTTCCTTTGTAAATGTTTTGCTATAACCATGATATTTTTTTTTTGAGAAAACAAGAGAAATGCAATGTGACAATTTAACTTAATTTACATTAAACCAGGAATATTTATAGCAGATTTACAGTTTTTACCTCTTAATCCGGGCATTTTTTACCTTTTTTCGACCAGTTACAAGCATAAAAGGTGCACGTTATTGCATTGAGGGTGATCAGCCTCTCACATGGGTTTCGCCTGTATTTCATCTTGCCCCCTCATAATCACACCACATTTTAAAACTGTGTCAGAGTGAGGCAGCACCAGCAGTCTCCCTGTTTGACACACAGGCGAGCGGCTGTGCATGTGAAATGGATATATACTGCAGCTCAGGGATGCATGATAAATGAGTTATGCAAGGGTTATCCGTCAGCAGTCTATAAGTTTATAAGTGCATACATGAGCAGACACACATACAGCATTGATCACCAGTCCAGCCACTGAGACAGGAGGTAATGAAATTCCACAAGCATAAGCACTTTAACAGACGTGAGCACTGGAGTGGGGTGTGGCAAACCGGAAAGGACGTAAATCAATCTTAATAGCCAATCACGAACACAGCAGGGCATCTGTGTAATGTCCCATGTGATAACTAGATTACAGTGACTGGTGCTTACCTGTGCTAGACTCACTGCTATGATACTAGGGTAGTAAATATATATAAAATTGGAGTCTGTAAGATTTTTTTAAGTGATTTATGCTCACAAAGGCTGTATTTGTGTAAAAAGTAATACTGAGAAATATTTATTAAAATGAAAGTAACCGTTTTCTATTTATATATATTTTAAAATGTAATTTATTCCTGTGAACAAAGTTGAATTTTCAGCATTATTATTCAAGTCTTCGGTGTCACGTCACATTATTCATTCATGATTCATCATTCTAATGTGCTGATTTGCTTCTCAAGAAACATTTCTGATTATTATCAGTGATAAACAGATGTGCTGTTTGTTGTGGAAACCATAAGTCTTTTCAGGATTGTTTGATAAATAAAAAATAAAAATAAAATACTGCATTTATAAAAATCTGCAAAAATGCACACACACACACACACACACACACTTAATTAAATGTGCATCTTCATTTTAGTTAAAGGTGCTAATCTCATAATCAGGAAATGTATGCTCTCAGGAGCACGTACATTACAAAAGCTAGTCATTTCTAGATTTCCTTTCTTTCTTTCATCTTTCTCTTTAAAGAGTGAAAATGGGTTTGTGGGTCACAATTTCTACCATTGCACGTATTTTACAGTATATTACATGCAATGTTAGAAATGTAATTTGAATTTATTGTTTATACCACATATTTATAGAGGTCACAGGCAATGCGTATACGATAATGACCGCATAACCTAAAACATGTAATTCACATTTATTGTCAGAACTATCTAATTTACTATGCATAATATTTTATTATTTTGTTTCGTTATATAATGTGATACTTAACATATAAAAAAAATCTTTTGCTTCTGAAGTATCCAAAAATAGATATTACTACATGGTTTATATGTTATTTAATAAACCACTTTCTTCCACACACAAAAACTAAAAACTGATACAGACGCCTTCCATCACATAAAATTACTCATACCATGATATAAGATTGAGTCACACCGCCCACCCGTAGTGGGTGGACTGCAGAGGGTATTTGGCTTTTGGACAATGGAAAAATGACTGACTTTTATGAGTGTGTATGGTGTTTTATTCGGCTGGTTGCCAGATCTTTTCAGAGAGAGACAGTATAATATCTGACAGCCATTAATCATAAAGCGCTCTTGGGATTTAAATGGCTCAATTTCCTCTTGATCTATATCTCTTTTCAGCAAGTGATAATATCAGCCCTGCAGACACAAGCAATCTCTCTGTCACTCACTTATACACACACAGACACACACCTGGGTCAATGGGAGGTGTGTGTGATCGTATATTACCTGAGGAATGAACTGTGATAACATTATTTCCTGCATGATAAATCACTCAGATGAACCTGAAGCCTTTATAGACTCACTAAACTCCGGACTGGAGATCTCATGCTCTCAAATGCTTTAAATCTGTAGCTTTGTCAACTGGAAAGCTCCTGGGAAGTTCCTGCAGAACGACCCATAGGAATCCCATAGGAAAGAAAAAACATGCTTGAGAGCTCATTGATATCTTAGTTATTTCTCATAGGCGACAATTTAGACATACAGCAAATTGAGATGCCATTCCGAACATATAATTTTTTTTTTCTGCAGAACACAAAATAAGATATTTTGAAGAATGTTGTGGTCTAGACAACACTCATTTTACAGACAAAATAAATATTAGACAATCTTCTAAATATCTTCATTTGTATTCCATAGAAGAAAAGGTGTACAGCTTTGAAACGAGATGAGGATGAGTAAATAAATTCAATAAAGCTGACACTCAATTCTTTATGATTTACATGCTACGGATTAAGAACTAGGATTTTTTAAATATTTTTACTAACGTGGCCTGCATCATCACAAAGCACTGTTTATTTCATCTGTATCTTCTATTCTAATGTATATTTGTATTTATTCTATTTATTTGTGTAATTGCTTGTTATTTGTTTATTTGTTCTTATTTTACCTTTATTTTGTCTTATTTTGGACACTTTAATAATGTTTGAACGTTACATTCGACTAGTAGTTTTTTGCTGTGGTTTTGAATTTAGACGCAAGAATTGTGAATTGCACTGATATCTAAAATGTATTAATAAATAATTATAAATGACAAATGATTATTAAATTGATTATTATTACTATTATAAGAAAAAAAATTAACAATGTTTATATTATTTACTTATTTTTGTCTGAAATTTTGTCTGAGCATGTAAACATTTTAAAAAATTATTTAAAAAAGAAAAAAAGTTTCAAAAAAGAGTTGAGCTCTGGATGTGTGTTCAATGTATTGTACTGGGAGAGAGTCATCCTTATATCCTTGTTTGTGCAAAACATTCCTCGCCTACTTCTCAGCATTATTATCGGTCAGAAACTGTATCTTTAGGCCCCATGAGTCATAATCCATCTGAAGAATCAATACCACTCACCTTTCTGATATAAGGACCCTCCATAACCAACCTGCAGCCAATCAGAATACAGATCACCTGTGAAGAGAAAAAACAAACAATCAAATAAGGCCATATTCACACACCTTTCACTATATACTAAATGATTATACTATGAACACTTGCACATAACACTCCAATAAATATTGAATTTTAGGGCCAGCCTGACACTTCTCAAGTCAAATGATGCAAGCAACATCACATAAACATGAATGTGTGTGTATTAATGTGAGCAGTGTCAGGGTGAGGTTGAGACCAATGGAGCTCAAACAGAGACTCCCTTTGAGTCACACACACATACACAACCACACACTTAAATACACACAGTCTGTATTAAATTCAGCTAGTCATATTAGCATTCTAATTCCAAAGGAAGTGAAAAATCTAAGAAAACCTAATAAATATAGGCGCCCAAACATAGTGTCTATACACCACAAGAATGCTAGTTTTATTGACTTTGCACACCAGCAGTACAGTGAGCTTTGTTGATTGTAACAAGACAATTTACGACAACTTTGCACACTTTCACTTCAGACAGCTTTGCAGAGATGTAATTGTTAACTAAAACTAAAATTATTAGTTCAAATAATTTTTGGTAACTAAATTAAAGCTGCAGTAAAATAAAATATAAATATTAAATTAAAAACTTGGACTGAAATTGAAAATGATAAATACTGCCTTGAAAAATAAATTGAAGTACCAAAATTACTAAAACTGAAAAAATAAAGGGATACAGAAAATAACAAAATTACCAAAACTTCCGTAATAGTTTTTCCTTTAAATATAAATATATACTTAAAGTTGGCAAGAAATTGAAGTGTTGTCAATATTAACCACATGCATTTCCAAGTAAAATGGCTAAGCGACATTGTTAGTTTTAATTAACAATATTAATAATGGTTTCCATTCATTTTAAATAATAAAATAAAATAAAATAAAATATTAGATGAAGAACTTGAAAAACGTAAAAATCAGGAAGCTGTTTTGGCAACTATGTGAAATAAGTAAGTTGAAGTACTAAAAGTGTTACTTAAAACAAATTAAATTCTAAAATAGAAACATTTAATAAAAAATGTAATTATTATTGAAAATAAAAATAATTGCACAATATAGAATATTTTAAAAAGAAAAGAAAAAAAGTTGAAAAAGTTAAAATTGAAAATAGAAAAATTAAGGCTAATTAAAGATGAATAAATAATATAATCGTATATAAATGACAATAAAATAACTGCTTATTTAACAAGAAAAAAATATAAGATGGATCTTGATTATAAGCGTTAGTTTTTGATCGGATTGTGAAAAGTCAGAGTTGAATCATCAAGTGAGTTTTATCACAGGAAGAGCAAGTTATGACATTTAGATTTCATGTTGATTATAAGTGTTCTAGTTTTGTCGACTTGCGCTGTAGATGGGGTGTACTACTCACACATTCCATCGCTCTCTCTCATACACACACTCACATCTGCTGTTTGACTCTGGCTGGTTGTTGAGTCTTTCCTGCCTAGTCCCATGACGGAAGGTGGGGGGTGAGGTAAGAATTGGACGCTTTATGCCATATGGTCACACACTCTCCAACGTGAACTCCACATAACACACATTGACACACAGCTGGACCTGATTAGTTCATGTGTGTGTGTGTGTGTGTGTGTGTGTGTAAAGCTCATAGTTTCAGGTCTCTCACTCTCTGTTCATCCATGACATTGGACCTACAGTCATATTAGTGAACTTGTTTTGATATCACACACAATGAAGATGTTACTGTTGTAAACTGCTACTGCACAACACATAACCTGAAAAACAACAATAGCCTGCAACCGATTATAGTTAGTTTGGATTCGTTGTATTTTATTTATTCAATGTTAAATATTTATAGCAACTGGCATGACTGTATAGAAAACATCTTTAATGAAGATTTCAGTGTGTTATCAGAGACTGTCTCTAAATCATTAAAGTATCGCCACTATAGCCATATTTTTGTAACAAATGCATCAATTTTAACAATACATTTTAAGATAACTACTGTGCTCTATGTTAGATTCAGTCTGCATTTTATAAAATACTGTTCTATGCAAACAGACATTTGGATGTTACTGTATATCACATCTCCCATTGTTTGTTTAATTGTGCCTTGCACCACTTAAGGTCCATCTCAAGTTAAAAATATCTTTAAAATGCATCATGAGACCTATAAATTCTGCTGTATTCTGTCCAGCTGATGTTGTTTTTCTTAACTAAGACTAGAACTATTACAAATAATTTCCATGAACTAAAATAAAGTTGAGTTTAAAACTTTTTTAGACGTTTTTCTTTTTGAAAAAATCAGACTATACAGGGTTAAGGCACATCAATCAACTAGTCCAGGGGTTCCCAAACTTTATCATGACAAGGCCCCCATAATACCACTAAGTTCTGGCCAAGGCCCCCCTTTTGCATGATGTGTTATTGAACCCATCGACAATACCTACTACGGCAAATGTAAATAAATAAACAAATTAAACATCTGGGTGAACATCCATTGACATTTATTAGTGTTGTAATAACAACATTTGTATGTCAGATCATCATATATGGTAATTTCAATATCTTCAAATCTGGAACAGTAATTTCAACATTCAACATTGTATCTGTGTGTGTCAGTCAGTGAATGGAAAAAGAAAGATCTTAAAGAGTGTGTGTGTGTGTGTGTGTGTGTGTGTGTGTGTGTGTGTGTGTGTGTGTGTGTGTGTGTGTGTGTGTGTGTGTGTGTGTGTGTGTGTGTGTGTGTGCGTGTGTGTGTGTGTGTGTGTCAATGGGAGTGCTTGGCCTGGTTGCAACATTCAACACTGAGAGAGAGAGAGGATATTAATGGGACGGATGGGCCTGGTGGCTTCTACATAGTTTGTCCAGCCTGGGCTTTATGTCTGTCAGTGCAACACGCATGTCACTCTCCACATTTAGACGTGCTCTGTGTTTTGTTTTAAGTACTTTTAAAGTTGAAAAACCAGACTCACACAAATAAGTGGTTGCAAAAGGAAGAAGGAATTTCAGAGCACTCTCAGCTAGGATTGGAAAGTCATTTCTTACATACATCCAGTAGTTAGAGAGAGAAAGAGTCTCAAATTTCATTTTTAAATCCCATGAAGAAGTCATCTCAATCAGCTCCTCTTGTGATTTTAAGTCCAGACAAGAGCCTACATCAGGGGCAAATGGGTTCCTTACCCAGTTTAGATGGGTGCTGTCAATGTCAGGGAAATATTCTCTGAAATATCCCTGGAGGTGCTCCAGGTGTGATTGTATCAGTGAAGAAATGGTGTTCAACTCACCACCAGATGACAGCAGCTCTTGGTGTAAAAGTGGGAACATTTCTGTAATTCCCTCCTTGAGCTTGTTTGACCACAGCATAATCTTCAGGGAAAAAGCACGCACTTTGTCTTGCATATGCACTATGTATGTGTCACGCCCTTGCATGCTTTGGTTAAGCACATTCAGATGACAAAAAATGTCAGCCATATATGCAAGTTTGAGAATCCAGGCTTCATTTGTAAAACGGTCAGCCAGCTGATGTTTCTCAGACAAGAGAAACTCTGCAACCTCCCTCCGCAACTCATACACACGGTTCAAAACTGCCCCTCGTGAAAGCCAGCGTACGTTTGAGTGAAGAAGCAATCCATCAAAACGGGCTCCCATTTCTTTACACAGAATAGCAAAAAGTCTGTGTTTCAAGGGGCGTGCTTTAATGAAGTTTACTACGTGTATTACGTCCTGTAGTACCTGGTTAAGCTCATCATCCAACCGTTTAGCCACCAGTGCTTCTCGATGGAGCATACAGTGCGTGAACGCTGCATTCGGGGCCTTCTGTTTGATGAGAGCTGTCACCCCACTGTTCTTCCCAGTCATAGCCGCGGCCCCGTCAGAACACACACCCACGCAACGAGACCAGTCAAGTCCATTTGAATTAATATATTCGTTCAGCACTTGAAAAATCTCTTTCCCGGTGGTTCTACTTTCAAGTTCTTTACAAAACAGTATTTCCTCAACGAACATTTCTTGGGAAATGAATCTTATGTACACAAGCAACTCGGCAGCGTTTGCCACATCTGTACTTTCATCTAGCTGCAGCGCAAAATATTCGCTAGCTCTCACCTGGTCCAACAGTTGAGCAGACACATCCTCAGCCATGTCTCCAATACGTCTGCTCACAGTGTTATCAGAGAGTGGTACAGCGTTAATTATCTTGGCAGCATCCTCACCCAGTAGCTCTTTAACAATGTCTTTAGTAGCTGGTAGTATCAAATCCTCTCCAATTGTGTGCAGCTTCTTAGCTCGCGCAATGTGAAAGGAAGCCAAAAACGATGCCCTCAATGCTCTCTCAGGGACAGTAGCTTGCCGCACGAATGTTGCTGACTGCCTGGTCAAATGTTCTTGCTTTCTTTTAAAAAAGTCAATTGGTTTTTCGGCCTCTGCTGGATGCTTCTGGTTCAGGTGACGTTGAAGTTTTGATGGTTTTAAGCATTCGTTGGAGAGTATCTCGAAGCAGAGAACGCATTTGGGGCACTCGTGTCCATTCTTGTGTGTGACGCAGGTAAATCCATACTTAATGTATGCTGCCTCATACCTACGAGTCTTAATTGGCCAGGAGTTCGTTTTCTGATTTTTTTTATCTGAGGTTTCGATTGCTGGCTCGTCAGGTTTTTTCCTTTTTAAAAATCTATCCATTTTGATAGAGGTTTGACAGAGTTAGCCAGCTAACTAAATAAATAGCTGAATAGCTGAGCACTGGCGGTTGTTACCAAGGCTACACTGACAGATTACGTGTACCAGCCAATCAGAAAGATTAGCATTAAAAGTTTAATGTTCAGATATCGACAAATTATTAGAATGCTATTTCATAACAATACTCATAATAATAATAAATATTTTTTTAATATTTGTAAAATATTTATATAAATGTTTTTTTTTTTTTTTGCTTTTTTCTTCCAACTTGCTGCGGCCCCCCTGGCGCCACATGGCGGCCCCCACTTTGAAAACCACTGAACTAGTCCATAATAAAAATATGCTGTTTAATATGCCACACCAATTCATCTAGTATACTATATTTTGATGTACTCTAAAGCTAACATGTTTTAACAATCACAAAAAATATACAAACGGTATACGCAACACAGTGAAATCAAGCTATAGTGACTTTGCTCAACACTGAAGACATTGTGTGAACTGTGCTTCATTCAACAATTGATTCTTGTGTTCATGGAGCAGATGGTTCATAAAAGTCAAAAATCAAGCAGCTAATGGACACAAACAGTCTGATTCTTTCATTATCCCAAGAGAAAATCTCTCCTGTTGTGACTACCCTCTAAGTGCTGAAAGACTAGAGGCTATCAAGATAGTGTGAGTTAACTCCTTATCAGAGCAGTTAAAAGTTTCTGTCGCTGTATCATATTCCCAGCAAACGTGTCCTGAACACCTTATATCACGACCAAATCTGCAGTGCAAATCCGTCCAGTGTGTTCTGGTTTTAGCGGTTCAAGCTGAGCTGAATCGCCAGCATTTTTGGCATATTGTTGATAACCACAAAAAATTTTATTTTCAATTCTTGTCCCTTCAAATCTGCGTTACAGTGAGGCACTTATGGTGTAAGTGAACATGGCCAATCGGTAAAGGTTAAAATACACCTTCTTCAATAATAAAGCCACAAAAGCTAACTATATTAACACAATGTTAACAAAAATAAAAAAAATTACGTTTCTGTGTAAAGTTATATCTGATTTTAAAACTTTTTTGTTTTAAAACGCAATGACAATTCAACAAAGCCGTAAAATGACTGTAAAAAATTATATAAATAGCTTTTACAGCTTCAAATAATTGAAATAAAAACCAATTGCTAAACTTCTTTTCTCTGTTTAGTTATATCCAACTGTCATTATGACAATGCAACACCATAAAACCTAAAATGACGATGATTTAAACAGTTTTTACACTGTCAAATTGAAGTAGAAAGAAGAATGTAAGTACAAAATGATAAGCTTGGAGGCACGACTATCGGTTTCTCTGACCAATAGCAGTTGTTCATTTGAAAACAGGCTGTATTTCTAATGCAGTGACACACTTCAACTTTTTTTAAAGTTCCTTTGAAGTGCAACTCCAAAATATCACATTACAAACTGTCCAAAAGCATATGACAAGGAGAATATCTTCAATTATTTCCCTAACAAATAAGTGCTGTGCTGCAATAGTACAATGATGTACCAGATGTTAATACCATAGTATTATGATATACAACACTGTACTCAATATTTACCATTTTCACTTGCTATAGTAGTTATGTGGTAATAAGTAATTCAAAGATTATGGTACCCTTCGACAAAAACATGGTAGTAAATTGTTTTTTTACTGAATCATATTGTAAACAGTTCTAAAGACACAAACTGCGAAAAATTTTGGTTTCATAAAAACCTGTGCAGTATAACAATCATGTTTTTATGCTAAACGTTGGTTATCCTAAAATGTCACAGTAACTAACGTTACAGTTAGCTAACTTACTACTAAACTATAACGTTACATCACATATAGTATTAATATATATTCTTAATATGCTCTCTTTGGAATATAGAGTACGATAGTAACTTATTTCGGTGGATATTTACCATGGTAGATGTTTGTAACAATCAATGTACAATGCAATCCGCAGTGCTAGTCAACGAACCGTCATCAGAACGCACCGATTAAATGTTACAAATCATTGAAATCAATCGCAGTTCTGTTAGGAGAGCAGATATACCAGGAGACCGATCCGAATCACTTCTCTCCGCTGAAAAGACGGGGACTGACTGTATTCTTACCCGTTCTGAAGTCCAAGTCTCCGTGATTTCTTGTTAAAAGCTCCAGAGAGTCCGCGACTCCGTGTGAATGATGTGTCAGTTGTTCTTCAGCGTTCGTCAACATCAGCAGCGCGAGACGCGCGGGAACTCCACGACACCGACTACCGGCGGCGCGCGCACGCTCACAGACAAACTCAACCCACATAGTTAAGCGCCAGGCGATTTAGGAACCTAAATAAATAAATACAAACAACGATTTACTACCTAAACAAGGTTAGTTCACATATTTAGTTTATAAAATGCATTTAGCTATTGTAAATAATTATTGCAATTTATTAAATAACAGTAGACATTTTCCATTATAACTTGTTTTATGATTCTAATTTTACAAAATAAAAATAAATAAATAAATATCCCTTTAAACATTTTAAACAGAATGTTTTGGACTGCTTTATTTCATATTTATTTATTTATTTAAATTTATATCACAGTTATTTTAATATAAAAGTTTTTGTTTCTATTTTGTAGTACATTTTATATATTTTTTTATTGTTTCCACCTTAATTTTAAAGCAATATAATTTTTTTGTTAGTATTTTATTATTATTATTAATATGCCTATATAGATTTGATCAATTTTTATTTATTAGTTTATTTAGCTTTAGTTATTTAGTACTTAAAGTTAAACTAAACAAAAATGAGAATGATGTTGCCTTGGCCACTGGCTGAAATTAAATATTTTTAAATGTACATATTTTAGTTAACATTTAGTTTATTTTCAATGTTTTTATGATTTTAGTTTTTATTAACTATAATAACCCTGCATATGGTTTAATTTCTTCTACTTTATTCTTCCTAAATTATCGTCAATAAGCAACATAATCACAACTTGTGACAATATGCCCCACTATTCAAATAAGTACCACCACAAAGGCAATGCCATGAGATACTCTTGAAAATACCATTCTCTGACGTACCTCACATACTATGTAAATACTATGGTACATATATAGTAAACAAAGTACAGATTAATTAAGGACTACACTATGATACAATTATGCACATACTATCAAAAATCTTTAATATTTAAAATAATTTGGTTAGTTAAGCAGTTTTTTTTTTACAGCTTTCATATATGAATTGAGCCACCCCCCTCAGACTAGTGTGAAGAGAGAGGACAAGGAGAAAAGACAGAAAGCGAGAGAAGGTGTTCTTTGTGGCCGGAGTGAATGTCTCATTCATGTGTTGGGCAGAGGTCACGACCCCTGAGCTCATGTGCTGGTGTGAGTTACAGCCATTACAGTCAAACCACTCACCTGAGAGAGAGAAACGCACACAACACTTCACTTTGACAAAAAACTTTTAGTTCCTTGATTTAGCTTTGCCAGATATGGCTCAATTTATAAATCTGTTGTATTATAAATATTGCCTGTTTTTAGGTTCGATCTCAGTAAAGTAGCAATACACGTCTCCTGAATCAGAAGCATGAGGAGTCATCCATGTCTGGAGCACAAATGCATCAGGGTCAATTCAAACTCTACGTTTACATTTAAAGGGGTCATGTGATGCGATTTAAATTTGTCCTTTCTGTTTAAAGGGTTACAAGCTCTTGGTACATAGAGAAGATCTGTAAAGTTGCAAAAACTAAAGTCTCAAACCCAAAGAGATATTCTTAATCAAAGTTAAGACTCATACATGCTGTCCTAAAATGCCTCGTTTAAACGTCTATGTAGCAATTTGGGAAGATTTGCATAACGCCGCCCAAATGTTCACGCAAAGAAAGAAGACGTAACCTTTTATTCTCGCTGTTGCCGCCAGCCTCAAGTTGTGGAGAAGCTGTTTCATTTTGAAAGTGAAAATACTTTGCTTGGTCTTCCAAAAGTGGACACAACTAAAAATCAGAGGTTAAGTTGTATTTACAAAACTGTTACAAACAGTTCAACCCAAATATTCAGATGTGTGCAGCACATTTTATGGAGGACTGTTTCCTGATCCTGGGAGAGAAAATTTGAATGCCGGCTGTTCTGACTCACAGTCTATAAGTACGCTTGCATATGTAAAGGATTTGCCACTGATGATTCAAACGCGAGTTTTGAGCAGTAGTTTTCAATTCCAGTCCTTGCGCCATGTGTGAACTTGTCCATGTGTGAATGTTCTGAAATGAGGTAAACTTCAACCAATTTCCCCTGCTCAAGGAGTAGGGAGCAATGAACACTGTTTAGGGACCATGTCAATGGGAACAAAGTTCATGCAAGGAGCTCAATTCTATGACTATTCGAGGACTGGAATTGAGAACCGCTTGTGTAGAGTATTGCCTGTTGTTTGTCGTTTCTTTGATCGAAAATGCAGACATGGTTTTATGTTCAAGTGGCGCGATGCGATGCAATGCAATGCGTAAAAACTCAGTTTAAGTCATTATAATCCGTAACTATGTCCCCACTGGGTGCAACAAATGGCTAGTTTGTAATGGGTTTTATTGTTTTTGTCATGCCGTGCTGTTGTTCTGACCAGGACACGCATCACAATATGGCAAGGGGTGTAACATTTCTGTCACACACTTGAGGCATTTGGTTAATCACAAAGCACTGGATATCTGGCCAATCAGAGCACACCTCGCTTTTCAGACCGATGTGCTTTTTAAAAAACGACATGTTTCGGGGCATAGAGGAACAACAATGATGTACAGTATGTGGAAAATAATGTGTTTCTTTAACCTTAAACTGCATAAACACATTTCATTACACCAAATACACAAAATAATGTTCTTTTTAGCAACATCATATGACCCCTTTAAGAGTCTGCTTAAATAAATAACACCAAATATGAGCAATAATGATGCTGCCTTGGACGGCAAATGTCCTTAAAAGGAACAATATGGAAGAACTGATTCAGTTTGAGACGTTTATTTATTTATCAGTGTGTGTGAATCTGCAAAACTATAGCCTATAAAATAGAAAATACAGCCCTAGTTACTTATTTTCACCCTTTTTTCCAAGAGAGAAAAAAAACACATTTTTGAAAAATCCAAAAAGTAAAGAAAAAAAAACGAATTCCATACGGAATTCCATACAGTTCACCAAACAAATTTCCCATGTACATGTTAATAATTGGAGGTAAATAAGAGGTAAAAGATTGAAATTAAGGGGACAGCAGAATGTTGGCATTTAATTTTATTAAAACTTGTATAAAGCAAACAAGAGTTTTTGAAGTTTTACAAAAACAGAAACTGTTGAAAGTGCAAATCTAATATATATAAAATAGATAAAACAGGCATGAAAACAAACACAATATAGTAAAATCAAGAGTCGGCCACTATATCGCATAGAAATAAATACACTTCCCTTCAATTCACGTTTACAAATGCATATTATATCATTCTACTGTGAAACTTGAAACTTGCGGTTTGGAAAAGGCTGTGAAAATGACTAAAAAGCACTATAAAATTAGTCCATATTCTGCTGTAAATTTGTGTTCCTTTTATTTTTGATTTCAGAATGCCTTTAACGACAGCTGATCATTTAGAGTTTTCATTTCCTTAATCAGTATGCTTCTTATTTATTTCTTATCTAACCTCTCAGATGGCATCTTCGTATGTTGTGAAGTTTGCTATATAAGTGGGTGACAACGTAATATTTGGCAATAGAGTGCTGAGAGGACGTGAGTTTGCTATTTTGCACTTACAGTTCCATCATTCTGTTGTGTGTGAAATAAGGTCTGTGTTTAACATAAGCTCAAGATATTTTCACATTTTATTCTACAACATAAAATACATCAGTAATACCCCTCTCGTGATTATTTTAACCTCTTATGTATGTGTCTTACATAAAGAAAAAGTGGCTAAATGGGACTACAGAGCGTGTCAGGGACATCATAAAAACTCATCTAGTCTCTAGTCGGCATTCACAGCCTTATTGTGTTTATAATAATACTTTCTAGATTTAAATTAATACTGAAAGAGTTGTCAGAAACATAATGTGACCATTTATAATTCATTTATAGCCTTTGTTTAGTTTCATACTTATAGTGACTGCTTTAGGCCTTCAAAAGTTGTGTTTATTTGTGAAGATCATCTTGATGAATAAACGTGTTAGAATCCTAAACTATGGTCAGTCACTGAGCTGCATTTCTCCAATAATCCAAATCCAATGGAAAAATCCTATTGGTTTTTGTCGAGGGAAGCAAGATGATACACACTTCCTCGCCGCAGCGTTTTATGTCAGATAAACTAAGTGCATTTCTTCAGACTTTTCTCCAATTGTTTGGTCCTTATTTTATCACAGTTTTCAATGAAGTGCGAAAATCAAAGGGATAGTTCTTCACCCAAACACATAAAATCCAGTCAACATTTACTAACACAAGTTCTAATCCAGTTTCTTTCTTCTGTTGAACACAAAATATATTTTGAAGAATGTTGACAGCTAAACATTTGGTGGTCCCCATTGACTCCCATGTTTTTTTCCCCTAATATGGAAGTCAATGGGGACCAGCAACTGTTTGGTTACACACATTCTTTAGAATATCTTATTTCTTCTTCTAACAGATCATCCTTCATTCAAACCACATCAGAACTGCTTTTCCTTTGAGTATGTGTCATTTATATCTTTGTAAATATGTGTTATTTATTTATTTGTTTTTCATTTTGCATTTATATTTTGAGAGTGTGAGCGTGTTTCTTGCAAAACGGTTTGTCCTTTTTGGAGAAGAAGGTCTGACCCTCCAGACTGACGCTGCACACCTGAAGAGAACACAGCAGACATTCATCACACAGCGCTCAGTGAACACACACACTCTCAGCTGAGCCTGAACACACACTTACTGAGCACACGAAGCAGGTGTCGTGCCAGGTGCCGCCCAGGGCCTCCAGAAACTTATCTCCTGCTTCTATGGGGAAATCACAACCACGGCAGCCCGTCCCAAACAGACTGTAGTAATCTAAACACACAATTAGAAAACTCAGAGGCACTTTAACTATCAGCTTTGTCTCTGATGTTTCTTCTCAAATTCCTTAGTTGAAATTCAAATACACACAATTGTTGCCATAATGTAAGAGTACACTGCAAAGCTAAAAAAAATTATAATAATCTGGATAGTATACACTACTGCTCAAAAGATTTTTGTAAGAAATGGATGCTTTCATTCAGTAAGAAATACACGTTGTAGATCAATAAATTGACCAAAGTGTCAAAGACATTTACTTTATAAGGTTACAAAAGATTTATACAGTATTTCAATAAATGCTGCTATTCATCAAGGACCCAGAAAAAAAAAAATAAGTCATGGTTTCCACAAAAATATAAAGCAGCATTTAAGCAAATGAGTATATTAGAAATGAATTCTGAAGATCATGTAACACTGAAGACTGGAGTAATGATGCTGAAAATTCAGCTTTGCATCACAGAAATAAATTACACTTTAAAATATATCCAAATACAAAACAGTTATTTTAAATCGTAATAATATTTTTCATCAAATAAATTTCCACGAGAAGTTGGAGACTTAGATAAAAGTCTCAATTTACTCTATGCTTGAGTTTATAAATGTCTTAGATAAATAATGTGGATATAAGAAAAATATAATTTGTTAATTTTTTCCTTTCCCATGATTAATGTTCCAATGATTGTTGAGGAAAATGATCAGCTAATGAACATGAACAATATACCGGTACAGTAAATGCAGAAAGATTTGTATGGGAGTTAAGTGATTTAAAATACCATTCATTCAGTTTTAAAATAACCGATGTCTACAGAAAGTAATGGACAAACAAACACCTCTCTCGCAGTACGGCTCTCCATCCTCAAGGTGAAAAGTATCGTTTCTTATCGGTTGCTGGCAGGATGCACACAGGAAACAATACACATGCCAGGTCTGCTTGAGTGCATTGATCACTTCCTGTTAAAACACAACAGCATCATCATCATCATCATCCATCATCTTTACATATAGACTTCCAGTCGAAAGTTTGGGGTCACCAAAAATGCATTTATTTAATCAAAACTAGTAATATTGTAAAGTATTTTGTATTGTAATATATTTTAAAATATAATTTATTCCTGTGATAGTTAAGCTGAATTTTCAGCATCATTCCTCCAGTCTTCAGTGTCACATGATCCTTCAGAAATCACTACAATATACTGATTTGCTGCTCATGAAACATTTCTGATTATTAGTTCTGCTTCCTATTCTTGTGGAATTTATTTTTTAGGATTCTATGATGAATAAAAAGTTCAGCATTTATTGTAAATAGAAAGATTTTGTAACATACTACGTCTTTAATGTGAATATTGCATTCCTGCTGAATGAAAGCATTCATTTCATTCACTGACCCCAAGCTTTTGAATGTACATGCACACACTGTAAAAAAAGACGAGAATGTTTAGGCCATCCTAAGATACATTAATGTCTCTCTGTGTGTGAATATATTTGTATCAATGAGCCAAAAAGCTCAAGCAAGCAGTTAGAGGTGTTTGTGAAACACACGCTCACAGACCCCCAGGATTTTGTACTGGCAGCGTGCGCAGGTCGGGGCGAAGAACTCCTCATAGCAGTGCTGGCAGTAAACAGAGCCCTGCTCCTCCACAAAACCCAGCTCGCTCAGAGACACACTGCAGTGAGCACACGTGAACTCCTCCGGGTGCCACGACTTCCCCATGGCCATCAGGAACGGCCCTCTGAAACACACATACATGCGTATGAAGGAGAAAACACATGGAACAGCAGCATGACTTGTGGTGCAGTACATTAGTTAAATGTTGTGTTGTGACACAGGGCAACTTCTGGTCCAATTTGCAGTTTACTCTGGCAAAGAAAAGCCCACCTAGACAGTACGAGACCAACAAGCCAAATTAGCCAAATTTTCCTTCTAGCTGAACTTTTCCATTAACATTTTCCAAAAGTAATAAGGACTGTACTGTGAAACCTTCAATGGGTTGCACTTTTTGTAGATTGTAGCCTATCTTGAATCAGAAAATAGTTATATTGTGTGTTTATCCCCCACAGCCTTGTTTTTAGTTTCATCTTACATACAGTACACCCCTCTGATCCATATAAATCATGTATTATATAATGAAACAGACAGGTAGAGCCACAAACAAACATCCTGTAATTACATTTGTTGCCACTAGTTGCACGTGAATGACACACTTCATCGGTAATCAGTAAAAATCTGAATCTCAGATGTAATTCAACAAGCAGGTGAAACAGAGACTGGTGTAATGTTTACTCCCATCTGGAATATGGAATTTGCTAAAGGAAGGCTCTTTGAGAAGAGGCCTATTCCTAATTACTGTCTCTCACACACATCCGTTTGCTGCCGTGAGTGTGTGATATCTGGTATGTGTTACACAGGTGTGTGTTTCTCAGTGGATAAGGTGGCTGACGTTTGCTCTGTAAAAGTAAGAGGTGAGTTTAGAGCAGTGGTCTCCAACGTGGTGCCCGCGGGCACCTGGTAGCCCGCGTGGAGTCTCTGAGTCGCCCGCCGAGCACGTTCTATAAATAGCCTGAATTGTAATCTTTCATTTTTTTAATGATAATGGCATAAAATGAGAAAATAACTATTGGTGACATTTCATATACCATTAAAACATAATAAAATAATTCAATAATTTAAAATATTTAGAATCTGCACGTCTCTCTATCTCTCTCTTTCTGCGTCTCGTGCGCGCACCTCTCTCTCTCTCGCGCTCTTCGTCTCGCGCGCGCGCACCTCTCTGTCTCTCTCTGTCTCTGTCTCTCTCTCTCTCTCTCTCTCTCTCTCTCTCTCTCTCTCTCTCTCTCTCTCTCGCTCGCTCGCTCTGCGTCTCGTGCGCGCACCTCTCTTGTTCTCTCTGCGTATCGCGCGGCAGAGGAGCAGCGTTTTAATTTAGTTAAACACAGATATTATGTTGCTTTTCTAATTTTACATGCAAGTATGTAAAGTATATCATTCAGTCACTATTTCATATTTATGCCGTTGTTCTTTCTCCCTTTCCCCCCGTGATTTTGTCTATATCACGAATATAAGACGACCCCCCATTTTTTAAGACAAAAAAACTTGTCTTATATTCGGGTATATACGGTAATTATATATTCAATAGTCATATTTAACAATATTACAGTTTGTTGTTGTATTTTTCAAAACTTGAAACTTTGTGTGTGTGTGTGTGTGTGTGTGTGCCTATATCAAACAAGTAGCCCTCAAGACTATTTTATCCCTTCAGGGAGCCCTCACTCACAAAAAGGTTGGAGACCCCTGGTTTAGAGTCACTATTTTAAGCTAATCATCTCATTTTCAAAGTGAAAGAGAGAGACAGACAGAGGAAAGTTCTAATGCAAAACCTACTGAGCTGCCTGCTGTGTACAGGTCAGTCAGGTGTGTCACAAAAACAATTGATCTGTGAAGAAAATGAATGGTATTTCATTCATTTTCTTCTGCAATCTGACTGTTGCGCTCCATCGGTTTTAGTAGTGAGTCACTTACAGTAGCCAGTTACTAAGCTAACAGCTAAATACTTTAATAAGCACAAAAATATTTAGCCAACGCATATATCTGAAAAAATAGAATACAATTATTAACAGTTGCTATTGAATTAATTATACTAATATATTAAATAATAATTATACAGATATTGTAAGACAAAAGACAATGTGTTTATATAAATTTCTATAGTTTGTATAATTTATCAATAGTGTTAGTTAGATAGATAGATAGATAGATAGATAGATAGATAGATAGATAGATAGATAGATAGATAGATAGATAGATAGATAGATGGATAATTATACATATATTGGAAGAAATTGTCAATGTTGTTTATATTAATTGTTTTTTATATCAACACTTATCTATATAATAAAAATTATCTGTATTATAATAATAATGAAATATTTCATTTTATGATTATATAATTTTTTATAATAAATAATCTGTTACTAAATGAATTGTACTAATATATAGTATTAACAATAAGTATATTGACATTATGGTAATAATCATAGTGATGTTATATTAATTATACTGTAAATAATAAACTATAAAAATATTAAAGAATCCAAAAAAGTATATCTCTTGTTATATCTCTCTTACATACTTTAATTTATTTATTTTGCGCAGAATTATGAGAAGGATATATGTGAGGCTGCTTTAGATTTTTGGATAGATTTGCATCCATGATTCCTTACAATGCTTACTACATAGTCAGCTCACCATGGATGTGTTATGAGACATTTTCACAGAAAAGCTCTATTTATGACTTTGTGATTTTATGAATATCTCATCCTGTAATAGTGAGCTAGAGGTGCAGAGAAAATGAAATATCAATGTCAGTATTTGTTAAATTAAAATTGAAAAGCTGACAACAACAATGAATCAATAGCACCAGCTGTTGTTAAACATGTTTTTAAGTATCACATTCATTTTGCCTTTTGCATTTTTTATATTGTGCATCTGTTCCAAAAGGAAGTGAGCTGCTTTGCCTATCTAGACAGCATTGAAGAGGATCATAAGCATAATCCCAACAAGGGACTGTTTGTTCCAAAAGTAGGTGGCAGCATTATGAAGCCTTCTAGGATATCTTATTTTGGACAAATCTAATTTAAATACAAAAGTGGATTTTTCACTGAATACTAGTTTGTGTACCTGATGATCACATCGCAGTGAGCGCACACAGGAGTGCGTGTTCCAGCGGGGATGTGTTCTGCCATCTGGACCAATGAGGCTTCGTCTTTGGGGTGTGGGCGGGGCCTGGGCCTGTCCAAGGCGGGGCCTAAAGGAGTACTGTTGCTCATGACACCAAAAGTGGGAGTGATGAGACCTGCCAAAGACACACACAAATACACAAACACTCATTAAATCTTCAACTCGTCTCTGGGTGTCTCCGCTTCTTAAATGTATTAAATGATAACTTAACGGCTGGTGCACTTTGAAAATGTCTGAATTGCTAACTGACCCTTCACAAAGACCTGCCCCCCTTAGTTTCTGTTGCTATATCCGACAAGCCATGCCGCTCTCATGTCACACATCACGTTCTCACACAGTGAAATATACATCGCTTAGCATTCATGCCGACATACAGGACAGAGCAGGCTACCTTTAGTATGAAACAAAGTTGCTGCTTTCAAATGTGATAATTTTTTTAAGAAATAAAAAATTTTTTTTTTAAGGTCTTCAATGTGACGTGACAGATGACTGTAGCGCCTCAGTTCAAGCCGCATATGAACTGATCATCTCTTCCTCTTTACTAGTTATAGCACAAAATAAACATGAATCAACATCAGAAGGTATCTTGGTTTAAAGTTTTTTGGTTTAAAGTTATATATATATATATATATATATATATATATATATATATGTGTGAAATTTCTTTTCACCAAACTAAAATTTTAAACTAATATTATAATGCATTTAAAAAAAATCTAGATTTGTAGTGTATACACAGAGCAGCGCTGTGGTCAGTATGTGGACAGGAGAGAAGCTGGATCTTCAGTGATGAGGTGATATTACCTGCTGTGCTTCTGACAGGTGTTCCTGAGGCTTTGATCATGGTCTTTACAGGACAGGTGACATGAGCACTGGGCTGAGAATCATCCAGCTCCTCACTGACACACCAAACACAGAGAGAGCCACATCATTACAAGGGCAAGCCAAGAAGAGTGCAAGTGAAGGTCAAACTGCAAACAACCTTTTATTTCATAAAGAAAGCAGTATGCAATATGTACATTGTGTGCAGTATACTGTATGACAGTGGTCTCCAACATTATTTCATTCAGGAGCATATTTTAAAAAATGAATGCGTCTGAGAACTAATAATGTTATACAATACTTAAATCTCTTAAATATAAATCCAAACCGTTATTCACGGCATTGTTCAAATGTGTTGGAAATATAAAACAAAAAGAGTTAATAACCACACTGTATTTATTTTACCAAGTTTTATGACAAAAGCCAACAAATAAAATTAGCACATATGCGATTTTTGTTTGCTTAAACAGTGAAATAAAAACATAAGAAATTGATGGCTGGATTTTTTTAAACTAACAAAATATTTTCATAAAATGTTATCTACTGACATGCACACGTTTAAATAAAGTTTTGACCATTTAAAAAAATATATATATAATATTTCAGCCTTGAATTTTTATTTTATATAAAAAAGTCAGAATGATAAATACAAAGTAAAAAAAATAAATAAAAACGCTCCATAAACAGTTCTACATGCTAATGTGCATTCTAAATATCTCAACTTCTCAGTACCTTCTCAAAAAGGTAGGCTATTTTCCATTGACTGGTTAAGATTTACAACAAAAATTCTGTCTGATTTTGTCTGATTTTCGCATTGGTCTGAACAAAAATATGGCAGACAGACTCAATGAATTTGTAAATCCACAGTTTGACAGAGCTGTTTTCACGGTAACCTCTGTAAACAAAGCTACGATGCCCATAGCTTTATTATTCATTACATAGAGGGAAGAAGGAAAGCAAATGTCATCAAAACTTTTCTGAAGACAGTCGTTTTCCTATTATGTACTCATACAAATAAATACATTTGTCGGTGTTCACTCCGTCTTGAATCGCACTCATGGAAAGCGCTTGAGAAACAATGTCTCTTCCACGGCTCGGTATGGTTTCAACTGTTTAGTTTTTTTTTTGTCTCAAGCAAGAGACTGTATTACATTCATGTTACAGGATTTTACAGATTTTTACATAGAAAGGGCGACAGCGCACCGCATTCAAAGAAACAAACATTCATGTTTTCAGAACAGCTGGCCAAATTAAAAAATTAAACTTAAATTAAATCATCTTTGAGAGCAAGGGGACCCCCTGGAGTATCAGGGACCCTACACAGCTTGCACACTTTGCGTATAGGGAGAATCGGCTCTGATTAAATCATTCATTCTTTCATATACTGTAGGTATGCATTCTTTCCCTCTGTAGTCTGCCTTCAGTCATGTTTTCACACAAAACTAAACTACTCTGCTTGTTTCGCCTGCGTGAGACGTGTTGATCAAAGCTGAACAATAGTTACTGTGAGTTTTTTTTAAATCGTGTTAATCAAATACGGGTTTAATGAAAATGTAAAAATATAATGGAAAAATTAAAATAACCTCAGGCTGATATGTCAAGTATGTCTTGGCGTGTCTGAGACCTCTGCTGTATGATCTGTCTGTACATGATGTACAGCACTGTGTGATTCAGAATCCAACAAATAATTATTAGAGCGATTGCAGACACACTAGCTGCGTCCCAAATGATGCACTATACACTATGCACTTACACATTATACGTACTCAAGCGTGTAGTGTATGAATTATATAAGGTTATTTTGTCATTCATTATAGGAGTCTGATAGCCCCTCGTAATTAAAACTGTGACAGTTGAGTGCATTGAAGTGTCGAACATTCCACACTTACTTTCTTTGGTTATTTAACTGCATCTTCCGGGTTTTTAAAGTGTACTTTTTCTTTTCGTAATTTTCAGTGAGAACACACTACTTCACCCCAAAATACAGTAAAAACAGTAATATTGTGAAATACTATTGTCATTTCAAATAACTGTTTAATATTTAAATATATATTAAAATGCTATTTATTCCTGTGCTGCAAAGCTGAATTTTCAGCATCATTCCTCCAGTCTTCAGTGTAACATGATCCTCAGAAATCATTCTAATATACTGATTTGCTGCTTAAGAAACATTTCTGCATGATGCATTTGTTCATGATTCTTTGATGAAATGGTAGTGCATGTAGATGAAAAACCACTGAATTTCAGTAACTATTTTACTATAATACTATAAAACGATTCTGTATTAACAATCTGTTTATTATTTGTTGAGAATAATGTAATTACATGTATAGAATAATGCATTATGAAAATGATCCACATCACTCCAGTCCAGGCCATAAATGAAAGTCTTTCGAAGCAAAAAGCTAACAAACAAATCCAGCATTAAGGTGTTTTTCACTTCAAACCGTTGCTTATGTCTAAAATCTGAGTTCTTTATTCATAAAATTGCTTTCTGTTAACTGATGGACTGCGGTGTTGTGGATTACTTGTGGATAATTGTGATGTTTTTTATCAGCTGTTTGGACTCTCATTCTGACGGCACCCATTCACTGCAGAGGATCCATTGGTGAGCAAGTGATGGAATGCTACATTTCTCCAAATCTGTTCTGATGAAGAAACAAACTCATCTACATTGTGGATGGCCTGAGGGTGAGTACATTCTCAGCAAATTTTCTTTTTTGGGTCAACTATAACTTTGATAATTGGATACTGGAAACTGTTTTACATGAAGGTTAAGTAAGCAGTATGCTAGTGCCCCACTGTAAACAGCTGAAGCCACACAGAGCTCACACTCACGCCAAACACAGCTCATTTCTACTGTACCTAGAGTACAGACAGATATGCCATCACAACGCTCATTAAACACACAGCAGGTCTGCTTGTGCTGTCCAGCAGTTTAAATTTAGCGAGGCAGGAAAGGAATATTGATGGACAGGAAGACAGAAGTTTGGCTCTGAGCATCTAGAAATCTTGGGTGGCCGTCACAAACACACACACCGTGCCACCCTGATTCTCTGCCACACAACTGCTCTCCGTCAATCTCTCCTGTCTAATTACAAGCCCCCGGAGACTGAATGTTATGGAAATGCCAGCCATAGAAACCGAAAGGACCACCGTTCAGTTCTGAATCTGGACGCTGATGAGATATTCCACACATTCACAAAAATACAAACAGCCACACTCATACAGTAAATGTCAGAAAAGAAGTTTGTACAGTTTTAAGTGATATAACAACAGATCTAGTGTTGAAAATGAAGTCAGTATTGTGTGTTTGTTTGTGGTTAGAGGATCATTTTAATGTCCCTGCAAACAAGCTTATCCTAAGGTGGGGACTGGACTTAAAAATAATTTGAAGTAATAAAATAACTAAGAATAAATCAACTAAAACTAACAAATGAAAATATAATAAATAATATATAGACATATAAAAAAATGTCATAGAAATGACATTTGCACAACAAAATTACTAAAACTAAAACTATTATGACAAAAACAATCACACACACACACACACACACAAAACAAAAAATCTAAACTCAGTGTTTAAGTCAACTGATTAAAGATACTGGCAAATGCAAAGTATATAATAACTAAATAATAATAATAGTAATAATATATATAATATATATAATTATATATGATATATATTAATTTTACCTTTTTAATAAATTCAGTTCAAATGAATGCATTATATTTTGGATGCATTTAACTGCATTGCTAAACACTAATTCAAATAAATAATATTATTTACAGTGGCAATTATTATTATTTTTTTCAACTGCTCCAAAGTACCATAGTAACACAGCACGGTTGGTAGTTTTTTGTTAGTGAAACTGATAATCCTCCATATTCAGTAAAGGAATAAGAGACATCATGTTAGCTCATTCTTCAATGAAAGGAAAAAAAACAATATAGGATAAAGAAAAATATAACTGATGGTGGCAGTAGGATACAGCACACACAATGGAATCGACTTCATTCTGTGAAGATAACAAACTGAGATCCACACAAACACACACAGAGGCACAGCAGAAGACAGACACAGTAATAAGAGTGATCGTTACTGCTCTCAGCCAATCAGATTCATTACACAGAAAATAATCCAATCAGAGTGGAGCAGCACAGCAGGCTAATCGAATGAGAGAGGAGCAATCGGCAAACAAACAGGAAGTTCTCCATCACACACATCCATGAGCAGAGGAAATCTGTCAGTGTGAACCTGATCACAGTAATCTAAACCCATTTATCATTATACATATATACTGTATGTAGACATATAGACATAGATATACATATAGACATAGATAGATAGATAGATAGATAGATAGATAGATAGATAGATAGATAGATAGATAGATAGATAGATAGATAGATAGATAGATAGATAGAATTGAACTGTTTCATTTAAAGATTTAACTGTTTAATGTTATTCTTTTGTCCAGTAAGATTTTCCATTGTTGCAGCATATAAAGCATGTTTTGAAAGAAAGGTTATGTCCGTCAGATGAATGAAACCTTCAGAATATATATTCAAAATAACTGTAATGTTACAGTAAGTGCTGCTAAAGTGATGATTCTCATTTTGAAAACGTAAAGTCTTTAAAGATATGTATTGTATTTCAAATCTACAGATACAAAGGGGGGGGGGGGGGTGTTGATAAACACTTAGATGTTTTGCTTCCACTAGTCTGAAAGTAGACACGTTATAGAAGCAAAATAGCCCAAAACTGACCAATGCATGAACAAAACTCACGTTTTATCCGCTAAGAAGGAAGAGTTACTGCTGCTCTCTAGTGACGACAAACTGCAGCAGTTTCATCATGAAATCAAAACTAACCCTTTTAAATTAAAAACATAACGTATAACTGCACATTTCATCTCTCCCTGTCTCTAAAATGTGTGTGGAAAAATACAATGACTAATTATATAATATAATTTCTAATAAAATGTGTTTTATGCTTTTCAACGTTACAAGTTAAATATGCAAATTACAGTATGTTTTATGTTGCCTAGAACTGTGAATTAAAAGAAAAATATTCACAGAATTACTCCTCATTTTTATGAGCATTTTGGAAACACTTCATCATAACAATCTTTACTGGATCTTTGCACTGTAGAGCCACTTTTTAAAAGAGCCACTAGTTTTAGATTGAGCAAGTTTGTGGATCTGGTTAACTTGTCATTATGTGTGCATAACTGATTGGATAAACATCAAGACTTTGGCTTAAAATCAGTAACTGAGAGACATAAACAGATAAAAACACAAATAAGAAAATACACAACAGAAATTCTTCAGAAAATACAAGCCACTTTATTCTATTTTGCTTCATAAGGAAAACTAGGGGAGGAAGATATTAAGTCATTAATTAAAATAAATGGTAAAACATCAAATAAAATTTAGCAGAGTTTAAAAGAATATTCTGGGTTTAAAACTTGCAGAACAGCATCTGTGACAGGCTTGTCGTAAATCTAATTTTATGAAAATAAATATCACATTTACACTTATGCACTTATATTGGAAGTCCATAGAGCACCAAATCATAATTCAAATACACACAGTTTTGAATATATAACAACAATGCATAAACCTGTTAACAATTAAAACTGCATTTAAAACTTGGGTCATGACCATGCAACTAACTAGATACATTTCTGTTCAGAAAAATAATTATTAAGATCTACAAGAATAAAGCACTTTCACAAAAGTATGAGCTGCACATTTCCTCACAGAACACCATAGAAGTGCATTACTGTAAATGCTGCTAGATTTATTGGCCAGGTGAGGTGAATTTTTTATTTTTTTAGTGTTTATTGACAGATGCTCTGTGTAGCTTAACTAGTTTGGAGCCCAAAATGTTCATTTAAATAGGAATCAAAAGAACAAAAGCTGAAACATTACAGAAACAAAATAAGATCCAAGCCACACGTGTAATACAATACTGTAGTGCAACTAATAAACTTCTCTAATAAAAATCGATAAATCCACCAAAACAGAGTTTGAGATGTGCGGTTTGAATTTGACACTTCAAATCTACACAAACACACTTTACAGAGCTCATGTTGATGTTTCTTGTGACGATTCAGATGCTCTCATTTCCGATTAAACTGCAGTTGTATTTTTACAGTCTCTTTTCAGATTCCAACACGGAAACGTCCCAGAGAGACCCACTCACACACACACACACATACACATACACACACACTTTTACACCAGGCTGAGGACGTTAAGGGTTCGAGCAGACACTCCATGGTGCCAGTCTCTGAGTTTATGATATTTAGGTCCAATCTTAGGATTAATCTTCACTACCCTGTTCACAGAGAATGAACCAGAGAGAGAAACAGAAACAAAGACAGTATGAAGAGCTGTAGAAGTGAATGTCTTTAGCACAGAGACTCTGCAAACCATGCAGACAGAAATGCCACTGCACACGAGTTAAATTTACTTCTGTAACTTCCCAAACCAAGCTTTAATGTATTACTCAAATACACAGCACGCACTGTATTGTCATAAATAGCTATTCTTTGGAAAACGAAGCCAAGAAACCTCACACACTATGAATTCACCCACATAAAAAGTTATTAAATGACAACTTCAACGACAAACCATCAACAGTGAAAGGTTACTAGAATAACTCTCAGTTTGGGCCTATGAATAAAATGTAGGTGTATGAGCTCTATAATGTGTCTTACTATATAAGCCATAAATACCTGATATTTGATACTCAGAAAAAAGCCTATGTATAATACATTAGTATTAGTGCTGTCAAACGATTAATCGCGATTAATCGCATCTAAAATAAAGGTTTTTGTTCACATAATATATGTGTGTGTACTGTATATAAATACACACACAAGCATGTATATATTCAAGAAAAATATGTTACGTTTATATATTAAATACACACACACACACACACATTTAAATACATGTCAATATTTTAAAAATGTATGCTGTATGTGTGTGTATTTATATATACATTCTAAATACACACAATAAACACATATACATATATATATATATATATATATATATATATGTGTATACATTATACATGTATACATATACATTTATATATATATATATCATGTAAACAAAAACTTTTATTTTGTATGCAATTAATTGCGATTAATCGTTTGACAGCACTAATTGTAATGCATTATATGTTTTCATAAATAACAAAATAACCAAAGTTAACATGAATATTTTAAGGTGTGTTTGTCATGTGTTTTAGTGCATTACACTTTCTAAATGTGTAACAATGAATAGATAAGAATTATGATGTATTATAACTGCATAAAGTTATTAACGAGATCATACAATGCATTATAAGGTGTCTTACAATGCAAAATTCTACTTTTATAATGCATTATATATAAAGAACTTAAGTAAAGTGTTACCAAAAACTTTTAAATTAATGTAAAACTTTATTTCAACAAACCGCTACATTAAAAAATATATATATATATATTTTTTCATCATGTCATGCTTTAGTGATGGTTATGGCCACAGAATAAGGTTGCAAGAATTACAAACTGAAATAGACAATCAGTTAAAACAGCTCATGTCATATTTAGCTCAAGCTTTTGAGGTTGATAACCAACACTTTCTTTAGGTTAAAGGGATACTGTAGTTCACCCAAAAATGTTAATGTTGGCGACATTTGCTCACCCTCAAGTTGTTCCAAACAAAAGATGATAGACATCGACTTCCACAGTACAGAGTAAATAAATACTATGGAAGTCGATGTGAACTGTACCGTCAACTATTTGGTTCCCAACATTCTTCAAAATATCTTCTTTTGTGTTCAACAGAAAAAGAAACTCATACAGGTTTGGAACAGCTTGAGGGTGAGTAAATTACAGAATTTGTATTTTCAGGCTAACTATCCCTTTAAACACTTCCTTTAACTGCCCTTTTGTTGAGGAATAAATAAAACGACTATTTTGTGCCCTAGTGCTGGAAAGTGTCAGAGATCTGCCCATGCTGGTTAACTAGAGCCAGAGCTTTAACAGAAACACCACCAAATAACAGGCCACGGGACGCCAAACTCACACAGGTAAATAACAGCACAAACACCCTTCAGAGAAAACCTCAACCAATCTTCATCACGAAAACAAAAAAACACACAGCACACACTCCAAAACAGCTGGCGAGCAGAGGAACTTACTTTGTTGTCTTCTTTGCTGATTCAGCCTCCTGTGAGAGATCTGAAAGACATCAACATTATACAGAAAAGATTTAAAACGACATGCTTTCAGTGTGATAGACGACATGTTTAAAAGACATCCTCATCCTCTTGCTTTCTCCCATCTGTTTTTCTCTCTCTCAACTTCAGTTTAAAACATTCATTTAAATCTTTATCTCAAATTCAGTATTGAAGGTTTTCCACACAACGGGTCTAATTCATGAAACATGAGCAGGACAAAATAGTTGAAACAGTGCAACAATGTAACCATTTATGTAAGAATAATTTTCTGAATATTATTATTAAAATAATACAAATGCATATAATAAAATATAAAAATGAATAAAAGAACATTTAAAAAGCAATAAAATAAACTCTCACCGAATTCAGACTCAGTGCCGGTGATTTGGGCCAGGATACGGAACGAGCGGGATTGTGAAGTTCCTGTCCGTGGACGCCAGTCCTCTGTGTCCTCCATGATGCGTTTCCTGCTGGCATCACCGTGAGTCGGGACGTGGTAAAACTCAATGTCTGTCTCTGTGATAGGTTTACGAGGAAGTCTACACACACACACACACACAAATACAATGCTGTCAGTCTCTTTTACATGTAATCATACTGCATATCAAATGCACAATTCAACAAAAATATCAAACAGCATAGCATATCAAATGCACAAAGCAACTGAGAAACAAAGGCACTGCTGGTTATTCCCTCTTTACCTGTTCATTGCAGGTTTTCTGAAGGAGGCACAAAAAGGAATAAGAAAGATAACACATTTCAATCATGCATTCTCTTTTAGAAGGGTTTTACTGATGGCACACACGTTTCAGATACTCACTTAAACACAGTTGGAGGACCACTATGAAGAATAAAATTAAAAACTGCCATTACATAATGGAAAGGCTTTTGGAGGCATTTAATTCAAATGTTCCCAAGCAAAAACGCACCGTGGTGAACCATGGTTTCTGCCAAAATACTTAGGTAGCCTGTTACATTTATTGCAAATACTGTAAAACACCTTAATATGAAGCGTTCACAATCGTTCTGTCATTTTTATATTATAGCAGTGACTTATATCGAGTAAGTGTGCGCAGTTTTGCTTTAGAGCTATGGTAGCCTATTGTGACAGCTTGATTACCATGGTAAAACTTTGCAAGGGAACTCATATTCAAGTTAAACTTGGGGGGTGAGTGTATTCAAAGCACCAGAAGCTTCTTTTAAACTTCTCAGGAAAAAAAAAAAGTTAAAACATTTCTGAAGATTAATTCCAAGAAGTTCGTATCTTCACTGATTGTATGGGGACGAAGATCATAAAATCGGCGGAAATACCTCAAATGCCGTCTTTTTGCGCTACCCTAGTCAGTATTTCGGATAAATAGGTAATATTTAACATAAAAGCTGTCGAGTTTTAAAATCCTCCAAAGGAAATTAAACAAATGACTGTATAAACGCATGAGGCCAGAAGATGGCGCTGCTGCACGTGGAACAAAACACACGCGACAGCTTTGAGAAGAAACTCCTGACCACTCGACCACTGCGATACACACGTCACAGAGGGAACTTAACATGCACGGCGTCAAACTCACGTCAACACACTCGTGCGAAACAAACAGAAGAAACAACAAACCAAAACCCAGTTTTGCTTTGCTTTAGTCTGAGTCTGCTCTGGGGAAAAAAAATAAAAACAATAGAACCATCACTAAAAATTCTAATGGTTTCCACTACAAAAACCATTACAGACATAACAAAACATCAACTTTTTACCATTAAAATGGTTTCCTGTAGTGTGTTTTGGGACATATTTCTTTAGGTTTTATTGGTTTTAACAAGCCACCAACAGACGGAGACCAGAGACCCACAGAGACCATTACAGTTTCCATTTAACCAATACAAGTCCCATTATAACAAGCAAAACCATTACAAATTTTGTGATGGTGTCTATTGATTTTCTTCAGCAGGGGTCAGCAGTGCTACACTAAAAAAAAAATATTTCTGTTTACTTTTGGAAAACCATGTGAAAACCATGTGAATCCTAGCAGGCTACATAAACATGGTGATCATTAAGTACATCATTCATATTAAAATACTGTGATATCACCATCTGATACTGTACTACGATACCAATCAAAGGAAGAAAAAAAAGTAAACAAGAAAAGTAGGCCTCCCATGGGTTTTGAATATGTACCACATCTTGAGTACAATGTAAATTAGACTACATTAACTACAAGACAAGTAACACTAAAGTTCTTCACAGTGGTAGTTATATTCACAAAGAAAAGCAAAGCACTCTCAAAGTTTAGATGAAGGAAAATTCTTGGGAAAACAATGTTTTCAATACAAATCATGGCAATATTTACAACACACACACACACACACAATGAAAGAAGCATCAGTATGATACTGACTTTGTGGCTGGAGTCATTTGCTGAAAAGAACAGAGGAGAAAAATAACCATTAAACTCATTCAATCATCTCATCACTGGCTAAATATACATAACACTGATCCCGAGGCCCTCTGAGACAGACCAACAGATGGATGAAGCTTGATTTTGAATTATGCAATGATTTTTGACCATAAGCAACAATTTCAAGTTAAAATACCTTGATGGATTTGTTTCTTTCAAACACACAGATTTGTAACTTCACAAGATGTTAGTTGATGAACTGGAGTGGTGTGAATTATTGTGATGTTTTTATCAGCTGTTTGGACTCTCATTCTGACGGCACCCATTCACTGTAGTTGATGCATTTGGTGAGCAAATGCTGAATTTCTCCAAATCTTTTCTGATGAAGAAACAAGGGTGAACTATTCCTTTAAAAACACCATATTGGTCCGACAAAGAGAAAAACTAAATTAATCCAGAGGAATTCTTTCCATTCAAACAAAATACAATATCCAGAACCGGGCACACGCAGGGCTGCATTAAGAAGGAATATGTGTTCTCTACAATTGCCTATAAAAATCATAAAAAAAAACAGGACTGCCACTGATTTGAATCTATAATGTACAGCTGTATGAGGATAATGAGGAGGATTTATCACAGTTTATGAGAGAGGGAGGATAAAAACCATTAGATGAGTGCAAAGTATGACGAGAAGCATTTGGTTCTCATCAGTTTTCTCTCCCACATCTGTAATATTTTCCTCTTTCACTCCTTTTTTCAGACACAGCGTCCAGGCATTTAACAAATAATATGTTTAGAATGAAATGCTAGCATACTGTGCAGAATAAACTGCATATTTTGGCACTCGTAGCAGGTTATAACCCATGAATAATATGTGCACATACTGCAAAAATAGCAGTATGACTAGTATAAGTAGTGTTCCGAACAGTTAACGAGAAGCAGAATGGGTTTATTAGGTGATTAAACTCTAATCTGTGCTGATGGCAGGCTGATATTATGCTGTTAATGTTATTAGCACATAAAAAAACAAACAAAATCACAACAAACATGCTGATTTGATGATGTGAGTCGCAGAATATGCGTGTGCATCAGCACATGTAATGAGAGAGTTCATCTGCGTAATATCAATCAGCACTTTAAAACCATCATTAAAATATGAAACCCACACAAAATACATCTGAGCTTCCCCTGGGGCATTATCCAAGGGAGAGCCCTCAAACACACACACACACACACACACCAAAACACACAACAGATAGCATTACACAGAGCTAAATATACAGGCAAACATCAGAGCCACTGACACCTGCCTATAAACGCACAGAATCTCACATACGTCAATGCGTGAAAAGAGATACTGAGAGATGCTGCCAGTATGAAAGAAAATTCCGGAACATTAGTGGCCTAAAGATCCCCCACAAAAAAATTATTAAAAGTATAATAGCATATAAAGTATAAAAACTATGTATTCATTGAAAATGTACAAGGGTAAAAATTTATATTTGATAGATGTACTTCCTACTTTGGTTGGGTTTAAATGTTGGCATGACTTCTGATAACTCCATATGATGTTGTGCCAAGTATTCAAAACTCACCTGTTGTGTACTTATGGTTTAATCCATACAGCTGAAGTGCATGTTTGGACTTAACCATGTTACAAAAAGGGGGACATCATGGAAATCAACTAAATACAGTTTTAAATTTAAATGTTATGTTTTGTTCTCAGTGACAGAGTCTGCTGTTGGCAATATGAAGATGTTCAAAAAAAGGCGATAGAGTTCAACGGTGCGTTTTGGAAGTAAAAACGTAATCTAAAATCTATGATTTTTAGTGAAAACATCTGAATATTTAAAGATAGACTGAACGTGAGCTCAGAAGTTGTTTTAACTTGTTCTGAACAGTGATATATACGTAGAAAGTTTTAGTAATTGTGTTGTGTCATTCTCATTACTTTTAGCTGAAAAATGCCTAAAAACCGGCTAAAACCATCTAATATACCCAGTAAATCAGCTTATACTGGTTTAAGATGCTTTTTGTACCAGAGAAGCCACAAAAGCAACACTGATTTGTTTACATCATTTACAAAGTTTTATCGCATGTCTAGTTTAAGAATTCCCTTCTATTGTAAGTGCACAGCCTTGTCTCTTTGTCCTTACATAGTTTTTTGAAAATATTTTCTGAATATTTTTTTAAAGATATTTTCTGAAACATTTATGGAGAAAACAAACTGGAAATATGCTTCCAGAACCCAGCCCACTGAAAAAGCAGTTGTCACGTTTTGAGTTGAGCTCTATGTTGGGTGGAGCACTGAAGTGTCAATCAATCTCTTACCCATTCATGTGAAAGCTTTCACCCTGGCTTTCTAGCAGGCCCCGCCTCTGGCCCATGGCAACCTCACAAGCATTCTCATTGGAGTAGAGATTGATGGGTGTGTTATACACTGAAGGGCGGGGCACCGCCGGTAGATGATTGGGTGAGCCATCAGTAGGAGTGGGCGGAGCCTGTGGATTAGGGTTTTGAGCTGAGGAGGCGGGTGCAAAAGCAGACACAGCGGACGGAATAGAAGCTATGTGTGATGACCCTGCCCCTGCAAACGGGCGGGCACTCCTATTGGAGGATGAAGTGATGTGGGTGAAGTTTGTGATGTCAGAGGAAGATGGAATGGAGGTTGTCATGGAAACGGGTTTGATGATTTCCACGGAATAATCCTAAACATGGAGGAAAGCACATGCAGGACTCAAAACAACAACAGCAACTCAAAATCAAGGCAACAACAAATGGATTATACAATAGAAGCTACACCACTGGAGACCTAAATAATATGTGTCAGTATGTTCAGAATGGAATACTAGCTGACCACTTACTAAATACAGTATATATTGTTTTAGAAAAAAGTATGCAGGACAGAACGGATTATGCCATGATAAATATTTTGGTCATATGACTATAGCTTGAATGCAATGCAGTTCACTTTGGATAAAATGGTCTGCCAAATGTACAAATGTAAATGCAATGCATAAATGTAAATAATCATATCTATCAGGGATTATAACTGGACAAGTAACTTTCTACATTAAACATGCCTCTTAATGAGGAACGTGCATATCATGTGACACCGAAGTAGCACACTGTTTCACAATATATATATATATATATATATATATATATATATATATATATATATATATATATTAATAATAAATGTTCGGTAAGCATTGTTCTAGTATTCTATTCTGAACACCACAACCTAAATGCAGCATGTGACTTTTAGCAATTCAAGACAGCACACTTATGTTTGCTACAAACATGCACAACTATAACTCATGCATACATATAGAGCTGTGTGTCTGTCTCAGAGGGGAATAATGACATATACACAATACTCCAGTTGTGAGCTCTGGCTGGCTGTATGTGTGTATAAAGCTCATACCTTTGGTGCCACATCTGGTTTTGGAAGACTGGAAGCTCTGTTGGAACACAAGCAATGGACAAAAGCATTAATGAATCTGCTGTGACCACATCTAGAGCTGAAGGTGGCAGAACACAGGGAACATCTAAATGTGGTTTGCTGTAAAATCATAGGCCTGTATTAATAATGCCACGGAGCGACCGCATGGAAGTTTGCAGAGTGGTTCTGAATTTGTTTCGCCTGCAGGGGAGACAGAATTATGTTTGGATCCTATAAAGAAACCAGGTTTGGTTTTAAACTAGTGGTGGACAAAAATTTGGAATAATTATGAAGTCTCTTATACTCAGCAAGCCTGTAATTATTCGATCAAAAATACAGTAAAAACAGAAATAATATGAAATGTTAAAGAAGTATTTTCTATTTGAATATTTTTTCAAATGTAATTTAATCCTGTGATACAAAGATTAGTTTTCAGGATCATTCCTCCAGTCTTCAGTGTCACATGATCCTTCAGAAATCATTCTAATATGCTGATTTGCTGCTCAGCTATTAATAATGATTCTTATTATTCTTATCAATTTAGAAAACAGTTACTAAAACGGTTTAATATTTTTGAGGAAACTGACACATTTTTTCAGGATTCTTTAATGAATAGAATATTCAAAAGAACAACATTAATTTGTAACATTTTAAATGACTTTATTGTGGCTTTTGAATGGTTGTGTTTGATTTTTTTTTTTTTTATGAAGCCGCACAACATTAAAAACATGAAATGTTTTTTTGCGAAGCTAATCAGCATACTAGAATGGTTTCTGACGGATCATATAACACTGCATCATATTACATTTTAAAATATATTCAACAGAAAAGTGTTATTTTAAGTTGCAATAATATTTCACAATAATGTTTCTGTATTTGTGATCAAATATATGCAGCCTTGGTGAGCAGAAGAGACTTCTTTTTTAAAACCATTTAAAAACTCTCAATCATTCCAAACTTCTGACTGGTAGTGTATGACATGGTGTGTTATTAAACTCAAACAATGCTTTGACAGTAAGCGATACTGTTGCTGTGCATGTGTGTGTGAGGCTAGCAGAGTGCTTGAGTATTAGTTACCATCTCTGAGAATCTGAACTCAAGACCTTCTAGAACAATCTCACACATCTCTTAGTTTTTATTTATTTATGAATCACTTTGACCTTTAAAGATGCTCCTAAAGGGAGGTTTTGTCCGATTTAGCTTCTGGGTACAATTTTGAACCTAAAATACAGTCACAGACATCTTGAAGAGTGTAATATAATAGAAGATGTAAGCATTTGTTCCTACAGTATGTGTCTCATCTTTGTTTCTATGTAAACACACACACACACACACACACACACGTGACCATTGTGAGTTCATGAGAAGGCTGTGTATCCCTCCACGGAGGTCTTTAGACTGAGCTGATCCGTTCAGATGAACATGAGCACTCACACTCAGCAGTTATGAGCTAATACTCTGTTCTTAGTATCACTCAATATAGATCCACAGAAGACCAGCAGAACATCACCAGAGAGAGAGAGAGAGAAAATAGTCTGATTTAATTCATTTAAATTTGTAAACTACATTTTTTTTTCATGAATTGATTTCATGTTCAATGAAATTTGATATACAGTCTTTAAATATCCTTCCTAGCAAAAGTTGGAATAATCATCAGTGTTGTAAGGAGCCAATTTCTTGCATGGAATGAAATAAGCAAGTCAAATGAAATCCAGATATTCAAATACAGAGATGTTAAAAACAATGCCACAGACTAAAACACCTCAAAATGGCTTTGATATACACTACTGTGTATATAAGATTTTTCTTTAAGAAATTAACATTTTTATTCAGCAACAAAGCATTAAAATGATCAAAAGTGACAGTAAAGACATTTATAATGTTACAAAAGAAATTTTCAAGTAAAGTCTATCCTTTTGATCTTTCTATTCATCAAAGCATCCCAAATGTACACAACACAAACGTTTCCACAAAAATCTGTGCTTTCCTGTCAGATCTACACTGTCCTCTCACAATAAATGCATAAAATGCCCATAAATATCACTTTAAAAATAATTAACACGCATCATGTTTATAGATAGATCAAATTATTAAAACATTCTGTCATTCTACAGTATTATAATGTCAAAGAAAGAGAGAGAAAATACACACACACACACACACACACACACACACACAAAATGACAAAAAAAACAGCACAGGCAATAACCTTGCAATGAGAGTAAGTCTTAAATTACATGTGGAACTGTTTATTAAGTTAATAGTATTTAATTGATAAACAAAGAAGGTCATTCTTACATTCATAAACTCCATTTTATTACACTCGAATGAACAGCTCTTTGTGTGTGTGTGTGTGTGTCTGTGTTCGTTCATGTTTAGACAGAAACATACACAATCCCAGCAAACAGGAAATGTTCTCAGAACTTTGGCTTTGGTTTCTTACTTGTCCACCGTGAAGTTTCTGTGATATTCTGGTCTGAAGCACAAGTTCCTCCTTTAGAGCAAGTCTGTGGGATTTCTACTACTACTATTATCCACTATGTGAATACCATCTGATCACTTACATTTCTACACATTTACATCTGTAGCACAAACGGTGTACATCTGCCCTAGGGTGCCGTCATCATGATACTCTCTCAGAGCATCTGTTTGACGTCTCATTTATATCTCACACCCTGAGACTGCAGTCTGATGCACGACTTGCTGATTTCCCTTTATTAATAACTAAAACTCTTTCAAACTCCACTGTTCTGCTACAGTGTGTGAATGAACATTTGTGTCTGGGTGAGAAAAAATGGCAAAAACAAGCCGCAGGAACAAAATATCACATCTGTGTTATCTTAATAAGATAGCAGTGAGATAAATGGAGAGCAAAATGAAACTCCTGCTTCTCAGACAAGTCATGTGATTGCATGATAAATGCGATTTCTCTAAATTTATTGAACATTTATTTGCCTGCTGGTGATTGTTTATTTTAATTTGGCATATGCATTCTCTTGCATTGGAAACAAGCCTCCACAAGCTTTCAAGGTTGCATTTACAAGATTTCAAGAGTGTAAATCCACCATTCAGTGCTTTTTTACATAAATCAATACATTTTCTGTCCAACGGTTTACTTAATCTTCACAACTTGGCAACCATGCGCCTGCACTCTCTACATTACAGAAAAGCCCTGATGAGCTGAAAACACCAGCAGACATATCAGCTTTTTTTTTTTTTCCGATTAACGACAATAATTATGATTAATAATTATGATTATATTTTTCTAGCGCAATAATCAAGATAACAATGATTATTTTGCTAAAAAAGAAAAGAAATTGAATCACGAATGGAATGGAAAGGTTCAACTGATGCTAAAGGATCTTGAAGGAACCTTCAATGCCAATAAAGAACCATTATTTTTGAGATTGTATGTAAGATTGTATAGGCTCAAAAATGGCATTAAATTCACTCTTAAAAACTAAGGCTCCAATTACAACCAGAAATGGTTTTCTACAGAACTTTAAATGGTACTGGTAACAACAATCTAGGTACCATTTCTTTAAACAACCCAGAAACCAGTAGACTGATCTGAAAACTATAATGAAACATCCAGAATATTTTTCAAAGTATCGTTTTTTATATATATACTGGATATAATTTGTCATTTTGGACCTATTTACAGCACATGGAAAAGAGCAATTTAGGCAATATATCTCCTTCTAGACCTTTGTTTTCCACGGAATGAAAGAATATTGATTTCTCTGTGACCTATTCCTTTAAGATGCTATGTGGAAATCAGGGATTACTATATCAGTAATTAATCAAGAGAGCAAAAGGACATGAAGGAAGGTCATTATTATATTCTTTTCAAGTTCAAAACCATGTTGATCAGAATAATCTGAGGGTGGAAATTTCATTACGCTTTGAACTCTCTTCCAAATGTTGATTTTTTATCCCGCTGTATCTCGCTGATGGAAAATGGGATGTTATCCAGCTGTGAGATCCTGTGAATGCCGACACACACATTCAGGGATGTGCCGAAGTGCAGGACAGTGTGTGTTGTTCTGGTGAAACTAGCTTCAGCTTACACTTTTAGACAGTTAAGAGCTTAGAATTCACAGAGAGCGAATTAAGAGATAAAAGTGCTTTTTAGGTTTACGGAGTAATTTAATGCTTTGAGAGCAGTCACACACATGGCATACAAATCATGTTCATGTGAGGGCAAACTGACCATCCTACACAGTCCAGAACAGAAGTGCAGGTTTACAACAGCTAAAGGACCTGATTGATTCACACTCTCTTTCTTGTTCACATTAGACATCTGTGCAAACCTGATTCATATACATGTACGTAACCCTGATGCTGCCCGATTTTAAGAGTAACAAATCTGTCTGTTTTCTTGTTTGAGCAAAGAATTGCAGATTGCACCGTCCTAATGCTAGTGTAGTTGCATTGGACAAAACAAATTTTGCTCACACAAGTATATTTTTATTGTATAACAGCTTCCAAAAAAAAAAAAAGAGGATCATTTCTGTACCTTTAATGATTGTTTCCCACCTTGCTGCACTTGCGTTGTTCTTGTTCAAAAAAGGGCTGGCCTACAACATTTTTTTTAATGTTTTCCTATATTATCACCAAATCTTGGATTCAGTCTCTTGCACAGGTTTTGTACTTATTTTTGGAACTGATTGATCTTTGGCGTCCTTGAGCTTATGCACCTCTTTTTCTTTTTGTGAATATTTCCAAAATTATCCTTTTTTTTTCAGTCCAAAACAGAGGTGCATAAGTTCATATTGATGAGGCCTCTGATTAATCAGTTAAAAAAAGAAACACAAAACCTTTGCTAATTGCAAGAAAACAAGTTAATAAAAAACTGACTGCAAGATTTAATGAAAATATAGAGTAATAAGAGATTTACAAGCAAAATTTTAAAGTAATACTAGGTAAATTAGGTGAAGGATTTTCAGCACAGCAAAAGAATAAAGACTTGTTTTCTGAAAAAAATGTTTCAAAATAAAATGAGTTGATATTTAAAAAGCAGGGGAAAATATCTGTCAATGGGGTAAGAAAGATGATCTGGTTCTTCCTTTGAATTAAGTTAAGACCCAGTTTTTTATTGTTTTAAGCATAAACTAACTTCATTTTGACACATTTTTCATCTCAGAATCTTCAGTCATTTAAATTTCTAAATATTTAGGAAGAAAAACAAACTGCATCCCACAATGCAATGTACTCAACTTGACCTTTCATTTCCAGCAAGTTTATTTATCTCCTTCCTTGACTCAAGTGTAAATGTAAGACATTTTATACAAAATTGGTTTAAAAATGCAACAAAAAAATTATTGACAAGATGATTACTTGAGAAACTTGGAAAATGAATCATGCAAATGAGGCCTTCTGATGTAGCATACTACTGTTTAAAGTGTGAGTGGGGTAATATTTCACTTAAAAAATAAAAAAACTGTATGCACTACACAGTAAGCTATTTTTCCACTCTGAATGTGCACACAGAAAATGAGTCACACTAAACTTCAAAATAAACAATACAGTAACTAAGCCTAACTCTAGATCTGGCATCTTTTGCTGGCTCTGTCTCTCTCTGTGTCCTATTGTTTACAAATTTAGCTAATGAAATATCAGTTATAATAGATGAATTACAGAGAAACATTTGTGTTCTCTCTGCATCTGAATCCAAATGTCCAAACTGTTTTTCTTTCAGAATAATCTTTCAGACATTTGGTACACAAGAGTGTTAACAGTCCAAATTCAGATCTGCGAGAGTCAAAATGAAGTTCATCTGGTGAGAAAGTCGACTCTTAACAGGAACTTGAACAATATTAATAATACTACTAAAATAAGTGTACAGTATTATTACAGCTTCATTCATTCATTAGTGTCATTGCACAAACATTTTCAGAAAACTTCCCCAGATTCATCTAATACTAATTAAAGAACTTTCCACAGTGTAAAAACTAAAATACTATTTCAGTTTTTCTACTTCAAACTTTCAAACTTTAATATAATGTGTTACAAGATGGTTCTATGTAATTGTTTCTAAAATTTACTAAGTATTCTAAAATTAAAAAGTTTTCACTTAGAAGCTATATATTTCCCTTGTTCTTTGAGCATCTTTAACTCATAAATATTAAGCATAGATAAGCTCTTCGGTCTATCTCTGGGAATGTGAACTCATGTCAGGGGTTGTTATGATCCTGTGGTTACGCAAAAGTGGTTTGAAATGAAGTTTAGCTGGTATAATTAAACCAAGCTAAACATTTCCTCCAATTGGTCAGAAAAACACCTCCCACAAACCCATATAATCAAGTAACCTGCAGTCAACCCTGCTGTGAACGCTTGAATCGGATGCTATGTTTGACATCTTCTGTGCTTAGGAAGTTGTGTGGTCAGTTTAATCTGCGCTCTGATGAGGATCTGGCACCCGTCTGTGTGTTTAAGCGTTCAGAACCAGCGAGGATCATTTGTGTGTTTGGATGTGGCCTAACAAACGTCAAACCTGAAGCGTAACACAAAAACAGACAGATGCATAAACAACACATGCGTACAATCAAGAACACACACGCAAAAAGGGAAAAAGAATTACAGGTTTTCATTGTTTAGCATAGTTTATGTGATTCAAGCTGTTGAGAGAGGCCGTTCAAGGGCAAAAAAACAACACTGAGATTTCACAATTCTTTTCCCTAAAGTACTTTTTTTGTTATTTCAGCGGATATAAACTCATTTAAGTTCATTCATGTGGAAACAGAAGCCTGTCGTGTCTCAGAACGGCCAATATAAACATCCTCCAAACACACACCCACATGGAAAGAACCTATATGTGGATATATGCGTATATATGCCACATATAGGCAAAACTGAGGTGCATATAAGTGCATATACAGGAAATATAGGTCTCCTGTATTGCTTCTTCATATCCACATATAAGCCCTATACATACAAGATATGTCTTCTATATAGTTAATGGCAGGATCTGGTCATTTTGGAGCTCATATCCCATTTTTGACTGTCATACATGATGCCTAGCTCATATTTTCTATTATCAAGGCAAAAACTAAGAATTAACGGTAAAAATTATGCAAGAACTTATGTATGTGCAAACATGTTAAATTGGTATCACATGTAATTGGCATGTTATGGAATTTAACTATGGCAATATATTAACATGATATACAGAGCCGGGGCAGTAACGGAATACATTTACTTGAGTACCGTACTTAAGTACAATTTTGAGGGATCTGTACTTTACTCGAGTATCATTTTTGGGGAGTACTCATGACTTTACTCAAGTACATTTGAGAGGCAAATATTGTACTCTTTACTCCGCTACATTTCTATCCATAACCGTAAGTACCCGTTACTTCTTCGGCCCCGTCCACACGGAGACGGACCCCTGATCTTTTTTTCCCTCGTCTCAAGAAATATCTGCGTCCACACGAAACCGATGTAGTACACATGCCAGACCAGCATGTGGCGCTGTAATTCTGCCACAGAGATTCACTTAAAACGGAGAAGAAGACATGGATTTGCTGATTAACCTTGCGCGTGGTACACAAACGAACATGGAACAATACATTTATTAATCCGTGTTAATGTTAGCATTCAGTGTTTGTTCATGTTTTTGTTGCTGTTACGTGATGTAGTGGTGTTTGACTAGGGGCGAGACGTGGGCTGATGACGCCCTATTTTCAGGAAATGTACGGATTCGCCGTCAAGACGAAACGCAAAGGCGGCGTTTTCAAATATATCCACTCTGGGACCCGGTTTCAAAACATCGGTTTCACTCTTCCAAAACGCCAGATCTGTGTGTCGAACATACACTTAAAAAAGCGTGTGGACACGTTACAACTTAGTTTTGTGTCAGAACTTTAACACTTTCATTCATAAATTCACCCCGTCTGTGTTTGCTAAACGATTGAATCGCGGAATCCAGTCAAAAATAGAACTGGCTGTATAAAGCAGAACGTCGCGGAATTTGGCTATTTTTGAATGAATACATCTATATTAGGGCTGTAAAATGAATCAAATATCGATATGGACTAGTGTATATGAATATTAAAGTTAAAAGAGACTAAAATTGTTCTACGCGTCTCTGGGAATGAGTGCTCAATATGTACATTTTTGTCATTCAGATACACACGATGTTCGCAGTGTTTTCCCCCACGCCGACTCCGCCCTCGCCACGCCCCCAGCTATGACTAGATGCCGACTGTATGTATGACAGACCTTCAAAGAATAATAAAGATAATTTTTTTTCTGTTCAGTTTTTTGTCTTATTTTTGTTCTTGTAATATTTGATTGTTCTTGTAAATACATAATGTACATTTCTATATTTTGGACTTTTATTTATGTTGCCTAGCAGCTATGGATTTAAATTTTACTATTAAAGGTGAACATATAGGTACATATATACGTGCATATATGTACCTATATAGGTATATGTATGCACATATATATATGTACATATATGTGTAAATATATGTGTGCATATATGTACATATACAGTACAGACCAAAAGTTAGGAAACATTACTATTTTTAAAGTTTTTGAAAGAAGTTTCTTCTGCTCATCAAGCCTGTATTTATTTGATCAAAAATACAGAAAAAACTGTAATATTGTGAAATATTATTACAACTTAAAATAATAGTTTTCTATTTGAATATACTTAAAAAAAAATTATTCCTGTGATGCAAAGCTGAATTTTCTGCATCATTACTCCAGCCTTCAGTGTCACATGTGACATCCAGTCTATCACATGATCATTTAGAAATCATTCTGATATTCTGATTTATTATGAGTGTTGGAAACAGTTCTGCTGTCTAATATATTTGATGAATAAAAGGTTAAAAAGAACTGCATTTATTCAAAATAAAAAAAAATTCAAATAATATATATTCTAATAATATATTTTTTTTACTATCACTTTTTATCAATTTAACACATCCTTGCTGAATAAAAGTATAGATTTTATTTAAAAAAAGAAGAAAAACTGGCCAGGTACTGGTACTGACCAGTAGTGTATATTGTTATTACAAAATATTTATATTTTAAAAACATAGCTTCTTTTTTTTTTTTTTTTTTTTTTTTTTTACTTTTTATTCATCAAAGTATCCTAAAAAGTATCACATGTTCTGAAAAAATATTAAGCAGCAGAACTGTTTCCAACTTTGATAATGAATCATCATATTAGAATGATTTCTAAAGGATCATGTGATAATGATTCAAAAAATTCAGCTTTGCATCACAGAAATAAATGATAATTTAAAGTATAATAAATTTGAAAACAATTATTTTTAATTGTAATAATATATCACAATATTACTGTTTTTTCTTTATTTTTGATCAAATAAATGCAGGCTTGATGAGCAGAAGAAACTTCTTTCAAAAACATTAAAAATAGTAATGTTTCCAAACTTTTGGTCTGTACTGTATATATGTTCATATATATGTACATACATATATGTACAATTTTATATATGTCACATATATTAAAAACCTATATCAAAAAAACCTATATTGAAACATATACACTGTATGTTTATATAGGTTTTTTCCATGTGGGCACACACACACACACACACACACACACACACGTCAACACAAGGCAAGACCCTTCACTTCAGCCATCTTGGTTACAAGCAAGTACAGCTCAGGTTTACTAGAACGAAATCAAAAAAACTGACTGTAAAAAACATCAAAACAGGAAAATCTGAATATTTTGAAGCATCGAAAATACATTTTGGTCCAAAAATAGCAAAAACTATGACTTTATTCAGCATTGTCTTCTCTTCCGTGTCTGTTGTGAGAGAGTTCACTGCAGTGTAGTGATGTCCCATTCGCGAATGAATCATTCAATGTAACCGTTTTTCTTACCTTTCTGGACATGGACAGTAGACCGTTCACACAGTTTCAATGGAGGGACTGAGAGCTCTCGGACTAAATCTAAAATATCTTAAACTGTGTTCTGAAGATGAACTGAGGTCTCACGGGTTTGGAACAACACAAGGGTGAGTCATTAATGACATCATTTAGATTTTTGGGTGAACTATCCCTTCAAGAAATAAACATTATTTAAAAAATCAAATAAATAAATAATAATAAAATAATAAATAAATAAATAGACTTAATTTATTAATTTAATAAATAATTAAATAGATTTAATTTATTTATTTACTAAATAAGTACATAATTAAGTAAATAAATGTAAATAGACTTATTGGAAAACAAACAAACAAATGGACATCATGGAAAATAAATAAATAAACAAATGGAACTCATGGAAAATCAATCAATCAATATCTTCAAACCTTTACTGATTGATTGATTGATTGATTGATTTGATTGATTTGCTAAATAAATAATTACATAAATGTAAATGGACTTCATGGTAAAACAAACAAATAAATAAAGTTAATGGAACAAAAATAAGCAAACAAACAGATAGAAGTTCAAATGAAATTTATCAACCGATCAATATCTTCAAACCTTAAGAAATGAGCATTAGAAATGTACTTAATATGAGTATCTGTGTGAGCTCATGGTAAGTGAGATGAAGTACAGCGGCGACACTGGCTCTCTCACAGCAAACACAAACCCAAAATATCAATAAAATCATTCACTGCATGTGCTTTTAATTAACATGGAGCCTCTTGTTCTCTCTGTGTAATCTACTGTCATCTATGAGAATCACCAGAAAGCCTGTAAAACTCCACATCTCTGCAACTGGAGCCGAGTCTGGCATCTCCACAGCAGCTCTCCAATAAAACCCCAGCGTCCTCCATTAGTGCTTAAGATCCGCAGACGCACACTTCAACACACTCAAACATACAAACTGCTGGGCTCTCAGTGTCTTGCTTCTCAACGATTTCAGATTCACACAAAAGCATTTAATGAATAAAATTACCCATTACCTGCAGGCTGCAGTAATTAAAAATAACAGAAAATATAAGCCATAAGAGGTCAAACTAAACCCAAACCACGATGATAACCCAGACTAAAGCATACAGTACCACTGCTGTGCAGAAGACAAAAGACATGCCAAACATTTAGAATATAATGAAACATTTGTAAATTATATGTTGCTTGATATGGGCAAAATTTCAACAGAGCATTTTAGTGGAGAAAGATGAGAAACTTGACTTCTTGCATTACTCCTAGTACATCAATTGAAACCTGTCTATTTTTTGCCAAGCTACAGAGTTCATGCATATTCTGAAATGTTTCAAAATGCAATTCATGCAACAAAAGTTTTTCTCTCTGTTTACATCTGTGGCGAGTCACGCAGGTACTGTGCTACTCTGCAGCATCGCCGAACCCAACCAGAATAAAATAGTCAGAAAATAAACACTTAATATAGTTGTACCGTAGTGATTCAGGATAAGACAAAAACATGGTATGGAAAATGGATTCATGATGTACTCGCTCATTATTATATATATTTTGAACATTTTCAACACAAAACAACTCTGTGGCACAGCCCTGTGCTGATTGGACCAGAAGAGCCGGGAATAGTGGATTTTTTGCTAAACAAATAACAGGCAGAAGTGCGCTGAGCCATAACGATCTTTTATTTTGAAAAAAGGACGGATTCTCTGTGTTACATCTTGGTCACATGAAGGTCACAGTTGGTCACAGTTTTTATGCCAGTTGTATCATTTTATTTTGTTGTATTTATCCGTCACACCTTAAAGCCCGGTCCGTGAAAAAATTGTCTGACATTAAATCGGTCCTTGGCGCTAAAAAGGTTGGAGACCCCAAGAGGCAACACTATGAATTGCACAGAAACATTTCAGAAATCCACAATGCTCGAAATGGAGTTCATCTAGACAGAAAAAATACTTTAAGAACCATGAAGAAGGTTTGCATACCACACTTCAGTCATTAACTTTTACACACACACAAACACACAGAGGGACACACACACACACACACACACACACACACTGCTGGTTTCAGATGTTGCTGATGCTGGTGTAGTTCTACTATTACTAATCCCCAGTAAAACAGAGAAAGTGATTTAAACCAGCACTACATATCAAAACAACACTCTGCACACAGTGTAAACCTGAAAATGGGTAAGATGAAGTGAACTGTCTCAAAAAAAAATAAAAAGACCTAAATGTAAGATTTACGTTTGAATTTAATACTAAATAAATAAATAAAATATTTTCATTTATTTATTTATTTTTGATCACATAGTTTTATTTAAGGGGTCATATGATGCGATTTCAAGTTTTCCTTTCTCTTTGGAGTGTTACAAGCTGTTCCTGAATAGATAACATCCCTAAAGTTGCAAAGACTAAAGTCTCAAACCCAAAGAGATATTCTTTATAAAAGACTCATTCACACCCTCCTAAAAGCCTCAATCAAACGCCCCCACATCTCTACGTCACCGTGTGGGAAAATGTATACCTATAGGCAGTGTTGGGGTAGTTACTCAAAAATGTAATTAGTTACTAGATTACTTCACTACTTATTACTTTACTTTGTTTTTATAGGGCCCTATAAAATCTGTTTTATTTTTTCTCAACTCCTTTTTAATGTTTAAATTTAATTGTATTCATCAAAAAGCATGTCTAATTAATTAAATTCATAACACTTATACATTTTCACAGCAATTTATTAAAAGTTTAACAAAATTACATGTTTAGGGCCCTATGAAATGTTTTAATTTTTCTTCACCATATGTTTAATTTTTTAGCATGCATTATTTAAATGCATAAAAACAACTTAATTTATTAAATTTTTCTTAAAATAGCCTTATGAAATGTTTTTTTTCCCCTCAGAAATTATGTTGTGTATTTACATTTTTCTGGTTATCAAATGAAGGCATAAAACATTCATTTATATTTTCTTTTAAAGATAAATTGCATTTCTTTTTTCTTCTTCTGAGAAATATATTTTCAATTGGAGTATGAACAATAAACACAAACTATGCAGCATACAGTAAAAACAAATTGTCTTCAACAATACAGTGCAAAAACAGTGCAAATGATTCACAAACTACACACAAAATTAGTGAGAAATATTCAGAGTGCAACATAAATACATACATACATAACATACATATTATAAATGATCGATTCGTTGGCTGTAATATGTGTCAGAATCGATTTTACTGGGACCCAGTAAACGACCCAAGACATAAATTCCAGTGCTTTATCAGATATGTACCACTGTTTCATCCTTGAGAGTTTTCTCATGCAAATGTGTTATTGTGTGTTTGTATTCATGCACTCACAACAGACTTTACTTTCACTTTGTTTTCGTTTATTTTCCAAAGCAGTAGGCTATGTTAAGTAGTAGTTAAAAAGACTACTTATTGGTTAAATACGGGACAGTTTGAACCAATCTGGGCACGGGGGTGGGGCTAAGCGTCAACAATCATTTCTGTTTGGCTCAGAGGAACGAAAGCATTGGTATCTTCTGACGAATCAATGTTGTCAAAATGCGATGACGTAATCACGTACATCACGGCGCCTCTGAATATCCATAATGAGATAAATATGTACTTTGTAACTCGTTACCCCCAACACTGCCTATAGGAATATGACACCTATCACGGCATTCCTATATAAGCTCTATTCAGTATTATTCAGCTGCTTTTTCTCTTGCTCAGGAGCAAATTACCCACCTCCATCCCCAGCTCCTCCTTTCGCCCCAGTCAGGAATTTGCTTTCTGATTTTCCTCGTTGAATCAGACTCCATTTATCTTAAATAATGTGTTACACTTAAATATCATTAAGTACATTAATGATATCTGCTTTGTTCTGTTCTGCTTATTATTGCTGTGCTCATTCATGACAGGCTGCATAGATGGGCAGGGAGTTTTTGTCCAGAACAGAACCATACCGCCAAACCAAACTGTATGCTAAGTGTCTATCATTTTGACGACAGTGGTCCTGACATATATTTTTTAAACGTCCAAAAAAAAAGGCTTCATTGTATATCTCTCTTGAAAAAACCCACATTTGAGCATATTTTCTCTCCTAATTGTCATGTTTGACATGGCTAATGTATCTGTCTGTCAGTCTCTCTCTTGATGTTTTCATTTCCACCAGACCAACACGTGCGTGTTTTTCTGTCACCACAGAGCAAACCGAGAGTCTTACGTGTCAGCATGTGCGTGTGTGATTCCCATGGCTTGACAGTGAGAGAAAACTTAATCCAAAAACCGTTAGTGGACCAAACAGAGAAACAGGAAGCTGGCACACACATGGAAACAAAACACACTTATTCTGCCCTCATACACACAGAGAGAACCAGTCAAAGGTCTGGACAATTGTGCTCCACTAGTTCTCTGCACATACTACAGACCGAATGTGAGCGCTTACACAAAATATCAGATTGTGTCCCTTGAGATTGTGCAGTCTGATTGTTTTAGATTCATTACTTCTGAGACTTCCCTTATTCATCAAATTATAATAAATAAACAAATAAAATATAAGCAATGCATTGTATAAATAAACAAAATGGTAGATTTTCATTTGCCAAGGCTCTTAAGTTTGTGTGAAGGTAAGATTACATTACAATAACAACATTTTGAGTTCATATTGTTTCTCACACAAAATGATCAAATGTCTTGGGATTTTACATTTCTTGTCATATTTGGATCTTGACAGCTCTGTTGGTCAATGTCTACTTTCTTACTACCTTTCAGAATTAAAAAAGAACAGAAAACACAACAACAGAAGGCATTATTCCATAATAAACATTTCAAATAGTAGAATAGAATGTTGTCACGTGATCTCATGTCGCATGTTCAATTCAGTGAGTGGCATTCAGCTATCACCTTGGGAAAATATTTAATTAAATAAAGCAAACTAACAAACAAATAAATATTAATTAATTTAATATAAATTGATAAAATAATGACAAATAATTAAATAATTTTTTTTTCATTTTAAATAAAAACACAAATAAAATAAACAAAAGCTAATCAAAAATAATAAAAAATACAAAGTAAAAGAATAATAAATAAATAAATAAACATTAATTCATTTAAATTAGTGAATACATTTTATAAATCTATATATTATTTTTTGTCTTATAATAAAACAAAGGATACAGTAGTCTATGCATTGCTGTATACTGCACATTTGGCAAAGGTTGTTTGTATATTCTGTGTATTCAATTTGCATAATGTGCACAGTACAGTATATATATTGCAGAAACAGACTGCATGTTTGTACTATTCAGAACACATACTTAAATAATCCATAACTATTTTGCCCATTACCAAAGCAGTGCATGCATATTCTTACTTCTGTAAAGAGAGGCTGAGTTTGTCTGTGCTGGATTTGATCTTATTCTGAGCCTCGAGGTGGTTCATGCCATCAGTGCTGATGCCGTCGATGGACAGGACCTGATCTCCCACGGCCACTCCTGCTTTAGCAGCCTTTCCTCCATCCGACAGCTGAAACCACACAGAGAATCAACAAATCAAAACAGGGACACATATCTTATTGTTAAATATGCAACGAATTTATTGGGTGTAAAATACCAAAATACCTCCAAATAATTTTATTTTAACTTAGAATCTCATTTTTATGAAGTTCTTATATATATATAGTACAGACCAAAAGTTTGGACACACCTTTTCATTCAAAGAGTTTTCTTTATTTTCATGACTATGAAAATTGTAGAGTCACACTGAAGGCATCAAGGGCTATTTGACCAAGAAGGAGAGTGATGGGGTGCTGCGCCAGATGACCTGGCCTCCACAGTCACCGGACCTGAACCCAATCGAGATGGTTTAGGGGTGAGCTGGACCGCAGACAGAAGGCAAAAGGGCCAACAAGTGCTAAGCATCTCTCGGGGAACTCCTTCAAGACTGTTGGAAGAACATTTCAGGTGACTACCTCTTGAAGCTCATCAAGAGAATGTCAAGAGTGTGCAAAGCAGTAATCAAAGCAAAAGGTGGCTACTTTGAAGAACCTACAATATGACATATTTTCAGTTGTTTCACACTTTTTTGTTATGTATATAATTCCATAAATAATTCCACATGTGTTAATTCATAGTTTTGATGCCTTCAGTGTGAATCTACAATTTTCATAGTTATGAAAATAAAGAAAACTCTTTGAATGAGAAGGTGTGTCCAAACTTTTGGTCTGTACTGTATATATATATATGCATAAAAATGCAGTAAATACAGAAATACTGTAAAATCTTATTACTGAATTTTCAGCATCATAACTCCAGTCTTCAGTATCACATGATCCTTCAGATCATAAATGTCGAAAGTAATATTTTTATGAAAACCATTACTTTTTCAAGATTTTTTGATGAAAAGAAGGTTCAGAAGAACAGCATTTATTTGAAATAAAAACCTTTAGTAACATTACTAATGTCTTTTCTGTCACTTCTGAGCAATGTAATGCATCCTTGCTGAATAAAAGCATTATTTAGATCTTACTGACCTCAAACTTTTGAATGGTATTGTACCGTACAAATCAGAATTCAAATAAAAGTGACTAAAAACAGACATATAAGCTACACAACTCTGTAAAAGCTTTAAGAAACAATTAGAGAGCATCAGTAAAAGAGATTCCCTTCAAACACAGCAGAGCTTTCAACAGTAAACCACTCAAGACAAAAGTTCAGGTTTAGTGCAAAATAAACTCAGATGAAGTGGTGCGTAAATCACAGCGGACATCCCTGCGAACCTGAGGCCCGTGTGGTCGGGCCAATTCAAACAGAATTTAAGTAAAGATAACTCTGAAAGACTGCAGTACGCTTTCAGCCTCAAACCACTCGAGCGCTCTTCAATTATCACATGACCACCTCTTTAATAAGATTATCTTATATAAACTCAAACCCTGCAGATGGCAGACATATGTGTTCATTCGTGCTCAGCTGTGTGCCTTTTATACGATACGCTGTAAACATCTGAGACTACATCTCATTCATCAATGTTTTGCTACAATCCTGCATAAAAGCGGCGCTCGTTCTTGTGCACTCAAGAACAAATTTATGCGGCGGAAAGACAAGAACCTGGTTGAAAACATGTGGTACAAATATGCAGCATCGCTGGTTTAATGCCACAATAACACAAAAGCGCACCGCGTTCTTTGATTTCTGTCATAACTTCTGTTTCAACTGGAGAGTAAACAGAAATAAAACACAAAGAGCATCTGAAAGCAATTACAGCGCAACGGCACCCAAAGACAACGCGGACGGTGTTTTTCAAGAAACCACAATCTGAGGATAGCTAAAGCAAAGCCAATTTGAAGGTGGAAACACATAATTAACTTGCAAACGTGTTTTGGGGTTGTTTCTGAGCCATTGTGTGCGCTTGTAAACGCTTCTTGGGTTCTCTCATTAATGCGCTTGAGAACATGTGGCCTGTTGGTCTTTGATTGAGTTCAGTTGCATGCTGTGCCCTCGAGGACAAGAGCGGACACTACACACATATAAACTCACACATTAAACACATCTCAAATCAGGAAGTGCGTTTCAAAAGGAAGGAAATGGGACCAATATGAGGTCTGATGGAAGAACAAAAAGTGTGTGTGTGTGTGTGTGTGTGTGTGTGTGTGTGTGTGTGTGTGTGTGTGTGCTTGTAAGTGTGTGAATTTGCATACAAATGTGTGTATGTTTAGTGAATGGGGTCAGGTCGTTCTGATTCATCCGTAGGGCAAAGACGAACTCTGGTTTGAGTTTTAAGAAAAAACTCAGTTTTAAGAAAAGTTTTAAGAAAAAAATAATGCAGCCAAGAAGAAAATGCATGCATTTATTCATTGACTTAAAGAGTTTTTAGAGCTGCAGATATAAAAGATATGAAATAAATGTCACAATTTGAGTAAGAACATGAGCTAACCTTTTTTAATAAACTGATCAAATTCACATTTTGACTTGAAAATGAACTACGACTATAACTTAACTCCTGGTCAATACATCACAATACTGTTTAAAAGTATTGTGAAAAAAGAAAAAAGGGAAATTTTGAAATATTCTTAGAATTTAAAATAACTGTGTTCTATTGTAATATATTTTAAAATGTAGTTTATCTCTATGATGACTTTTCAGCATCATTACTCCAGTCTTCAGTGTCACATGATCCTTCGGAAATCATTCTAGTGTGCTGATTTGCTGCTCAAGAAACATTTCTTATTATCATTAATGTTGAAAACAGTTGTGCTGCTCTTTTTCTGGATTCTTTGATAAATAGAAAGTAAAAACGAACAGTATTTAAAACTGAAATATTTTGCAACATTATAAATGTATTTAATTTTGTCACTTCTGATCAGTTTAATGCATCTTTTAGCTTTGCTTAAAAAAATGCACTTATTACCTCGGCAGAGGTGGGTAGTAACGAGTTACATTTACTTCGTTACATTTACTTGAGTAATTATTTGGAGTAACTAATACTTTTCGGAGTATATTTAAAGATGGGTACTTTATACTCATAAAGTTTATTAAAGTTTAATAAGGTTTATTCCAAACGCGCCGTCTACTTTTCTCTGGGCAATGAGCGATGCCCATTCGCGAATGATTCATTCTTTTGAGTCAACTCTGTTCAAAGGCTTGATAAAACCAATTGGCAAACGAGTGAATTGGTTCATGAATCAGTTTGAATGAGTCGTTCAGTTCCCTGCCGCACGCGCTGAGCGTCTGAAGCGGTTCACTCAGAGTTGTAGCGTTTAAGAACATCAGCAGCATTGAAAACGTGGCTGGAACTGCACTGAATTGAAAGCAAATCTGCAAAGGCTATTATTTGCTAGCGATGGAGATCCTTATTAGATGAACACCGCGTGTGCTGTCTACTGCTCAACAGGTAATAACTTGGGCTACATTCGATTACAGTACACCATACCACTGTGAAATTAGTTTGTTGTACGTGCAGCTTCCAAAAGACAAAAAATAGCCGATTAAGATTTTATTAATTTTAATACAATCACACCGGTCCGAGTAAATTCAGCAAGTCATATCATCAGCTGCTAAATTCAGATCTGTGATTGCTTGCTGCCACTGAGCCAGAGATAGATGTGTTTTTACAGCACTGCGCATTATAACCAATCACACATGATTCTTTTGAGCTTATTAAAACATTGGCCAATCAGAGGTGTTCCGATGAGTCATCGCTAAATGCCGGTGCTTCCTTCACTCGCTCGCTGACTGAATACCTCTTTCTGGCGAATTCTCTCGTCAGAAACAACAAAGTGCAGATGTGTGTACGAATCTTTAATTAAGATATTGATTTCACAGTGTTAACAGTTTCAGTGATTTTAATGGGAGTTTCTGAGAGTGATTGAAATCTAGACTGTCAGTGAAAATGATCTTTGATAATGTAAATGTTATTTGCTCTCTTTCTGAACAATGAAAGATTAGTAGCAATATTTATATCACATTAACTTTCAATGTTAAATTCACATTTAATATAAAGTCAGTCGTATTAAAAATATGTTATGGCATGACACCTATATCTGTTACTTAAGTAAACAGACAGGGTTTTATAATAAATTACATAAATTGGAGTAAAGGCTGATGAAATATATACATTTATACACCCACACATACATTACATACATTTTATCTATATATCTAAATAAAAATAGGCTTAGTATATATGACCCAAAGTAACTAGTAACTAACTACTTGAGTAGATTTTTTATCCGATACTCTTTTACTCTTACTCAAGTAACTATTCAAGACTAGTACTTTTACTTTTACTTGAGTAAATATTTCTAGAAGTACTTTTACTTTTACTTGAGTACAGTTTTTGGGTACTCTACCCACCTCTGTACCTCGGTCACCTCTATGCTTTCATTGCATGGAAAAAAACATTCAAATTCGTTCTTTAGTGCTCATTGAAGAAAAGTAAATCATGCATGTTCTAACTGACAGGTTACTCCCGCAGCCTGTATGAGAACACATATTTTGGTGTGTTTTAGCCGGGCCTGAATCTGGTGCTAAATATTTTTATGACTTGTTTACTCATGTGGTGTGTCAGTTGTTTTTGAAAGTCAAGACGCCACACCATTAATTGGAGAGTTGCTGGTTTCAGTGCTGGTTAGAGCACCAGTGCCAAAAGTTTTCATGGGACAATTGACACTCAATGCCAAACTATGTTCGCAAAGGAGAAAGCAGTTATATAACAGTGTAGACATTGTAGGCAGTGTAGTGGTAATTCTTGGAATAGTTCACTCAAACAACACAAATTTGCTCAGTCTCAGGCCATCCCAGATGTAGATGACATTGTGTCTTCATCAGAATAGATTTTTCTGGGTGAGCTATTCCATAAAAGGATCATTAGCCCACAAAAGTAGATGTTTAGCAAAAACTTCACACTGCTTCTGTAAAACACAAAAGCATTATATACAATAGTAGATATAAAATCTCATTCATGTTTTCTTCACAAATGCATTCAGTTTCCCAGTCACACCAAAGCACATGTAAACCTGAAATAAAACAGGTGGTGATTTTACACAGCGTAACCGTGAAGTCATACGCATACAGATGGTCTGCCACTCCAGCATCAGTGGTTTTACTGTTTCTGAAAGTGTTGCACGGCTGCTAGGTGAACAGTGAACAGAAGGTCTATTCAACTTCATAAACGTCCCTCAGAGACATGCCACCCCGTTCAGCTAAACTAGGTGCGTTCATTAAACTCACATAAACTAGCTGTGAATACTCATAAAATGCCTTATGTGTGTGTCTGAGGCATGACACGAGTGCTGTCGCAATCAATACTAATGCAGTCTGTACATAGAGACAGGCCAAAATGGTCAAAAACGACACTGCTGAGAGACAGAAAGAATACGGTAATATTCAGATGAAGTGTGTGAGACAGATACCATTTGCTTCATCACGTTACACTGAACAGATCTGCACAAATAATTAAGCCATTTGTTCAAAAAGTCAGACAGAGGGGCATTTCATTCAGTCTTGGAGAGTAGTAATGACTGCTTGTGTTTGTTTCTGGCACTATAGCAATATAAAAAATGGGTGATTATTCAGTTAAAGGGAATTAATGTTTTTATTCAGCATGGATGCATTAAATTGATCAAAAGTGACAGTTCTACATGGTTTCTACAAACGTATTCAACATCGATAAAAATAAATGTTTCTTGAGCAGTAAATCAACATATTAGAATGATTTCTGAAGGATCATGTGACACTGAAGACTGGAGTAATGAAGCTGGAAATTCAGCTTTCCATCACAGTAATAAATTGCATTTGAGAATAAATTCAAATAGAATATAGTTGTAATAATATTTCAAAATATTACAGTCTTTACTGTACGTTTGACCAAATGAAGCCTTGGTGAGAATTAGAGGCTTCTTTCAAAAACATTTAAAAAATAAAATGTATCATCTTCAATCAGTCAAGCACTGCAGAGTGCTGTGTAATCACCAGACAGCATAAATGGCTGAATGAATGGTTGAGTTTGTTTCCTGCTCGTCTCATGTTCACATGTGGAATCTTGCAGGAGGTTTTGGGCAGATTTATAGGTTAGACTGGAAGCACAATCTGCTGACATGATCAGGAGAAGTGGTACAGTTTGTACTTGAATGGTATGTCATTAATAATTCAGTGAAATTATTATATTTTATTTCAGGAGGAGCAGATTAATTTTCATTACATGTTTTCTCACAAGGGACATTACATGGACCTGACAGATACTTATTCTTTCCTGTGAATCTTTTTAATTTCTTTCAACAGTTTTTGATAGTTTTAGTTTCATAACATTCTACAAACAATAAACTCTTAAACAACATTCTGAGCACCTAAGCAACCACACAGTAACACCCTAGCAACCACCCACAACATTCTACAAACAATATACTCTTAAACAACATTCTGAGCACCTTAGCAACCACACAGTAACACCCTAGCAACCACCCACAACATTCTACAAACAATAAACTCTTAAACAACATTCTGAACACCTTAGCAACCACACAGTAACATCCTAGGAACCACCCACAACATATTCTAGAAACTGTATACTGTTAAAAAAAAATTCTGAACACCTTAGCAACCACACAGTAACACCCTAGCAACCACCTACAACCTTCTGGAAACAGTATACCATTAAACACTATTCTGAATACCTTATCAACCACACACCCCAGTAACCACCCACAACATATTTTAGAAACTGTATACTGTTAAAAAAAACATTCGGAATACCTTAGCAACCACACAGTAACACCCTAGCAACCACTTACAACATTCTAGAAACTATATACCAGTAAACAACATTCTGAGCATCTTAGCAACTAAACAGTAACACCTTTCTAACCTCCCACAACATTCTACAAACTGTTTACTGTTTAGAAAAAATGTTCGAAACACCCCAGCAACCACACAGCAACACCCTAGAAACCACTCATAACATTCTAGAAACTGTATACTGTTAACAAAAACATTCTGAGCACCTTAGCAACTACACAATAACAGCCTACAACCCCCAACATTCTAGAAACAGTATACTGTTAAAAAAACAAAAACATTTTCAAGACCTTAGCAACCACCCACAACATTCTAGAAAAAAACATACTGTTAAACAACATTCCGAATACCTTAGCAACCACACAGTAACATCCTGGCAACCACCCACACCATCCTCCTAGCTTTTTTGTTGCCGGTTTTGCGCAGGCAAATGCCAATCATATTTCCTTCAAACCTAGAGAGAGAAAACATCTGTAGTGGTACCTCCATGATGGTACAGAAAGAGAGAAACAGAACACACACCCAGCTGTGATCCTGTGAACTGACACTAACCTTAATGTAGCAGTGTTCCAAACCACAGTTAAATAAAGCCTAGTTTAGACCAGATCCCTGTATTAAATCCCATCATAAACCAGAACTCAGAATATTACATCTCTGTAAAGCTGGCTGGGGTACAGTGAAGGTCCAAACCAACCCAAACTTCCCACTGCTTTTCACACACACACAAAAAAATAAATAAATCACACTCCCACAACCTCAGACCCATCCACGTCCAAACCCGTCACAATCCCCCCAAACGTTTATTTACAGTCTAAAGCTGTCTCAGCGCCCATCCTGTCTGAAATCAGCACAAACGCTCAAAGAAATACTGCATCTGCAACCTACGAGTTCTCGCCAGAAAAACTGAAGTTTAATCCTCATGGCTGAAACTTGCAGAGGACTTTACCATCGCATGAACTGGAACATTTTCATTTTATCTCATCAAGAACAAAAAGTTTATCACCCATGCATACACACTCATCTGGAGATGATGTCATGAGAAATCCAAGACAAAACTTGAGACAGCATGTCTGTTTTAAGTAGTTCAACTTCAGTCAAGCTACACACATGACTCTCCACACTCTTAAAAAAATAAAGTATTTGAAAGAGGATGCCACAGTGATGCCACCTTTCAGTGAACAGTTCTTAAAAGAGCAATTTCTTAGTGTGAAGAACATTTTAGAAATCTAAAGAACCTTTTTTTTCACTATAAAGAACCTTTTGTGGAATGAATACCTGATTCAGATTGGTTACTGCATCAAATTAGCTTTCCATCAAATATAACCAATAAAATACCATTTTAATTAAATAAAATAAATTTTATAATAATAAGAATAAGAATAATTGAGAATACTTTTAACTATTTTAAATAAACAATTTAATTATATAAATATATATATATATAAAATTGTATTTATTTAGATAAACTTTTTAATAGTGTACTTATAACACTATTTGTTGGAAAAATGTTGGTAGAAACGCTGGATGACTACATTAGTTTTGTAAACAGCTGAGCTACTGTTATACTGACAAATGCAGTTACTAGCATCACTAATAGTGACTTCCCAACAATTCAAGAGTGTAACTCATAGATTTATGATGTGTCTAGCAAGCTGACGGCTGCGCTCCCAGTTTTTACTGAGGATCTGAAGTTGAAATAACATCTTTTATGGAGTGTGAGTAACGTCTGTAGCGGGATCCGAGAGAGCTCTCACTCTATTGATCAAATATTTTCACTGGCTTCCCATCTAAGCCACAAACCAGACCAACCAGCAGCCAGAAGAACCACAACATCACAAACTAAATAATTGTTTTAAAATAAAATAAAATTATGAATAAAATCTAATATTTTATTTTAATTTATACAGTTTATTTGAAAATAAAATAATAAAATAATAAATAACAATGTAAAATAGCTTGTAAAACACAACAGCATCATTAAAAATGCGTAATAAAATAAATAAAGACTTTAAAACACTGAGATGAAGAGGGGAGCGCAGAAAAGAAGGAAGATTCTGGAGAGAGGGAGGGAAGGAAATAGAGAGAGGCAAGGAAAATCAATTAGAAGGTCATTTACATCACTCCTCTGCCAGATGGCATTGTGGGAATAGCTGTCATGCATTGGAAGCCCAAATGGGTGTGTGACATAAGTGCATCTGAGTGAGTGTGTGTGTGTGTGTGTCTGTGTGTGTGAGAGAGAGAGAGAGATACTGTAGATAGAGAGAGGGTGGAAGACTCATTAGGAAATAAAAAAGTATGAACAGGTGGAAAGGAAAGGTTACATAGATCACTTAACAGATAAAGAGATTAATATTCAAGGGGGAGTGGGGTAAACTGTGCCACTTGTGTATTAAGTTTGTCCTGAAGTCAAGATGAAATGAGATGGAGGTAAAACTAAGAGGCTTAGAATGTCTGCTATCAAGTGACGTTAGAAAAAAGCACCTATAAATATATACAGTACACAGAAATACGTCTTGTCAAAAGTAGTCCACATCAGGACTAGGTCCATGTAACAGTTTGCAGTTCTTTGTTCAGCTTGCACCATCAAAATTAACCAGATTTTAATTTTTCCAAAGTTATTTGCACTGTATTTCAGCTATACATCTTTTTAATTCATGCACTCTAGAAATTAAACTGCTGGCTTTGCTAGAAGCATGATCTTCTGTTAGAGCTAAAGGAACAGTGTATAAATGCAATCCCTATTTATTTTTATGCACATTATTTGCATTTTCATAAAGCTGCAAAGAAAAAGCTTAAAAGTGAGAATATGTTAATTGCAAAGAGAACGTTTTGTACTGATGCTTGCAAAAGTATTTCTGGCATATATAATTTACCCCAAAAACCATTTAGCTACTGATGTAATTCTGGGAAATTACTTTATAATTAATTTTTAATTAAATAACTTGAATGGCTTTATACAGTGGCAATTCACCAACATAATAACAATAAATGTTGAGCTGCAAATTAGCATACCAGAATGATTTCTTAAGGATCATAAAACATCTTTTAAAAAATAAAATATTTTTTATATTTTTTTAAATACTTTAAACTGTAATCATCGTTCAAAGTATTACAGTTTTACTTAATATTTGATCAAATAAAGGCAGGCTTGGTGAGCAGAAGAGACTTCTAAAACATTCAACATTTTACAGACCCCAAACTTTTAAAAGTGTATATTTTAATACATGGGTTTGATTTAATTTGACATGCAAAAAATATTTTCTCCTGTGTATCTCTCATTCACAGGCAGCTGTAAATTATGGGTATTTTGTAAAGATATGATGACATTATAAATACACAGCACAGTTTCACAGCTCTCTCCCCTATACATAATGACGAGGTCAGAAACAACAGAAAAACAGACAATAAGAGAATAAAGAGGGGGGCAAGAGATCATTAAAGGGTACAGATGGTGTCGGGGGGTCAGAAGGGGTGCATTATGTTTGAAGGAGTGTGTGTTCATACTCACCCGTGAGATGGAGAGAGGCATGTTGAAGTCTTTCCCCCCCTGCAGTCTGAAGCCCCAGGGGGCCGGACCCTGTAACACCACACTGTATTTACCACTCATAGCTGTCTGATATAAAACACACCCGCAGAGGCTGCCAAACACTCAGAAACTCCTCACAGAACGCCCTGGAAAGACAGACAGAGAGAGAGAGAGAGAGAGAGAGAGAGAGGCAGAAGAGTTCAGTCAGACATCATTGAAAAAGCTTGTGATTTAGAACTAGATTTGTACTTTTTCTAAATAAAATGTGAGCGGAAAAACTCAATGCTAGGAGGCTGCCAAGGCATTTCTATGCTGTTGTTAAAATGTTTAGGGTGGTTTTTACTCGCAAAAGCCTTTTCGAAGTCTCTGAGCAATAGAAACAGAGAGGCTTGCCTTATGAAACACTGCTAATGAAGTTTAGTAGCAGAATAAAAAAACATATGTTTAAAAAACATGCTCAGTCTCAATAAAAAAACTATTGTTGGTTTTACATACACTTCAGTTTAAAAGTTTGGCTTTTTTTATATATTTTTACGCTCACCAAATCTAAATGTATGTGGTTAATAATTATAATAATAATAATATTAGGAAATATTATTGACATTTAAAAACGTTTTAAATTTACTATTTACATTTACTATTTTACTATCATTTAAAATCTAATTTATTTCTTTGATGCAAAGCTGAATTTTCAGCATCACTGATCCAGTCTTCAGTGTCACAACATCACTTCAGAAATCAGTATATGCTGAATAGAATGCATGCATGAATAGAACGTTCAAAAAAAAAAAAAATCCTTTTTAACGCCATAAATGTCTTTACTATCACTTTCGATTTATTGCATCCTTGCTAAAAGCAAGCTTCTGAACAGTAATGTAATACAACAAACAATATATAATGCATAAGTTAACATGCATTTAACAAAGTTAAAGAAAATAAATCGTTCTGCATATGTTATTCAGATAACTTTACCTTCAGAAAGCAACAACCTTGACAAAAAGAAACAGACTCCTCTGCAATTCCGGTCGAAAGGTCCGACACCAAATGATCCACTCAGAAAGCAGACTGTCCATTTATACCCATCTATCAGAGGGTGTGTGTGTATTTTGGGGGTTGGGATGGGGGTGCTAGGCTTACACACTGATATTTTGGGAACAGACCCTAGACGTGCTGCCAAATATTAAGAAGAAACCATCATAAAGCCACCAGAACCCTAAACAAAGGTCCTGAGATTAGACGATCAGGATCAGACGCTGGAATGTTCCACGGGTCAGATGGGTGTCCCATCACTGGCACATTTCTAGAGGGAATGCTTTAGCCTGCCAGTATCTCTGTCTATTGCTCATATTGTCCAATAATTTGTCATGGAAAAAGAGTAAGATTACTCTAAACACTGAAATACAGATGAGATTCACATGTGATCCATGCTGTCATCACGCATTATCCAGAATGCTCTTCATCTGCTATCAGTAAGACAAATGTTACTCTCATTAAACAAACCCAAATGATGGAAAATTATAGTAATGTTTCTATAATGTCGTACTGTGCTGTGGTGATTGTGCAGGGCTACTGTTGCACTACAATTTCCAATTTGATATAAATATGTGTGGATGGAAGATGGTAGAAGTATGATGGATAAATGGACAGACAATGGATGGATGGATGGATGGATGGATGGATGAAGACTGAAAGATGAGAGTTGAATAGAAGGATGTATGCCTGGACAGATGGATGGAAAGATGGAATGATGGATGAAAATATGGGAAGATGACAGATGGATGTATGGATGGAAAGATGGATGGAAAGATTGAAAGATTATAGAAAATGTATGAAAATATTGCAGATGGAAGGATGGATGATGGCTGGATGGAAAGATGATGGATGGATGGATGGATGGATGGTAGAGGAATGGACGGATGGATGATAAGAGGAATGGATGGATGGATGGATGGATGGATGGATGGATGATAGAGGAATGGATGGATGGTAGAGGAATGGACGGACGGATGATAGAGGAATGGATGGATGGATGGATGTTAGAGGAATGGATGGATGGATGGATGGATGATAGAGAAATGGATGGATGATGGATGGATGGATGGATGGATGAATAAAGAGAAATGGATGGATGGATGGATGAATGAATGGATGGTAGAGGAATGGATGGATGGATGGATGGATGGATATAGAGAAATGGATGGATGGATGGATGAATGACAGATGACAGATGGATGTATGGATGGAAAGATTGAAATATTATAGAAAATGTATGAAAATATTGCAGATGGATGGATGGATGATGGTTGGATGGAAAGAGGATGGATGGATGGATGGTAGAGGAATGGACGGATGGATGACAAGAGGAATGGATGGATGGATGGATGGATGATAGAGGAATGGATGGATGGATGGATGATAGAGGAATGGATGGATGGATGGATGATAGAGGATTGGATGGATGAATGGATGGATGGATGGATGGATGGATGGATGGATGGATGGATGGATGGATGATAGAGAAATGGATGGATGGATGAATGAATGGATGGTAGAGGAATGGATGGATGGATGGATATAGAGAAATGGATGGATGGATGTATGAATGGATGGTAGAGGAATGGATGGATGGATTGATATAGAGAAATGGATGGATGGATGAATGAATGGATTGTCGAGGAATGGATGGATGGATGGATGAATGAATTGATGATAGAGGAATGGATGGTTGATGGAAGGATGATAGAGGAATGGATGGATGAATAGATGAATGAATGGACCGTGTGTGTGTGTGTGTGTGTGTGTGCTGAGTGAGGGGTTTGTCCGGCATCTGACCCAGATGTAATATCAATAGTTTAAAACTCATCATACTCAATGTGTTCATCTCCCTCTCCACACACACACTCATCTCTCTTGCCACAGAAGTGCAGCAGTACACAATATGGAAATCACATTAGTGGCATATGATAAATGATATATGCGGACACACACAATAGAGCGTTCTGAGGCATGCTGAGTGGCGGCAGTAAGTAGCTTTAGGCTTGAGTGAGAACAGCTGAGACCAAAGCCAGAACAATACACGCTGTCTGTGTGTGTGTGTGTGTGTGTGTGTGTGTGTGTGTGTGTGTGTTCATAATAGCTGTCGGATAAAGTGCCTCTCTGGTTTACAGTTTTCTCCAACAACATGCCTTATAGATCCAGCGACTCCAGCGGGAGACACAAGGAAAACAGATTGCTGCTTTGTGTTGTGTTTCTTCTGGCCGCTGGTCGTAGATGACCTTATTCATTAGCATTACAAAGAGATTTAACTGCATTAACCACATTTAAGTCACAATTGCTGTGTGTGTGTGTGTGTGTGTGTGTGTGAGACATTTCTGACTAAAAATATCATGAACATAAACTCAAAGAATCTGTCTGGCTGTATGCAACTACTAATCTAATTTAATCCCGATCTGTCTCCACTGAATCAATGCAGTTACACCAGACGAGTAACTAATTCAGTCGTCTGATACCTGGTGACAACACTTTCAAACCTGGAACTCTAATTGCATAGAAAAGATGTAAGGTATCGTTCATGTCTGGAGCAAAAGCACTGTAGGAAGGGTTAAACGCTGAAGTTACAATTTGGAGTTTGTTCAAATCTCTAAATAATAGCAAGAGTTTGACTTTTTGAAACACTGCTAAAGCAATAACTAAAGCCCCAAAAGGTGCTAGTTCCTGGAACAGTGAGCAGATCTTCACAAGGACCAATCAATGTTCTGCATGCTAAAAATAAATAATGAAACAGTGTCTGCGCATCTGCGCATCTGCTTACTATGCTTATATGTGAATGTGTCAGTGAGTCATGAGTCAGTTGAATTTTTGGTTTATATACCAATTTATAAATATAATCTCCTGAAAAAGTTGTGTGTGTGTGTGTATATATATATATATATATATATATATATATATATATATATATCAGTTCAATTTTTTTTATGTTTTTTTAATGGAGTCTCTTGTGCTCATCAAGGCTGTAATCATTTGTTTGAAAAATACAGAACAAAAACTGTAATATTGTGAGATATTATTTCCATTTCTATTATTGGTTTTCAGTTTTAAAATCCTTTAAAATGTAATTTATTCCTGTGATGCAAAGCTGAATTTCCTGTCCTTGGTGACACATGATCCTTCAGAAATCATTCTAATGTGCTGATTTATTATCAGTGCTGGAAACATCATTATCAGTGCAGGTTTTTTCGGCATTCTTTAATGAATAAAAAGTGAAAAACAACAGTATTCATTTAAAATTAAAACAACTTTTCTAATAAGTCTTTGAGTCTAATGAGTCTTTGCTATCACAAAAAAAGAAAGAAAAAAAATGTAATCCAAATTTGACTTTTGAACGGTAGGTAGAGTAAAGATTTCCATTTTGAATAAATACTGTTTATATATATATATATATATATATATATATATATATATATATATATATATATATATATATATATATATATATATATATATATATATTTATAAAATAATCCTGGAAAAAGTATTACAGAAAAACATGAAGCAGCACAACTGTTTCCAACACTGATAATATAATAATAATAATTTTTATGCATGGTAATTTAGTGGTTTAAATAATTTTCCTCATCTGCTGCCTGTCTAATTTGCTCATCCAGAGGGGTGAAGACAGACATCGACCCAAGCCAGAATAACATATGACATCCCCCATCCATATGTTGCTCTCCGAGACATCATGAGACATTACAGCTCCTGAAGAACACCACAAAATGCTAATCGTTGATCACTGTTGATTTCAGTTTATTCTCACCATTTCACACTTAACATTTATTCCATGCATTATGGATTTTATTAGGCAATTTGTAGGCATGCCATGTCAACACAAATATCGATTTTGCTAAACTAAGTTTCTCAAATCTAACATATTTTACAAAAAAAAACTGCATGAATTCATTCATTTTCATCAGTGAATATCAGTGTGGTTTCAAAAAACTCACTCAAAGCTCTTATAAATTAGTAGGCCTAACTAAATAACCAATGTCATCATAGTTTTCTATATTCCTTGATTAAAGTAAACACACACACACACTAACACTGGCATGCATCACCAGAATGCAGATAAATATGATAAAAGAAGATAAAACTTAAAGGTTGAACTGTGTTTCTAAAACAAGCGATTCGGATTGGGCAAGTTGTCACATTTATATAAGAACATACTGTTTTTGATTTTTATCTGTTCTATGAACAAAACAATGGTATATTTTTATTTGTATTATTATTTTTAATCATCTTACTTTTTTCATTCTGCATTTAAAAAAATGCTTATTTAAAATTGCATTTTAGAAAATTGCTTTTTTTTTTACTAAAGACAGTTTCACATTTTAAACAAACATCTCAAATCGGTGTCAATAAACAGCAAGTGCTGTAGTGACAACTTGCCCCGCTTTACCACACACTAAAAAGTATTTAACTGAAATCCATGTAAAACCGTTTTAAAGTTTCTCCTGTCTTGCGTCATGTGATGAGCTCGCGCTTACCTGTGCGCGCAGGTCTGGAGATGGGTCGCGTCGCGTCTGTGCGGCGGCGCTGCGATTCTCATGTGGTCCCTCCACTAGTGACGTCATCAAACATGGGCTGGACCTGCAGAAAAAAACAAAACACTACAGAGACCTTCCCGCAACCCCCATAAAGCTTTTTATTTTTTACTTTATATGGACGAAATTGCATAACAAATTTTTTGTACTACTATTAAGCAGCTTATATTCCGACCATGCAATAAATGTATGTAATAAAAGAAAAAGAAAATTAAGTATAGTTGAATTATATTTAATTTATGTGACACATTGCACTGATGCAAAATAAAAATAAATAAATGCATTGTTTATACCACGTACAATATAATGTAAAGGCAAATATTTATAAAATAGGAATATAATCTGAAATATAAAATATGACAAATGTAATATATATATATATATATATATATATATACACACACACACACACACACAATTGTGCTTTACTACTAGGGGATAATTTATTGTATCTCTTATTTTATTTCAATAGTTTCTTACTTTTATTCTGATCACTTTTCTTTATATATTGTCATGTTAAAATGCTATTTGAACTGTATTTTTGAAATTGAAAATTTTGTAATACTTGAAAATGTAAAAAATAAAGTGGGCGAAAAATACAAAATACTATGTCCTTGAAAAAAAAAAAGCTACAGACATTATATATATACATACATAGCAAATAAAATGTAAAATAAATGACATGAAAAAGATACCTCAATATATGATAATAAATATAATGTCTAAAGTCAGATTGTTTCAGTCTTATGGAATAATACTTTTACTTGGTGGTTTCAGAGAAAGTGGCCTCAAAAGGTGCAGTTTTAAAATGTTTTGAAAAAGTAACACTACCATACTGAATCAGTCAGATAAGTAATGATTTATGATCATGAAACCCAACAATCCTCACATTCACAGAGAGATAACAGTCTTTACTGCACAGCACAGTACCTAAATCACACAGACCCTGTCTGGCCTTCCCCTCCATCCACAGGACGACAGCTTTTACAAAGACAGCAGACTCTTTAAACAGTCTGACATGTTAGACAGTCTAAAAGCATGCCAATGATGTTAATGGGGGCTAAATAAGATGTAGTGTAAACACAGACCACACCAATGCATAAAGAAGCTATTATTAGCATCTGTTCAAAGAATGGGGATCAATAATGTACTCTAGTTCAAATTGTCCTCTTGAAAAAGCAGTGAGAGTGATTCGAGTTTATTTTATGCTCTGAGCTAATGCACTCATAAAGCAACAGAGACAAATGAGGGGACTGTTTAGAAATCAATGTGCCCTAAATACAGTCAAATCTCTCTGAAGCACAGGCTAGTCTTACAGATATTAAGGTGAGACAATAGTTACGCTATTTACTGAATCAATTCTGCATTAAAGATAATCTGGGAATCATTTAAACAGGTTGTGATTGCATGATATGCAGCGTCCTCTGCTGGATGAAGGATGAAGTGAAAAATTGTCATGGTAATGCCAACATTCAAATTTATAAATGGTAGATTTAAATCAAATAAATTAATTATGTAATTATAATAATTAATTATTGTTATTATTTTTTTTTGTCAATTACCAGTTATTTTGTTTAAAACCGAGATGCTTCATACTTATTTGTGGAAATTGCAAAGTTGTTCTGTATTTATGGTGTATATATATATATATATATATATATATATATATATATATATATGTATATATTGACACATATATCACTAAGTAAGGGCTTTGGCAACAAATATTGGTTTGTAGTTATTTCCAAAAGAAACACACACACACACAATTCGAACAAAGCCAAATAGTACACAGAAAGAAAAAAAAACTTTGGTGGTGAAATAATTTTCACTTAGATATTGCTAATAAATAATCACAAATAATTAAAAAGAATCATTAAGCTACATATTTAATTAAACTTAGAAGTTGAAAGAAATAGTTTTCTATTGTAAAGCATAACCCAAATATCTGTATTGTTCAATAATAATATTATTATTATTTTTATTTTTTCAATTTTGTACTTTGCTTTAGATAAAGGCTGATAAAACAAATACATGTAAGTGTACTTTTTGGTCATTAAATAAGTAACATGAGGTTCATGTGTGTGAAGACAAAAGGAATGTACAAATATATTATTTATAGAATTTCTTTAGACAAAAAAAATAAAAATAAAAAAACTTTTCAATAAAAACAAACAGCCTTTGATTTTCAAACACATACACACACACCTCTAAAAGGTCATTTCTCAAGCACTGATAATTCCTTCATGAAGTGCACATCTAGTCATTATCAGAGTTGATTTAACAGTGCCAGATCAGTGCTGGTCGGTTCGTGTGAGAAACCTCTCTTTAATCTCCAGTAGCTCTGCAGGGCAGTTTGTGTTTGTGAGGTCAGTTATTAAGTCCTGACAGTGAGATCCAGACTTTTCTTCTCCTGCTGTATCTGAAGCTGGACTGAAGATAATTGTGGGAGCGTCTGAGGAGCTGCAGGTCAAAGAGTGTTCTTAGGGTTAAATGAGAGGTCAGAGGTCATATCAGCACTCCTGCTCTTCTTAGTGTAAATGACCGTTGGTGCTGTTGCCATGGCGAGGGAACCGGAGACGAGATCTCGCTCGCATAGACTGAACGACTCTCTCATCTGAACCGGAGGCTAGAACACAAATACACTTGGCGATTGGTTGAATTACTGTATATGGACACACCCCTTCCTGTACATTCATTTGGTCTATAAATTTGATTCATAAGTCTTTTTAAAGGAAAAGTTCACCAAAAAATGTAAATTTACTGAAAATATTCTCAGGCCATCCGTCAGGTGCCGTCAGAATCAGAGTCCAAACAGCTGATGAAAACATCACAATAATCCACAAGTAATCCACAGCACTCATTTCCATCAGTTGATGTCTGGTAAAGAAAAAGCTAAACTTTTTTCATTAACAAATCAATCATTAAAAGGTTCTTTATCCACAATATTTTTTTGAACTAGGGATAAAATTGTCTCGTCTGAATCAGAAGTGAAATATGCAGAGATCAAATGCCAAAACAGTTTGAAACAAAATCTATTGGTGTATTTTGATGTGAGGGGACAACATGGGCAGGATTTTTTCACTGGAGAAAGCGTTATTGTGGACTCGTATTTTGGCCTGAAGAGATTATTTAAAGTTAAGTTGCTTCTTACAAATATGAAGCATTTTTTTTCTTCACAAGACAGTAATTGCTGGACTGGAGGGGTATGGATTATTGTGATGTTTTTATCAGCTGTTTGGACTCTCATTCTGACGGCGTTCATTCATCACAGAGGATCCACTGATGAGCAAGAGATGAAAAATTTATCCAAATCTGATGGAGAAACAAACTCATGGATGGCCTGGCGGCAAGTACATTTTCCACAAAATTTTAAGTGAAATATTAATGTTTTAGTGCCTCAGTGCCAGTGCCAGTGAATTCAACCTCACCTTCTCTATCAGCAGCGAGGAGCATTTGAGGATCCGTTGTCTTGTTAAGTTTCTAAATGACGCTTTAGTCAAGTTGGACCTGTTCACCATCAGATTTAGCTCCATTTCTCCCATTACCTGCAATGTCATACACACACACACACACACACACACACATAAACAAACCCTAAAATATAGATCTATGGAAAAACCAGCATCTAATTCAGCATCCTAAAGAGTTTGATAATAGCAGTATTACTGATATAAATTGTATAGTATTCAGCAGGTCCTGTGATTCAAAGTTAAGGCCATTGATATGAACGGATGGACCTTTCTACTGTACCATAGTACTGGAGTCGTTGGTGGTGGTTGTGTGGAGTTTGTTCTTGGAGACTGATGACTGTCTGCTGATGCTGGTGTCCTGGACAGAGGCATCACTATTGGTAGAGGAGGTGAGACAGTCCTTCTGAACACGAGACAGGCAGGACAAACCTGGGACCTTCTCAGCCAATGTGGCTCTGCAGACAAATTAATGTCATGCAGTGAAAAAAAATAAAAGAATAATAATAATAATTATTATTTTTTATAAATTTTATATATATATATTTTCACAATTTGTTTTAAGTTTTACTTATAATTTTTACACTTTTTTTAGTTCACTTAAATAGACTTTTGGTGTGACAAATGATTATAAAACAACATTGTAATGATTTAACCTTCGTAATCATCTGGAAGAAGAAGGCGGGAACCGGCGGACAATCAAATAACATTTTAATAATACAAAATAAACACAAAACAGCGCACCAGCCCCTCACGAACGACTGGTCCACTCAAATAAAAACACAACTAAAAGCCCAGGCCTGGTCCTCTCTCGTCCTTCACTGTCGTCGCTCCAGTTTTATATCCTTCCATCTCCTACGTGGGACTCGAGACCGGCAGTGGGTCGCAGGTGTCACTGATTTCCCAATCATTGCCGGCCTCCCTCCTTGTTCCCACGTCCCTCGGCCCCGCCCCACTCGCCACAAACATGTCATTTAAAAACATTCAAATATTAATTATTATTATTTAAATAAACTGTTAATACAGGTATGTTTTTGCAACAGTTCGAATGCATATTATTATATTATATTATATTATATTATATTATATTATATTATATTATATTATATTATATTATATTATATTATATTATATTATATTATATTATATTATATTATATTATATTATATTATATTATATTATATTATATTATATTAATTATATTTTAAATCGTTTAAATTAGTTTTAGTCTGGGGCATTGCTGCCACTGCTTGACATTAATGTTCTACTAACCCTTTGTATTTATTTTGTCCACATACAAACATGTTTTTGCATGAAATATGTGTGATTGGGTTTTTTTTTGTTTTATTATCTAGTTACCTGTATTTGGTGTGAACTATGGCATATATGAAAGGGTTGTAGATGGCAGATGATTTGGCGATGACCGCCGGTAGTGTTTTAGAGTAGGGTGTGAGGATGCCTGCATGCCTGAGAAAACACAGGAAAAAATACAGTTACTTTTAAATGCATGTAGGTCATTCAAAAAAAATCAAGTGCAGTGCTGGAGAGAGAAAAAGAGATTATAATGTTTTATAATCACTTCCTACTTCTCACAACTGTGCTGAGCTTATAGCTAGAGATCCACAAACACACACACATACACAGACAAATGTACATCGAAAAGTGCCAGATAAACAGTAATCAGGGGATTTGCAGATTACAAACACTGTAACACTTCTGATATATGAAGATTACAGCAAACTATAAATAGCATCTAGAGTACTGATTCAATGCATCATATACTGTATTGAGGACTTTCCTCATATCGGTCTGTATCTCAGTAGCTGGTTATGAGTCAAAAATTCCATTATTGCTTGTTTTTTTATGTCATTTCTGAATATTTTTTGCAACATTTTATGTTTTTGTGTCCTCTAGAATTCCGATTTCCAAAGGGATTACCAATAACAATAACGATGACTCAAAACGTTCCCGGTTACTTAACTGTAACCTTGTTCCCCGAGAAAGCAGAACGAGATGCTGCGCTGCTCAGCGCATTGGGAAACGTCTTATTCGTGACCAGCTGGTAGGTAATCAGGATGAGGATGCAAAATCACTTTTACCCTCCCTGGGGCAAAGTCTAAGCATGATGGTGAGATAGACAGAGCCTGCATATCCTCAATTCTCTTCAAAGAAGTTATTGCCATGAGAAAAACCATTTTCAAACTCAGAAGTTTATCAGACGCTGACTCTAAAGGTTCAAAGGGGGTTTCAACCAGAGCCTCGAGAACTATAGCTAACTCTCAAGAAGGCATCCTGGTTTTCAGTGCAGGCCTCAGTCATCTGGCCCCACGAAGGAAGTGAGAGAGCAGAGGATGTCTCCCGAGTGGCATCCCGTCAATCAAGGCGTGGCAAGCCGAAATAGCGGCCACATAAACCTTAAGAGTAGCAGGGCATGTACCTGTTGACAATTTCTCTTGCATGAAGTCCAGAATTGAAGCAATGTGGCAGTTGACTGGATCAACATTGTGTACCACACACAACCTGTCAAAGACACCCCATTTACCGGCATAACTCTGTCTGGTGGAGGGAGCCCTAGCACTAAGAATGGTATCCATAACCTCCGGCGACAGCCCTGTGTTCCTTAGTTGGTACCCCTCAGGGGCCAAACGTGAAGATTCCACAGGTTGGGCCTGGGATGGAACATCGTGCCCCCTGCCTGAGACAGAAGGTCCCTCCTCTCTGGAATCGGCCATGGCAAGCCATCGAGGAGAGATATTATCTCCGAGAACCATACTCTGTTCGGTCAACGTGGCGCTACCAGCAAGAGGCAAGACCCTTGTTGGCGAACTCTGGCTAGGACGCATTTTAGGCCATGAGTGCACCATCGCATCCAGACCCAGGTTGGCTGGGTGACTCAGAGAGAAGTAGAGGGGACATTGCGCTGTCTGATGGGAGGCGAAGAGGTCCACCTCTGCTTCGTAAAATTTTCTCCAAATCTGTTACACTACCTCCGGGTGGAGTTTTCATTCCCCCATCGGTAGTGCCTGTCTGGACAGTAAATCTGCTCCCACATTCAAACGCCCTGGAATGTAAACTGCCCTGAGTGACAGGAGCCTGTCCTGGGCCCAAAGAAAAATCTGCCTCGCTATCTTGTTCAGATTGCGTGAGCGCAGACCCCACTGGTGATTTATATAAGAGACTGTCGCTGGGTTGTCCACCCGTACTAGGACATGACAGCCCCTTAAATGATGGAGGAAATATTTCAGAGCCAGAAATACAGCCATCAGCTCGAGGCAATTGATGTGCCAATTGAGCTGATGACCCTCTCATTTCCCCTTGAGCTGGGTGGCCATCCAAGACTGCTCCCCAGCCCATCAGGGAGGCATCTGTCATTAGCAATCTTCGATGACACTGTGCCCCTAGAGTGGGACCTAAGGCAAGTCACCGGGGTCTGATCCACAAAGATAGTGTACGAAACCCACGGCACGTCACTTTTATTCACCTTCGAGAATTGGCTCTTGGATGAAATCCTCTGGCTTTTAGCTACAACTGAAACGGTCTCATGTGCAACAGCCCCAAAGGAATCACAGTGGATGCTGAAGCCATAAAACCTAACATCTTTTGATACAGACAAACAGTGTGATCCTGGCCTAGCCTGACCTTGCTCATGGTCTGCCGAATGGTCTCGATCCAAGCGGGAGACAGTTGTGCCTGCATGGTGATCGAATCCCAAACGATCCAGAGATAAGTCATTCTCTGGGACGAACAGAGAACACTTTTCTCTGTGTTGAGTCTCAACCCCAGAGAAACTAGATGAGCTAACACAATGTCTCTGTGTTGTAGCGCCATCTCTTGCAATTGTGCTAGTATCAGCCTATCGTCGATGTAATTAAAAATGCGAATGCCCTGGAGTCGTAATGGAGCCAGTGCTGCATCCATGCATTTTGTGTACATGTGGGGAGATAAAGCTATGCCAAATGGAAGAACCTGAAATTTGTACGCTTCACCCTCGAAAGCGAGTGTTGTGTTGTGCCAAAATTTCTATATGAAAATATGCGTCCATCAGATCGATCGTGATGAACCAATCGTGATTCCAAATTTGCGACACAACCGTCTTGACAGTTAACATCTTGAATTTGAGCACTTTGACTGTACTGTTTAAGCCTCGAAGATCCAAGATTAGACGCAGTACCCCACCCTTTTTGGGATCCAGGAAGTTTCTGCTGTAATAGCCCGACTCTCTCCTTGGAAGAGGAACATGTTCTATGGCCTCTTTGCCCAGAAGAGTTTGTAGCTCTTGAGACAGTACCTGCATCAGCTCCGGTTGAAATGTGGAGGATGACGAATAAATTGGATCCTGTATCCTATCCGTACTGTGCTCAACACCCATGCAGAAATGCCCAGCAGAAGTTTCCACGCTCCCAGACTCTCTAAGAGTGGTACCAATTTTAATACTTCCTTTTGAGGGGATGTTAGATGTTCCGTGTCCTGAATGACGGCAGGAAACACTGTAACATCTAATACCTCACTGGAAACCACCTCCCCCCGAATCACACAAAGTGGCGGGGATGGAGGAGTTTTGTGAGGGTAACGGGGCGGGGCGAAAAGCAATCGAGCGCACCATCCCATGAGGGACTACCCCCACCAGCAAGGGCACCAGAGTGTCAGGACTTCCTCTTCTTATCAAGGACAGTCCTGATGTCTGGCGTGGGAGGTTGCTGAGCACAGCGAACCTGTCCCCAATCCCTATGAGGGGGAGCACGGTTCGCCACGCTCTGCTTCTTAGCCTCCCTAGCTTTAGAAGGACTGGGGCAAGGCTGGGTGGTTGATGGCCCCTCCCTTTGAGTGTGGCGAGGAAGGAACTGAACGAACACTTCTTCATGTTTCTACACCTCCCTAAACCTGTTGACAACCGTATTAACCGAATCGCCAAACAGGCGAAGAAACAAACGTTGCCTTTCCTTATCTAATTAAGCCACAGATGCCTCTCCATGCTGACTAAAGCTGACATTGATCGGCAAATGGCACAAGCCGTGCTTCCTCATCGATTGTACCGCCCACACTCAAGTCCTTCAACAGGTCAGCCTGGTATGCCTGTAACACTGCCATAGTGTGTAGCGCGGCACCAGCCTGACCTGCAGCTCGGTAAGCCTTACCCACTAGCGATGATGTTATTTTACAAGGCTTAGTGGGGAGAGTAGGTTTCGTAACCGAGGATGCAGACTCGGGCGAGAGATAGCTCGCAAGCGTCTCTTCAACCCACGGCATCTCCGAATACCCCCGCGATTTCGCATCCACGATTCGAAATCACGAGAGAGGATACGTGGATCTGGTGACAACACAAGCAAAATGTACGAGCCAGTCGCTCGTTCGTCACTCAAATCAGCACAAGAGCCCTCCGATGAAAAGGTGGATGCAGTCTGAAAATAGTTCAGACGAGCACGAAGCATCTTCGCTGAAAGCAGTTCACAATGCTCGCACTCGCCCGTCTCTAAAGCAAGAACCGCGTGCTCTTCCCTCAAACAAACAAAACAGTAAATATGTGTATTTCGTTGACTTGTCCTGCGAAGATCTGTAGCCGACAAGAAGAATCTTCCTGATGCACACATGCACAGAATGATCTGAAGACAAAAGACCTGTTGATGCACCTGTGGCGTATCTATTTATAGCCCCGTGTTGCTATATCAACCGAGGCTATATCACCACCGGGACAATTCTATCGACGTGTTACACACATTATTCACAGCAGGTCACGAATAAGACATTTCCCAATGCGCTGAGCAGCGCAGCATCGAATGAAGCTTTCGAAAGGGAACTACATCTTCAACACTACACAGAGCAAAAATATCTATTTAAAAAAAAAACTTTAGAAAAACTTTTCTTAAAATCAGCGTCTTTAAACGGTTAGTTCCCACTGTGACAACTTACCCCACACAGTGTTACAATGTGTCCTGTTATATGGTTAAAATCTGCAAATGAAACTTTTTTTATAGCCAGTAACTGTAGTCAGTACTTAAACATATAGGGTTACACAGAAATTGTATCCCCATTACTGAAATTATCCACATTCTACCTAATTTTAAATAGCAAGCACAAGAAAAAAGATGTGTTAGGAACAGTACACTTTCAAATTTAGGACAAATACTATATTCCATAGTTACTTCTCATCAAATGTATCTCTTTAATCTCAGAGGAAAGACTATGTCATGCCTACAGGACAGATAACAACAGAGCAGGACAGTGAACACAAGTGAGTTGTTGTTTTGCTTTCATCACATGGCTGTAAATTCAGTATGAGGCCATAATTTTACAACCCCTTATGGTTGCATGTGACAATAATACTGATATTTATGTATAATGCATGTAGTCACGGAATTTGATGTACAGTACACTACTCTTTAAAACTGTAGTGTCACGAGAATGTTTAATGTTGTTGAAAGAAGTGTTTTTTGCTCAACAAGGCATATTCATATTTTGCAGTGTAACATTTTTCTAAATGTATTTTAAAATGTAATATATACTGTGATGCAAAGCTGAATTTTCAGCATCTTCACTCCAGTCTTCAGCGTCACATGATCCTCCAGAAATACAAACGTATAGATGCTCAGCACTCACCCTGCCCAGGCGATGAGGGTGACACACGCGTAGGGAGCCCAGGACAGCACATACACCACTATGACCACAGCTGCTATTTTAGCCAGTTTCCATTCACTCCTCATGGACTGCTGCTTTACAAGGCTGGACTTCTGAGTGCTCAGCCGGTCTAGATCTCTAAACACACACACACACACACACACACATCATTCATGCAGTCATAAACACTTTTCAGTGAACACTCTTCAATTTGAAAATGCCTCAGGGAGCTCAAACCTGCTGGCCTTTCGTACGGAGAGGAACATGAACAGGTAACAGTATAGGATGATGGCCAGAGGGATGAAGAAGACGAAACAGCACAGCATCATGGTGTAACTCTTGTTGCTGGGAGAAGGTGAGACGTAGTCCCACGTGCAGGATGTCATCAGACCTTCAGGAATGTAGGAACCTGCAGGAGCATTAAAAGACACATCGGACATTTCAAGCTAAAGTCACATCTTAAAGGGATAGTTCACAAAAAATAAAATAATTTTGAGTTTACAACAATTTTTTTATCTTTGCAATTGCAAGATATCTGAGAAAAAAAAAACTGAATTGTGAGATCAGAACTCACTATTGAGAGACAAACAATAATTTTAAGATAAAGAATTGCAGTAAGCTATTAGTAAAAATACTTTAGCTAGAGTGTTTTCCAGATTATCTGTATAAAATAAAGTTAATAAAAATAATCACTTCAGCAAAGTTTTCTAATTATAAATAAATAAAATGATACATTTTTGTTTAAAGATACTGTCAGTTTATTTAAAAAATACAGAAAAAAAATATTTAAAAAGTTTTTTATTTACTTTTTTTTTTTTTTTGGAAGAAGATTCTGAAAGCTTTGAAGGAGATCTAAAATATTTCATGTCTAAATGTAACAGAAGAACGATGAAATCTTACTCCAGCCAATCAGAGGCGCCAGACTCCAGGCCAGCGAGTAGATCCAGATGCACAGGATGGCCAGAGAGGTTCTGCGTTTGGAGTTCCACTGGATGGTCTGCAGCGGTTTGGTGATGACCAGGTATCGATCGATAGAGATGACCAGCAGGTTTATCATCGAGGTGATGCCAAACAACGCACCACAGAATGCATATATTTTACATCCTGAACACACAAAGCAATATAGAGAATCTAGTCTGTATAACATTCAAGACAGGACATTCATTTGAGTGAAAAAAATTTGATAGAATAATAATAAGTCTGTTTTTTATTTATTTTATGTGAGTTTTGTTTGTTCTACATCTTTCAAAATCTTACAAATTTCTGTAAAAAGATCATGTTACCCAGCTCCCCAAACATCCACTCCTTAAACAGGCAGTTGATGAAGAACATTGGAGATTGTGTGATGGCCATGAGGAAATCACTGACCGCCAGGTTCACTATGAAATAATTTGGCAGGCTCCGCAACTTTTTATTACTGCACAAAAAATATAGAGATCAAATTATGTTTATTCCATTTATTCCATTGTTAAAACAGAAAAAACACAGTTTATGAACAATGAATTTAACTTTTTTTTCTGCAAAAGACAAAAGATATTTTGAAGATATAACAGTTTAGGTTACCATTGACTCCCAATATATGGACAAAAAGTACATTGGGAGTCAGTGTGAACTGAAACTGTTTGTTTACCAGTAAAAATATCTTTTTAAAATGTCATTTTAAATTTTAATTTTTTGATTAACTGTCCTATAACAGCGTGTTTCCACCATTGAATAAAAGTCTAAAAGTCTATATCTCACAATTCTGACATTTTCCCACAAATTTGTAGTTTATGTCTCGCAATTTAGACTTTTTTTCACTGAATTCTGAGTTTACATCTCACAATTATGTTTTTTTGCCAGGAAATAAAAAAGGTGCGACTTTTCATCTCACAAGGGTTTATATCTCTCAACTGCAAGTTATAACTCATAATTGCGAGATAACATCTCACAAAGTTTTGAGTTTATATAATATCTCACAATGCTGTCTTTTTGTGTGCACCACAGAATAAAAAATAAAAATGCTTTTTATTTATATACTTTTCACCTCACAATTCAGATTTTGTATTAAAATAAGTCAGATTTGCAAGAAAAAAAATTTGAATTGTGAGACACAAATTTGCAATTACATTTTTTTTCATGGCAGAAATATTCCATAACTATCCTTTCAACTGCATTTAAATGCAAATATGTAATTTCTTTACACACAGAGAATGATTATATCCCTACTACTCTTTGCTGACAAAACCCTTCATTGTAAATGCATAAAAAGAAGATGAGATGCAAATGAGAGTTATTTGTCAAAGCTGACATCCAACAGATCAAATGCCCCCATTTCAATTCTTTCCATCGGTGTGCAGCAGTTCTCGGGATTCCCTGCATTCCTGGAATAGCAGTCAATTCTTTTCACTCTCAGAAGCCCATGATTTTAATAATTGCACACATTTATGGAAATGAATCAACCTTGTTATTTATACGTCATTCACAATATTCACAATTTCCCTGCCATAAAAATGACCTATTTTTAATACATATTAAAAAAACAATTATGGAAAATGAGGATTAGGGCTGTTCGGTGACCTGCAGGGTGTTTTGCGTGAGTAACCTTAATCTGAACAAATGAGTGTAGTGCAAAAAAAAAAATATATAAGAGATGCTTTTTACTAGTATTTCACTGCCTGCTCTAGTTTTACCGCACTTCCCCAATTTACTAAAACAATTTCAATAACATATTCAAATCGAGTTTGATAATTAATTAACTGCATCATACAGTGCCTACTAATAAACCACCAAACTTACCGACATGAGCGGAAAGTTCTTCAACTCAACAAAACTAAGCATTCATACCTGTAGAAGGCAAACATGACCAAAGTGTTGCCCGTGACTCCCAAAGTGCCGATGATGAGGATGAGGAAGGCGATGATGTAATGCACATGATCCGGGATGTCCAGTCTTTTGTAGATCTGCCGTTGAAGCTCCATCACCAAACTGAAGATACAGCAACAAACACTGAAGAACAGCTCTTCAACAAACCCAACCTGAGCGCAGACTCAGTCATGGTCTCAGTCTTCTGTTTCCCACATCCCTTCCTCTCAGTCTGTCTCTGCTCAGAGTAAGAGAGAGTTTAGTTAAACACTATCAGTAACAGCAACAGCTGGACACACTGCGACCTACTTGTCATGTCACATGACACACCCCTCGCTCCAGCATCTGTCCCACCCAAGCTTTTCTGTGTCTTCAGAGCGATCCCATGCTCATCACACACACACACACACACACACATACAAGGGGCAGGTTATTATGAAAATAGAGCACCACTACCAGCCAAAATATCTTCATGGAACATGATCTTTACTAAACATCCTAATGATTTTTGGCATTAAATAAAAATGTATCATTTTGACCCATACAACGGAGTAAGCAGATTGTTTGAAAACATACAAATCAAATTCATTTTATTTAAACACTAATTTGCCTTAATAGTAAATAGTTACAAAATGCATGAGTGTGTGTTGGCATCCAAAATTGCATAATTTCCTACTATACAGTAGAAAAACAGTATATGTTTAAAGTATGTCAATTTCAAAGTATTAATAAAAAAAAGTAGGGGGAAAGTCTCCTGATAACTTACTACATCCATCGAGCTTGATTATACTGTCAAAGTTCTGCTGTTGTACATTTGACAAATACAAAGCTTTGGTATAACATTAGCAGAAAACACTTTTGACTGTGACCACATTATTTTATCCTACAATAACCAGCGAATAAAAAAGCTTAATGGTTCGACCTAAGAGACCTTGTGTGTCTGTCCGCATGTTCTCTCATCGCTTTAGCTCCGTAATCCAGGCATCACTTCTGTTCTCTCCACGGCAGTCAATGGCTTCTGTGGGATTGAAAGATGTGGGATTATATCTCTCTCCATAATCCTACATCTTAGCTAAAACCTCACCGACAATAACAGCATTACTCTAATTCAGCCTATATGACAAGCGTGCTCACAGTAACACACCAGCCTTCAGCTGATCATATTATAGCTCAAGGAATCAATCTAACTAACTTGAAACATACTGTGAGAGGTTCTCAATCCTAATCTGAGATCTGCAGGGGGCAAAACTGATATAATTTAGAAATAAAGTTCCTTTATTAATGGAGATGAATGTGCACCATTCAAAAGTTTGGAGTCAGTAAGATTTTTTGAAAGAAATTAATACTTCGGTTGCACTCAGTTGATCAAAAGTGACAGTAAAGACATTGTTTAACAAAAAATATATTTATTAGAAATGCTGCTCTTTTGAACTGTCTATTCATGTGTGTGTGTGTGTGTGTGTGTGTGTGTGTGTGTGTGTGTGTGTGTGTGTGTGTGTGTGTGTGTGTGTGTGTGTGTGTGTGTGCATGCAACATATTTACGTTGAAGTAAAGATCATGAGACTTGCAGGTGGGACCTTTTACCTACAGTATCTACCGCAAAGAACACCTTAGCAACTGAATAGCAACACCCTAGCAACCACCCACAACTTTCTCAACTCAATATGATGATTAAGACAGTCTTGTTCAGATGAGTGGAGAGATTTAGGGATCCTGACATCTGATATTTCTATAGGACAGCTGCACACGTAAAGACCGATATAAGCCTCTTTAGCCTGTCTTGAACAAATCTTCATTCAGCAGCATTGTGCATTTATGTAACAATGGTATGAAATTAAATCTGGGTTTAATCAAGAGAATGTTTTGCAGTATAGTAATGGTGCACAAATGGGCACCAGCAATAACATCATAAACAATGCAAAAGACTAAAAGCAGATAGAGGAATGTGATAAATTGAGTCTAAGGTGCAAAAAAAAACATTATTTAGAAATCTGCCAAATTCAAACAGACAGTAAGCTTTCACTTGAATTTTGTTGACATTTACGTATTCATTTTGCAATTAAATCACAATCTTTTGGGGGGAGGAAGGTTTTCAGGGATAGATAGATTTTCTTGGAAAGCATTACGTTTGCATGGAAATAAATCACGAGTTTGTAATTATTATCTGACTTCACATGACTGGCGATCTATTCCCCAGGGAAATAAGATATCCTGCAATTTACCAAGGCTTTAAACTTTGCTATCTGATTAATGTCGCATCTTAATCTTTTGTTGTCTTGGGATTACTCTTATTTAGGCCAAGATGAATTATCATGTTTTGTTTTTTTTTTTTAAATCTGGAATGAACAGTTTTCATTACTTGCTGATCCTCTGTTGGACTTAAACGTCAGCATTATGTGGAGAAATTTGTCGCCCTCTGCAGAAAAGGGGGATATTTTAGGGCATTAACACAGACACATTAAATATCTAAGAACAGCTGTGCCATGAATCATGATTACCTGAAAATGTTATCAATACAACAAAACACTTATGGCTTGCTTGTTTTAAAAATGCTTATATCAGCCCGAATAAAGCTCTCTGTCCAAGATCAAATTTGAGTTTAGGGCAAAAATTAAACCCAAAATGTGGGGTTATGAAAATGTCCTTTAAGCTAATCACAGGGGATTCAAATACATCAAAATCTACTGTAACAATAGACAGTTTAATGTAAAATACAGTCAGACATGTATTCTAGCACAGCAGATCTGAGACACAGGCATCACTAATAGCCTACAATAATAACAACAACAACAAAATAATAAAAAAATAATAATTTTAAAAAAATCTTCTTTGAATGGGCTTAATCTTCAGCTTTCTCAGAAATCTTTTGCTGACATCTAGTGTTTAAAATACGAAGAACTAGTTGACGCACATCAAATTTGGAGAAATTGCTCTGAAAATATAATTTCAAGTCATTGTTGTGCAAAGCATCAAACAGAGATGACAAAAAGTAGGTTCAGCAAGAAATATTTTGTTTGATAAAATGTATTACATATAGCTTACTCTTTTGAACCATGTGTGTAAATGATGACAGAAATTTCATTTTTGGTTGGGTGAACTATAACTTTAATAATTTATTTTCTTAATTTTATCATTATTACTATGACAATATTAAATTATTTCTTTAATGAAATGATACTCTAAATAATAAACTAAACCTGCCAGTAGGTGTTGGTAATGTCTTAATGATTAAGTCATCGAGTCATTTATTCATTCGTTTGATTCGTTCAAATGGCTGATTCATTCAGGAGTGAATTAATTGGTTCTTTATGAGTGGTTCATTGAATCATTAGGCTTGTTCGACTTGAAGCAGATCATCATCATCAATGGTTCAACGCGCCAAATGTTTCACCAAATTCGTTCAAAACGTGGATTAAGAAATAAAATGCCGCTGTGGGTTGCTCGGGGATGAACAGTTCTGATTTGTCTTTATATTTTGTTTGGCAAAATTGAGCAAAACAGACATTATTGTGTCTAAAATAACACAATATTAACTTCTTAATGAACTGTTGTATAAGATGAGTAATGTTAATTTATCATATTTGCACTGCTGTGATATTGCACTTAGCCTACAGCTCGTGTGATATTTATTAACTAGCCTATGTGATGTAAATATGAGACAAAATTTTTAAACGGGCATTTTGACCCATAGCTTGAATTTTAGGGATTCTCTCTCTCTCTCTCTCTCTCTCTCTCTCTCTCTCTCTCTCTCTCTCTCTATTCTATATATATTAGTGCTGTCAAACAATTAATCGAGATTATTCGCATCCAAAATCAAGGTTTTTGTTTACATAATATATGTGTGTGTACTGTGTAAATCTATTATATAAATAGGCTACACGCAAATGCATGCATATATTTAAGAAAAATATGTTACGTTTATATGTTAAATAGATTTATATATGATAAAATGTATATGAATATGTTTTTAATATACACGCATTTACATTTCAGCTGACTCTTTTATCCAAAGCGACTTACAATTGCTATATATGTCAGCGGTCGCACGCCTCTGGAGCAACTAGGGGTTAAGTGTCTTGCTCAGGGACACATTGGTGTTTCACAGTGGATTCGAACCCAAGTCTCTCACACCAAAGGCATGTGTCTTATCCACTGCGCCAACACCACCTCACACATATGCTATAAACACATCATATAAACAAAAACATTTATTTTGGATGCGATTAATCGCGATTAAATTACAATTGCGTGGTTTATACTGTTTTGACTGTCTTTTAAGAAAGATTTGCAATAACAAAGCTTTAGAATAAATGTAAAGATACACCCTTGTAAAATGAAGTGTCTGGCATTCTTTTTATTTAATGAAATCAATGAATTTAATGAAAGCAATAAGTCACATTTTTGATGGCAAAATGATAGGCTTTTAAAACATCAAGGCAGAAAAATTAAGAGATTTTTTTTGCAGACAAAAATAAATAAAGAGCTATAGAAGCTATAAAAGAGTCTTTGGGATTCATACCAGTTTGTAGCCAGAAGGAAAAGAGAGGCAGAGACGTTAAAGAGAACCCTCTGATACAAAAGAAAAATCACATCACTTTGTCCTTCCACCACTAAAACGCACACTGCAAACATTACCTCACGAGATAGACGTTTACTACACAACACGACAGTTACTCAACACAACCAATCTTCATCTATAAATTCATCAGTCTAAATACTGATTCAAAATTAATGGTTTAAAAAAAAAACATTAATTATATAAATACATCTCTCCATCACCTTTGCCCTTGAAGAGAATAATACAAGAGGACCCATCTGACTAGGGACAAGAACTGGTTGCGGAATCATACAGTAAGTGCTATAAAAAGGGCTTGTAGATTTGAAAACATAGACAGTTTGGTGTATAAACAGGTTTAGTTGTTACTGTGAAAGATCAAAAGTTGCATGATGGACAAACAACCTCTGAGCTGGGCTTGCCTTCAAATAAAAGCATGCTCGCTTATGAAATATTAAAACATTTATTAACTGTGATTCAACTACATGTGGAAAACCGTTTTGTTATTACACTGATTAATATCAACTCTTGCTGTTGGTGCAGGAATTTGGTATATAATGGAAGAAAACACTTTCATCCTCATCTCACCACATGTACAATGTTCCAAGCTAAATGCTGTAAGTTTGGCTCTTTTATTACATTATACTGTAGCTTATTGTGGACTAACTAGGATCATTTTGAAGGGTTGAATGGGGCATATATAAATTTTGGCTGGAATTGCAAATGTATTTGTTGCTTCTCAGCTGAGGTCAGTGATGTTGGTGTTCCTGATATTGTTGTTATTTTGATGACGTTGTTCTTGGATCACGAATACTGATGATCATGCTCTGTAGCTGCTGTTTTTGAGGTGTTCAGTTGGTGCAGGTGTTGATGTTCTTGCCGTCAGCTGCATCATCAACCAGAGACAGATGGTAGTCTGTGGCCAGAGTGAAATGAGAAATGCATCCCACTAAACCTCGCATGTACTGCCTGTTAGTGTGCAACGCGATCTCCTTCATCCCCCCTGGAGAAGTTTGAAATCAAAATCACCAACAGAACTAGACAAATACATGTACAATACATACACTACCATTCAAAAGTTCTTTTTGTTTTTTAGTCTCTTATGCTCACCACAGCTGCATTTATTGGTTGAAAAAAAAAACAATAATATTCATGAAAAATTATTACAATTTAAAATAACAATTTTCTTTTTGAATAGAAATGTTATTTATTCATGTGATGCAAAGCTGAATTTTCTGCACTATTACTTCAGTCTTCAGCATCACATGATTCTTCAGAAATCATTCTAATATGCTGATTGGCTGCTTAAGAAACATACACAAAGTTGAAAAGGGGTGTGCTGCTTCATACTTTTATCAAAACTGTAATCAATTTATTTCAGGATTCTGTAATGAATAGAAGGTTCAAAACAAACCGCTTTTTAACATTATAAATGTCTTTACTGTCACTTTTAAACAATTTAATGCATCTTTGCTGAATTTCTTTCAATAAAACCACTTCTGAATGTTAGTGTTTTTTATTCCTACTTTATTTCATACACACTCTTGAGTGGACATCTACTGTCATTATCACAATCTTTATCACATTACAGTTAACTTCATAATTGCATTTATTCTTACCAATGTAAAGGTCACCATTGATGTTCAGCTGTCTCATCTTTCCAGGAGATCGGCCCGTTTTAGCTCCGTAATCATCAACGGTTAGTTTACCAAACTGTCCATCCCTTCAAACAGAGATAAAACCATCTTGACTGTTAAACTGGGAAAACTACAGCCGTTTTAAATGGTGCAAATTGCCTGACATTTGACGTAGGACTTACAGCTTAAACAGTTTTCATGCTCAAAGAAAACAAATATGCTAAAGTACAGTATGTGACATTTTGATAAAGAAAGACATTTTAATGGCAAATGTCTGACCTGACAGCCTTCACTCTGTGCCATTTGCCATCACTAAATGTGCCATTAATGACCACAGTGGCAGCTCCGCTACCAAGATTATAACTGTAGAGAGAAGAAGAGAGGTTAGGAGGATCTTAAGATCTGGAAATTGTCTGACATATTAATGTAAATCTCATGTCTTTAAGCATATCGGTGCACGCAGATGTATATGTTGTTATACCTGAAAATGAGCGCTCCGTCTTGAAGGCCGAGAGACAGGTAGTCACTGTTGGCTCTCATTGGATTGTCCCCCCGCCACAGTAAAAGACCATCTTTAGACGTGCTCTTAAAACGCATGAACATGTTTGTTCTGGAACCTGATACCCTGCAAAGACACGCACAGTTATATTAGCATGTGTGCATGCATGTACAGTATGCAAAGAAAAGACAAAATCTTCATATGAAGCACGGAGTGCAACAATTGAGTTCTTTGGACAATAGATTTTTTACTTATAAAGACAGACCTACACTGAGCTCCAAGGAAAATGCTTTTGATGAAGCCATCTGTTTGGATTATTTCACATGACTTGATTTAACAGTGGAATTCAAGGTGGGAAACTACATTACCCATGATACTGTGCAAAACTGCACTCTCCACACACACTCTCCCATTAAGCACTGCAAATGATGTAATGCGCATTTTGCATAAATCTATTGTTTTTATAATTATAATCAATAACTTTAAATGAATAGTTTTATATTTTACCATTGTTTTTAGTTTGATTGTCATTTGCAGTGCTTTCGATGGATTGTAGTTCTTTCCCTCACTAAAGCAGTTAAGCACATATTCTTTTTGTCTTTTTATTCCAAATACTTTTTTACTTAAAATCCAACTTTGTAACGATTCACCTCATAGCTGCTTGGTTTAGTTCATGTCATATAATACATTAACAAAGACTTTGAAAAAAATCCCTATGAGAAAAATGAATAGAATAAATACTTTTAGAACCAAGGCTGCTGAAAAAGTGTGCAGGGACTAATTGACTCTATTGATTTGAGCGAAGTTATAGAGTGTAAAAGCAAAAGTACTCTACCTTTTGAGGATATCTCTGTTGTCGTATGTCAGATAGCTGCGTCCAGTGAACTGAGGGATCTCAATAGATTCAGTGACAGCTGATAAAGTGAACAACATAAGGTGCACAGCTCTGTTACATGCACTAGATGGCAGCACACATCATTAATACACTAAAGCCATTCTTATTAGAGAGCAGACATGAATAAGATTTTGCCTCTAGTACTTACTGTTTAAGCAATAATTCCCACATTCTGCACAGTGAGAGCACAAAACAGAATAAAAGAAGCTTAAGAAAGATTTTGAGGTGTTATGGAAGAAGTCTGCAAAGAATATCAGAGCGACATCTCAGTCTAAAACCAAGCAAAAAATACTACGGAAGGAAAGTTTTCACTTAGCGCTCAGTCCCACTCCTGGATATCTGCCTTCCTGCAGAGTGTAGTTTCAACCTTATACTGATAATATGAGAAGCACTATGCAAAGCTTAGTAGTTTGCATCGGTTTCAGTAAAACTCATACTGTAATTTGCATTTTAACCTAATTTTGTATTTAAAAACACAACCTGATCAAATAATAAGTCAAAGAGGCTGTGCATGATGGCATGTAAAATTAAATGTTCTGCACTGCATTCTGAGATACATTATTATTTTTTTGTATTATTTTGTTTTAGTTTAATTCACTTCTATTTTTATAAGCTTTTGTCATTTTTTTAATGTGCTTTTTTCATTAAAATGACATAACATAATAAAGTTTATAAATAATAATTATAATATTAATTATTCAAATATGTCTATGTTAATTTAATAACATAGTTAGTGTTCCTGTAGCTCAATTGGTAGAGCATTGCATTCTCAAGCCCAAGGTTGGGGGTTCAATTCCCCGGGAACACATGATAGGTAAAAATTGACAGCCTGAATGCACTGTAAGTCGCTTTGGATAAAAGCGTCTGCCAAATGCATCAATTTAATTTAATGTCTATATAGCAGTAAATCATATTTATTTTTGCTTTAGTTTAATTTTTGTAAATTATTATAGTTAAATAAAAGCCAACTTTTCTGCTTTTTAGGATTTGTTAAATTATTATTATTACAAAAGTGATTTTCAGAACTGTAGTAGTTGTAGTCTTCTGTTAACAATAACATATAACAAATTCATATGAGAAATCTGCATACCTTGAAATAGTAAGAGTAGTATGGCAGTAAATCATTTAACATACTTTTGGAATGAAATACTGCATGGTGCACATCATGTACAGTACTGTAGAGTGCTGCATGCACTAATTTTAATGGGATAAAGTATGTTTTTCGCATACTATACATTATGAATTTGTCAATAATTGCATGGGAAGTATGTAAGGATTCCATTCTTAACTTATCCCTGGATTATGGCTTCAGGTTTGTGTGATTAAAATTTAAGCTAAACTTTGAATGGCAGATCTTCAGGAGCACCTATGCCTTTGAGTTGTTTGCTTTCTCACCTTTCTGACAGTGTTTCCCATCATACCCAAGCGTACAGTCACAGTCGTATCCGTCCCACTTCGGCCTGCAGGTTCCTCCATTAGCACATGGGTTCTCCACACACGGGTGATCTGCGTTCAACACGTTCACCCCAAAAGCCTGACCGGGATTCAGCTCTATAGTGCGGTCATTCAGAGTGATCTGGGTCAGGAGGAAAGAATGAAAATGATAATACTACAAACATTGAATCTGCATACATCTGTAAAGAGTCAGGTGCTGCAGCATTGAACACTAAGCATATTCAATCTCATATTGAATTAACTGCTGCTGAATTTACACTACTTATTAATCATGATTATTTGTTAACATTGCTACGTGGTTGTTAGGGTGCACTGGGTGTCTGTAGTTTCTACAACTCTAGTACCTTCTGCACAGTTCCACTGAAGGGTCTCAGGACGCCAGCGCTCGTCTTAGTAATATCATAATTAGGAACTCCTCCAATATAGAGAGGAGAACTACATTTTATCTGTGTAAATGCACCCTGAGAGAGAAAGAAAGCAAGAGAGAGAGAGAGAGAGAGAGAGATTATTATTAATATTTTTGTTGTTATACAATACACTATATATATACAAAATAGTAAGAAAGCATACAGCTCCCTTGTTTTATACATTTATAGATTTTCTTGTCATAAAATGATGTTCAAAAGCCCATATTAAGAGCAAAAAGTATGTTTTCACTCTGTCATTAAAGGAAATTATGTAGACTAAATAAAACGATAAAATGAAAAATATAATAAAATAAAATATCCTGATTTAAAAGTATATAATGAAACTAAATCACTAATATAATTAAGCGAAAGAGACTAATGGGGTCACTAAAAAAAAAAAAAAAAAAAAAAGGAAATTATTAGTTAATTATCATCAAACTGATCAAAAGTGACAGTAAAAACAATTATAATGTTATAAAATATTTCAAATAAATTATGTTCTTTTAAACTTTCTATTTTTTTTTTTATCAAAGAATCCTGAAAAAAATAACAGTTTCTACAAAAATATAGAGAAGCTCTTTTCAACATTGAACATTATAATTTTGATTTCATTATATGTTTTTGAGCAGCAAATCAGCATATTAAAATGATTTCTGAAGGATAATGGGCACTGAAGAATTTATTACATTTTAAAATAAATTACAAAAGAGAAAAGTTGTTTTAAATTTCAACAATGTTTCATAACATTGCAGTTTTTATGGCATTTATGATCAAATAAATGCAGCCCTAAAAATATTCCGAAATATACAAAAATCTTACTGACCAACTTCTGTACGGTGGAGTAAATGTTTTCAGATAAAATGAAAGTGTTCACCTCTGCCATGCCTTCCACTGGTCTCTGGTTGTCTACCTGTAAAATGCCATTTTTTGCTGTTCGTGAGACACGCAACTCATGCCACGCGTCTGTAGCGACGGCCTCTTCACTCCTGACAACAGAAGTAATGATATAGTTTATGATCCTTACTGAATATTTAACAGCTGATTCCCAGTCATCTACCAAAATGGCAAGAAACTCAAAGGTTTAGGACTTTACTACACACTCCACCTGATAACTGTGGCACCCGAGCCGCAGTCGAAGCGAAACTCCACGTATCCGCCCACCAGGCTGATGGACAGGAAGTCACGACTGGCCACATCATCGGTGTAGAGCAGCGTGCCGTCAGGATTGGTCGGCTGGAAGGTCATCTCGAACTCCATGAAGGACAGGTAGTTGTGGGAGGGCTGAGGCCAGGGGGCGCTGGCGTACGAGTACATGCTCTCATTAAACTGGGGTAGAGACAACAGGAAAGCTGAAACAAGAGGTGTAAGACATAGAAGTCAGAAATACGGAGTCAGGTAATGACACACTGAGTGACTGGCTGTGTTTGGTGGTTCAAATTCATTTTTGGAATTTTATTAGTACTACTACTACACTGTTATTACACTCTCGTTGTTTTTGTGTGTTAAATGCTGCGTGTTATGTCTTGTGAGACATATATTTATGTTCTTGCACCGTTTTGGAGACACTGTGATACTTATTACTTCACTTAATTTTGAAATTTTACTTTAAAAGTATTTTTGATTTATTTTTTAACTGTACTTGTAGATCATGTTGGTTAAATAAAAGGCCACTTAAAGTAAACTATGTTTCTTAACTTAAACACAGCTGGAAAAGTGCACTTTGTAATAATCTCAAATTAAACGTTTTACTTTAAAATCAGTATTTGAATCATAATTTTGTCATGCTTTAAGGAAGTACCTATTTTGATGTCTGCAGACATACATCATACACATGTAAAAGTACTTTATTGTAATTTTAACTGTAGTGTACTATTTGATATTTCATTTAAAGTAAATATATTTTAAATGTTCTAAATGTAATATTCATCATTAAAAATTACAAATTCATTTAAATGCATAATATTCAAGTTGCAGAAATAACATAAATGTATGATTTACATTACATTAGCCATATTTCAATTCAAAAACAATTGTTAAATTACATTTAAAGATATACTACTTAAGTGAAAATGTGTGAATGAATCGTTATATTTGAAATCTAAATATGAGGTCTGTAAGATTTTATTAAGCAGCACGACTGTTTTCGACATTGATAATAATAAGAAAGGTTTTTCAAGCATCAAATCAGCATAATATTAAGATTTCTGTAATTATAAAATTACATTTAAAGAAGCACTTAAATCCTACTTTAGTGGTTAAAATAAGAAGAATGCCTAAGTATAAATTTAAAAAAGATTGCGAACACTTTTTCATTTAATTGTCAATTACGTGCCACTTAAGTGTCCAGAAACTAGTTTTATCTTTTTTGCTTGTTTTAGTTTTTTGTTTTTATCTAAAAATGCAGAAAGTTTAGTGTGAGGGGTTGTTTAGGGATAGGGTAAGAGAATAGAAAGTATTGTTTTTTACAGTATGAAAACCATTATGCCTATGGCATTTCTCCAGAAAACATGCAACCAGTGTGTGTGTGTGTGTGTGTGTGTGTGTGTTTGTCTGTTTGTGAGTGTGTGTGTGTGTGTGTGTGTGTGTGTGCATGCATGAGTTTGTGTGTGTGTGTGTGTGGGCATGTGTGAGTTTGTGTGTGTGTGTGTGTGTGTGTGTGTGTGTGTGTGTGTGTGTGTGTGTGTGTGTGTGTTTGTGTGTGTGTGTGTGTGTGTGTGTGTGTGTGTGTGTATGTGTGTGTGTGTGTGTGTGTGTGTGAACACAAGCAAACGCCAGCGTGTGTGACTCACTCTCCTCACAGAGGAAGCCCTTATAGCCGAGAGGACACAGACAGATGAAGCCATCCGCACGGTTGGCAAAGCAGATTCCTCCATTAGCACAGGTGACCTTCTCACACACACTGTTGCTGCACTCCCCTGAAACTCACAGATGAGGAGATGCTTTGAACACATATGCAGTTATACCAACATGATGTGGACATATAAAAATGTCTGAATATCAATGCGTTAGATCACTGCACTGTTATTCAACAATTCAGGGGCAGAATGTTTTTGAAAGAAGTCTAATCAAGGCTGCATTTATTTGCATTTATTATTGAAATATTATTACAACTGAAAATAATTGTTTTGTATTTTAATATATTTTAAAATGTAATTTATTCCTGTGATGCAAAGCTGAATTTCCATTCTTCAGTGTCACATGATCCTTCAGAAATCATTCTAATATGCTGATTTACTGCTCAAGAAACTTGCTATGATTATCAAGGTTAAATATTGGATAATGTTTGTCTTTCAAGAATCAGAATTTATTTGAATTATATATATATATATATTTATGTTTATATATATGTTTACAGCCACTTTTGTTTAATTTAATGCATCCTTGGTAAATAAAAGTATTAATAAAAAAAATCTGACCCAAACATCACAGTTCTCTGATGTCAGTTAATGATTACTTGACATGCATGTAAAAAATAAAAATATAGAATTTTTTAATAAGTGCTTTATTTTGACTGCTTTTATTTTTCAATTATGTATTATTTAAATTTGACAATTATGATTTAATTATCAACTGCTGAACCCCAGCTAGACAACATTTATGCTGGAACAAGTATACTTTAAGTATTTGGACAAAAAAAAAAAAGACTTTAAGATTTGAAAATCATAAAACAATAGATAAAGCTATTCAAAATAAAGACAAAATGTATTTGGACACTCATAGTTGTGGGGTATGTCAAACTAACCGATGTCTGCTCCGCTCAGTGCGTTTCCTTTAGGCCAGGGGCGGATGTCAATGGCTTTACTGTTGACAGTCAGACTCTGCATGCAGCCCTGAAAGCCACGATTGGTGCCCACCGCCCTCACCAGCCAATAGGCATTCGGAGCTCCGCCCAGAAACAACAGCGTGCGGAACGTTATTTTAGTGTACTGACCCTAAAAGAGAGAAAGAACAAAGGTTGCTGGATGCATTTCAGAAAACAGATTTCCAGAGTTCCAGCCCTGGATGCTGATTGGTCAGTACAGCATGACACAAAACCAGCCACAACACCAACTTCATTTCTTAATACTTTTTTTCTATAATTTGTGTTGTGTGAAAGCATGCATACCTGAGAACGGCTCGACACTGGTGTGTCATTGTCTAATCTCAGCCAGCCATTCATGCCGTCTCTAAATATTGTGACCCTGTGCCACTGTCCAATCACAATGGAGCTGTCACTTACAATCTGAGCTGCACCTGTACCGCAGTTAAACCTGTACACAGAAAATTCAAGATCAATTACAAATAATCACAAATAAATTACATTTCACTGAGAAAAAAAAAAAAACAATTCATCAATAGTGTTCCTGTGGCTTAAGTGGTAGAGCATTGCGACTAGCAGCGCAAGGTTGTGGGTTTGATTCCCAAGGAACACGTTAGGTAAAAAATGTTAGCCTGAATGCACTGTAAGTCACTTTGGGTCTGCTAAATGCATAAATTTACATTTTAATTTACATTAACATTAATATTTTTCAATAAGATAAGTGAAACTGGAAACAGCTCTGATTACAGTCAAGCCCAAAAAAAATGTTATAGTTGAAGCAATGAAAAATTATAGTTTTAAGTTAAACAATACATAATTATAAATGGAAAAACCAATCATGATTCAACAAATAAATAGTCTTAGAAAGAAAAAAACACAATGAAAATATTATGTATTATATAAAGGCTATGTAAATATTATGCACGTAGTATTAGTCAAAACATTTCTTTTTTCAGAATCATTTTTTTTTTGTTTTCATATATATATATATATATTCATATATAAATATACTGTATATGTATGTGGGAATATATATTCATGAGGGAAAAACAATCCAATATGCAAATATTACTAAACACACACACTGTACATATACATACATATATATATATAGAGAGAGAGAGAGAGAGAGAGAGAGAGAGCTTGACTGGAATCAGCATGAGTTGAATTAACAGCAGAATATTGTGGAGAATTGCAAGAATTGTATTTAAAATCGGAGATACCTGTAGTGTAGTTTTCCCCGTACGAGGGCCAGCGAGGTGAAATCTCCTCTACCGTGTTCATTCTCTCCACAATACAACAGTAATCCATCCTCAGCCTCAGCCTGAGAGGTCAAAGCAGTGATTCATAAGCGCCTGGTCTCAAAAACCTCTCAAACGTATTCAAGTGTGATTACCTTAAACTCCAGGCTGATCTGGAAGCTCTGGTAAGAGTTTTTAAGAGGTTCAAACGTCATGTGGGAGTAGCCATAGAACTTTGGGAAATTGACCGTCAGACCTGTAAGACACAAAGCTAAGCAGTTACAGTGTGTTTCAGTCTCGAGAGTCATACTATAAATATTCAAACAAATCTGAAGTGGACAGAACAATGACTTCTCTTTGGAAACAGATACAATATAATAATTCAGCATAGTTTACTTATAGGATCAGGTAAGTTTGGAACAAATGGAAAACATTTGGAGCCTAGAGGCTATATGAAAGAATATATAACATACATGTATATTATTTGGTCAGTACCCAAGCTGATGTTTTGACACTCAGAATGAGTTCAGCTCACTAGAATAGTGAGATTTCATGCAATTGCAATTTTCAGCACAACATATATTGCATTTAAAAATATTGAAACTGATATGCAATGCTGTGAGAGACTTAGAACAATAAGCAATATCTTGTCTGTTGAGTCAACTTGATTTAGAATGTTATTGTACTCGCTCTGAAAAGGTTAGACTTAGAGAGGAATGCCAGGGGAACAGACAACAGCACATGAAAACCTCCACACTCAAAGATTACACACTCCCAAGAGACCTCATAGAAGACCTGAGAGAGGAAGAAATGCAATGAAAAAGCCCCTCACCCATCTGAGAGAGAGACTGAGATTACTGAATCAAACTAAACTTCAAAAAACATCTGGTTGTATCATGTCTACTAAGAAAAGAGACGAAATAGCTTATTTCACCACACAAAAGTCCTGTAAAACATCAATGAATCATTCAAAATGATTATTTATATAGTTTTTTTTTTTTTTCAAATACCACATATAAAATATACTAGTTTTCCGTTTTCAAAAAATGTGTCATAGGTTACCACATCTGTCTCGCTGACTGCCTTAGATCGTCTAAACAGCAGAAAAGAGTCTTGAGTTTGGACTTTTTTTAAGCCAGTCCACAAACCAGCCTATTAGAAACAGTCTCTGGATGTTCATTTTGCATGTTTTAGTGGGTGGGGTTTTGGTGAAGGGGCGTGGTCTATTTCAGTGGCATCATTCAAACGGGATCGTTCACTCAAAAATTAAACAGATTTAGAACAAGGTGCGGTGAATCAATGATGACCATTTCATTTTTTTTCATTTTTTTTTTTACTTTCTCTTTGAGTCTGGTAGAAGTAAGCAACATCACTTACAGCAAAATGTTTGTGTTTCGTAATCTAACATAATTATAATATGCTGCTGGCCAAACGTGTAGAATAATTACATTCTTTAAGGTTTTTGAAGTCTATTATTCTCACCAAGGCTGTATTTATTTGATAAAAAAATACTGTAAAATTAAAGTAATATTGTAGAATATGATTGCAATTTAAAATAACTGTTTTCAATTTGAAGGCAATTTATTCCTGTGGTGCAAAGCTGAATTTCCAGAAGTGATTATCTTAAAAACATTTAAAAAATCTTAATTGCTCCAAACTTTTGTCTGGCAGTTAATATTAAACATCAAATACCCTATGTACCAATTTACATCATTCAGAATATTGACTCTCACTGTAAATAAACTCACCTTCTGAGCAGAAGTCTCCCTGGCGACCGAGGTTGCAGTGACATCGTGAGCCTCCAGTGTCGTAATCGTTGATGCAGAAGCTGTCGGCAGGGCAGACCATCTCGTCACATGGTACATCATAGACCCGGGGTCTTTCCCCTTTCCACCGCGTCACCGATGGACTGGGAGAAGGAACTACGGGAGGAGGCGTGGTGGGGGCGGAGCCTGTCAGTGCAACAGGTGTGGTGGTTGTCCTGGAGGCGGGGCTAGTGAATGTTGTTGATGTGGTCCATGCTGCCACTGCTGTTGGTGTGAAGCTGATATTTTGGGAAACAGGTGTTCGCATCCTATAAATAACATTTCCGTTACCGGGAGTCCCGACGCGGGAGCGGAGCTGAGACCGTCTGCCGCTTTTCTTAGATAACGACTTTATCTGCAAGAAATGTACAGATGAATGCCAAAAAGATTAAATAACAACATTCCTTTTTTTTCTTTTTTTTAAAGATGTTTAGAATTTTTCAAGTTCTCTCTTTTTTCTGACTTTTGCATTTTTCAATTGTAGATTTCTTTAACAATAAAGACTCACCTCCTCAATGAAGACGTCATAATCAGAGTCATCGGTTTCAAACCCGTCCTCATCTTTACTGTCAGAGTTTGAGATGTAGACGTCATAGTCTCCACTGCCTATATCTCCTGAACCTGTTTTTTTTTTTTAATAAAGCAGTGTATATTTTAGTCATTTGACCTCATAACAAGTGCATTAAGCAGGAAACAAATCATCATGATTTCATGCACGAAACACACCTTAATTTTACATTACAATTCAGAAACATACAGTAGATTCTGACTGCTAACAGTTTTTTTTTCAAGAACTGCATTTCAAAAGATTCAACATAGGTCATGCATTCCACGGAAAAAAAGTCCTCCACCCAAGCATTGTTAATAAACTAAAACTTAATTTTCAGGAATCTAAATAAAACCTGAAAAAAAAAAATTATATATATAACTTAAAAATATATAACTTTAAAAAACAAGTAATATATAGTAATAAATGACTAAATCTGATACTGAAACAAAAAATAAATTAATGTTATATAGAAATATTAAAAATGAGCACAAAAACAATATGTTGTTTGTTTTGTTTTGATGCACTTTTACATTTCTGAACCGACCAAATTTTGTGCCTAAAAGTAACACATGAGGTGGTCAGTGGTTGTCTAAACCCAGTTGTTTTTGGGTGGATCCAACTGCTTGGATGCCTAGACCATCAAACCTAAAGCAGCAAATTGTTGTTTGGGGGTCTCTGTTTTTAATCTGTCTGCTGGAGGGTTGGGGCGGGTAACTAGCTGTAATCTTCCTCCTTGTGGCAATTGTGTGACAACGAGGTGCATCTTCCTCTAAATGAACAGGCTTTAAGATGCTTAATTTAATTAGTCTGGTCTTTCCAGCCACCATGCATGCAGATAAACCTGAGAGGAGAATCCAAACAAATTAGACCCTTTTATCCAAAGTAACACAATGGTGAACCAGTAACCTACCCAGACCTGAGGGTCTCATAAGGTCCTGTCCTGACTGCACTGTAACTCACCGAGAGTGCGCACGGGGTTGTTGATGGCACTGGGAGGGCTGATCCCGTGTGCGTTCACGGCTCTGATCACAAACTGGTACTCTGTCTCAGGAAGCAGACCCTTGAGCACCATAGAGTTCGACTCTACTGGCTCTCTGATGTACGTCCACTCAGTGTCCATCTCCGCTCTGCAACACACACTTGTAACACTAAAACTCTACTATATCCTTTTCTCTAGTGTTTATTTATTTATATTTTTTAAATATGAAGGTTTTATTGTTAGGCAGGTGACAATGTGATTAAGCAGATTTAAATTGAGATGACTGAGATAAAGTTGAATTGAAATAAAATAAAATATTAAATGAAATTTTACACTTAAAAAAAAAATGAGAAAAGTTAAATTAGCAACTACATTTTACTTCAGTTTGTTGCCAATGCTACTTTTTTTAAGTTAAAGTTTGAAATAGTAAAATAACTACAACTAAAACTTAAAAATATATATAATCTTTTTTATTATTTAATTATTATGAAACTAATAGAAATTTAAAAAAATTTGCAATAATACAATTACAAAATGTTAAGAAAAATTACTTAACTAAAATTAAATAAAAAATGACAGGGCAGATTTTAATCCTTAAATAAAGTAAAGCTAAAATAAAATTAAATATACATATTAAATAAAAATCTTACACTTAAAAACTTAACAATGAGTAATGTTGCCTTGGCAGCTAACTAACTAACTGACTAACTCTTATTTATTTATTTAATAAAAATATAAATAATAATAATAATACCTGAATCCCAAACACAAAACTAAAATTAAAATAAAACTGAAAAAATAAAAAGAAAAGCTATTAAATAATGTAAATAATAATAAAATAGCACCCTGGGCCTCGGGTTGACAAAAGTTAAATTGACAAATATGATTAAATAAATACAAGCAAATTTCTACAGGTGGCATATTACATTCATACAGTATAATTTTCTTTGAATATCTTTAACATGTTAATATTTCTCCTTTTTTGCATTCAAATTCAAATAGAAATTCTGCATCCTGCTTTCAACCTCAATTCAAATTCAGGCATTTAATTAGAAATCCTTAAACCTGAGTATGAGCAGAGGTAATAGTGATACGTGCCTTATTAAACAAACTCCATATGTCAAAATGAAAACATTCTAGTTTGCAAGCAGCACATGCACTGAAGACTGAGAAAGAATTGATAGTGCCATTAAGAACATCTGCAGTTCTGTGTTGTTCATGTTAAAGAGAGACTAAATTGGGCAATCATGTGAAAGGTTGTTAATCTGAGAAGCAGACGGTCCCTGGGGGGAGTGAGTCTAATCTGCAGGAGGACACAGTCCGACAACCATGTTGCATAATTATCCATGAGGATTACAAACATGCTAATTTCACACCCAAATGCACATTTACTTAACACAAACGTACAGCAGGGTACCAGTAACATGTCTGGACACACTTCAGTGAATTTATTCTT